>NC_062564.1:69981588-70305755 GCF_022837055.1 Prionailurus viverrinus
AAATTCCTGTTGCTCCACATCCTTGCCAGCATGTGTTTTGTTCTTTTTCTAGCTTTTGCACACTCTAACAGGTGTGTAGTGGCATATCATTCTTTTCATTTGCATTTCCAAAGGATATAGGACATCTTTTCATATCCTTATTTGCTATCAGCATATCTTTTTTGGTGAGGTGTCTATTAAGGTCTTTGGCTCAATTGTTTTTAAATAAACATCATTAAAAGTTTATTTATTTTGAGGGGCGCCTGGGAGGCTCAGTCGGTTAAGTGTCCGACTTCAGCTCAGGTCACGATCTCGCGGTCCGTGAGTTCGAGCCCCGCGTCAGGCTCTGGGCTGATGGCTCGGAGCCTGGAGCCTGTTTCCGACTCTGTGCCTCCCTCTCTCTCTGCCCCTCCCCCGTTCATGCTGTGTCTCTCTCTGTCTCAAAAATAAATAAAAAAAGGTTAAAAAAAAGTTTATTTATTTTGAGAGAGAGAGAGAGAGAAAGGGGCAATGGGACAGGGAGAGAGAGAGAACTCCAAGCAGGTTTCTCACTGTAGGCACAAAGCCTGATGTGAGGTTCAAAATCACGAAGCATGGGATCATGACCTGACTTCAACCAACTGAGCCACCTAGGGGCGCCTGGCTCAATTTTTAATGGGCTATTTGTTTTCTTATTGCTGTGTTCTTTGTTGTATATTTTAGATAACAGTCCTTTATCAGATGTATCAGATGTATCAGATGTATCTTTATCAGATGTATCACATTTTCTCCTCTTTGTGGCTCATCATTCTTTTGACATTTCATTCACAGGGCAGAAGTTTTTAATTTTAATGGAGTTCAGCCTATCAAATATTTCTTCATGGATTATGCCTTTTGCATTATATTCTTATTCAATTTTATTATGAAATTTAAGGTCAGTGTGTTTAGTGCCAAAAATAAATCAACCTTGTGTTTTTTATTGTAATTAAAAAATTGGAAGTTAATTGAAGAGAACTACCATCTTATTATGTGAAGCCTTCCTGTTCAATAGTAAGTTGTGCCATACAATTTTTCAAACCTCTTTTTGCATCCTCTGGTAGGATTTAAATTGCTCTTCATGTACATCGTGTGCGTTTCGCAAATTTATTTCTAGATATTTTAGTTATTCTTGTGTTATTTTAAGTGGATTATGTCTTCCAACTGGCAGTTATTTGTTGATGTGAAGATCATTGGTTTCTACATATTTAATTTTCCACTCCACTTCCATAAATCTTCTTACTGCTCGTAATTTTTTTTCAGCTTATTCTTTTCCCCAGAAAACAAACATGCAATCTAAATATAATGATAATATAACTTTCCTTATTTTCAATTTTTACATTTTTTTCTGTGATCCAATTGCACAAATATATTCAGAACAATGTTAATTATCATGGTGCCAAAGAAGAAATTTTTTTTTATTCTTGATTTTAATTAAACTGTTCTTAATGTTTCCCAATTAAGCATTATTTAACTAAGTGAAATGCCTTCTATTACTGAGAATACTAGTAATTATGTTAGCTTTTAGTTGTATGACTTTTCATTATGTATGGAAATTACTGTATGATTTTTCTTCACTGGTACCTTAATTAATATGTAAATTTATAGAAATAGATCTATTTATCTAACCATAACTAAGATTTAACAATCCTTTCATTTTTAGAATAAATAAACTTCTTAAGCTGTATTATTCTAATGTGCTCTTGGATTCTGTTTGCTATTTTTTTTTTTTTGTTTTGTTTTTACATTCATAATCATTCAATAAGGATGATTTTTACTGTGCTTTGCTTTTACGCTATTGTTTTTGGGTTCTAGCTCCATATTATAATAACTTTCTAAAGAGTATTTGAGTTCTTTCCATTCTTTTCTTTGTGTTTTTGAGCTGTATAAATTGCATTGGAGTTATTTTTTCCTTACAAGTTCAGTGGAAATCCCTGTGAAACTAAACCTCTAATTTTTGGAAATAGCTTTATAGTGACATCCTCCAGAATAACTTGTTTGGTAATATTGTATACTGTTTGGGCATTTAATTTTAATTTATGTGTTCCCAGAAAATAATTTATTTCATATAAGTTCTCACTGTCATTGCACAGGATGATGAGCAAAACATTCTCTTATCATTCTTTTTGTTTCTTTTCTATTCATAATTATTTCCACAAAAAATTTCTATATTTTGTATTTGTGCTTTTACTCATTTGTCCTTGATGTGATTATTAATGGTTTATATATTTTTTTGTATTTTAAAGAAAACAATTCTTAGATTCATTTTTCTTCTATTAATTTAATGATTTTTAATGTATTAAAGTCTGGTTGTGTATTTAATCCCTTCTATTTACTTTTCATAGGTTTAGTTGTTTTTATAACTTCTCAAGTAAATGTTTTAGTCATTCATTTTATTATTTTATTAATTTTATTATTTTATGAATTAATTTGATATTTGAAACTACAGGTTTTCCTCTGAACAATGTTTTAGTTCTGTTATGCATGTTTGTTCAAAGTTTGCTATTCCAGTGTGAACTTGCATTTCTTTCAGAAGTTATTTCCTTATGCTAAATACACTTTTAATATTTGATTTTGCTGAGCCAAATGAACCTTAAAGTACTTTAGTTATTTTGGAGTGGCTCTGTATAATTGCTAGATAAAAATATATCTAAATAAAATGATAGGGTATCAAGTACATACGTGGGAAATATGTTTTTTTTTTTCCATCTGAAAGAATAAAGCATTTCTATTGTATGGGTTGGCAATAATAAAAAATGAATAAATGAAGGTTCTAAGGCTCAGTCATTAATGTTCTCTTTTGCTTAGCTGGTTTGCATATCGTAGACTGAGAATAATGACTTCTATTCTAACCAACGTCTTAGAAATTTGAAAAATACAACTGGCTTGCTCTTGTTCCAGTTTACTTGTAACCACAAGCTTGAGAATGACGTATCCTGCTGTGCTGTAACAAAGAGCTTTACAGTGCCCGAAGGCTGTGTATGTCTATGGATGGATTCACAAAGAGTAGTTGAGTTTTATGGGAATTCTTAGAATGAGCCCATTTTTCACGATACACAGTCACTTTATTTACCTTGGCGATGGCCTGAGGATCTGGAAATTAGATAGGATTTTAGATTTTCTATACCCCATAAAATTAGTTGGGTAACTTCTGTGATTTGGTTACGTGTAGGCTTGACATTAGCACAGAAAGCCAGAGGGATACAAGGCTGAATGATAACTGTTTGAGTGAAAGTTATTGAATTGGCATTTCCACATTCAGTTCCATTGCGAGTCGGCAGGATTGTGTTGATTTATGCTTTTCCCGCCTCTTCCCACACTCCCTATTTTCTCCATGCCTGAACCCTATATGAGAAGTTACATAGTAATAATGATTAATAGTGATAGAGCTAATGTACTGAGTATTTGTTCTTTCCTAGATTAAGTGTTTTATATTTATAGCTCACTTAATCTTTACAACAAACCCATGAAGTACATACTATTATTGTGGTAAGCATCCCAAAGTTGTTCAGTTCCTAATCTCCAGAATCTGTAGATATGTTATATTGCATATTATATTATGTGACAAGAGAAATGGCTTCAGATGGAATGAAGGATATTTCTCAGCTCTTCAAATGGAGAGATTATCCTGGAATATCTAGGTGAGCCCAATGTAATCATAAGCATTCTTTAAATGTGGAAGAGGGAGGCAGAAGGTCAGAGTCAGAGAGAGATTTAAAGATCTGGTGTATACTTTGAAGATAGAGGAAGGCAGGCAGCTTTCAGAAGCTGTGAAGGGCAAGTAAACATATTCTCCCATTTTCTCCCCTTGAGCCTCAGGAAGGACATACCCTTCCTGACAGCTCAATTTAGCCCAGTGAAGTCCATGTTGGACTTCTGAACTCCAGAGCTGTCTGATAACACATTTGTGTTGTGATAAGCCACCAAGCTCCTGGTAATTTGTTCCAACAACAATGGGAAACTAATGCAATTATCATACTTATTGGCAATGATGGGATAAGAAACTGAGGTTAGCTAACTGTATTATTGTTTTTGTAAAGCCAGGTTTCTTATCAGTTGCCAATAGCAAAATTTACCCTTTTCTAGTGCACAATTTTATGAGTTTTGAGAAATACATATAGTCCTAAAACCAAAACCAAAACGAAGATATCAAATATGTCCATCATCTTAACAGGTTCTTGTACCTCAGTCGTTAGAACTTCTTTCCATCCTAAGTGCCTGGAAACCACTGACCTATGTTTTGTCTCTATGATTTCTGCCTTTTGCAGATTGGCATAACAATGAAATAATAGTTGTGTGAATAGCTTAGCAACTCATGTCCACAAAAAGTGTATAAAACTGGACAAAGTTGTCAAAAACAATCATGAAGTGCACTGAAAATTAACCAAAAGCAGATAACAATTTGAGAATTATTAATTCCCAAAAACCTGTGAGAGCTTTGGGCTAGGATGGCAGGAATCTCTGGCCATTTCTCCGGGGATTGCTCACATCCCTAGTCCCTGCCTGGAGACAAGAACTAGATTCACAGGTTGTGGCTGGGTGAAAAAACATGTGGCTTTGTTGCCAAAGGGGACAGACTAACTCAATTCAGGGTAGGGGTCAAAACCCCCCACTTTGCTGATTAACAATGGTGATGGAGTCAATTGGGAATAGGCAGGAAAATCCTCTAGCCAGACATTTCATGGGGAAATGAGAGAGCCATAAAAGCGCTGAGACAAGCTTTCCATGTGCCTACTGGCTGACTGGGAACCTATGCATGTGCATGAGAAGTCTAACAGGGCCCAGGGGGGAAAAACAAGAAGAATATGAAGAAAAAAGCCTAGGAAGACTTAAAAACAGGCTGCTACATTGTGTTTTTCTTTTCTTTTTTTTTTTTCCAACATTTTTTATTTATTTTTGGGACAGAGACAGAGCATGAACGGGGGAGGGGCAGAGAGAGAGGGAGACACAGAATCGGAAACAGGCTCCAGGCTCTGAGCCATCAGCCCAGAGCCCGACGCGGGGCTCGAACCCACGGACCGCGAGATCGTGACCTGGCTGAAGTCGGACGCTTAACCGACTGCGCCACCCAGGCACCCCTACATTGTGTTTTTCAAACCACATACAGGTAAATTGGCAAAGGGTGGAAACTACATGGTCAAAGTATTTTAGGAAAACCTCTGTCTAAAGCATTAGTTAGCCCTTTAGACAAATACAGGAGGTGATAACTAGGAAGCCAGGCTAAAATATCAATATGAGAATGAAAAACCTGAGCAGAGACATCAGTGATTCTGGAGCAGATAGATTCTACAGTTTAAATCCAGACAAGGACCTTTTAAAAGTCCAATAGGCCTCAGAAAAAAAAAAAAAACAAAAAAAAACCAAAAAACAAACAACAAAAAAAAAAAAGAACCCAGAGTTGCTACAATAGATAATCTAAAATGAACACTTTCCAAAAAAACAAAAAAAAAGACAAACAAAGAAATAATCAAGTGTGACTCGTACTCAGTTACAGAAGCAGAAGCTGTCAATAAAGATTGACTCTGTATGGGGTCATCTGCCAGAGGCAGCAGAGGTTTAAATACAGCCATTATAAATATATTCACAGAAGTAAAGGAAACGCTGTTCCAAGAATAAAAGTAAATCAGGATGCCCATGAGTTGGTAAATAAAGAATGTTAGTAAAGAAATGTAAACTACACGAAAGGAAATAAATTCTAAAGTTGCAAGTTACAATGACTGTAATGGGGGGATCCACAATAGCTTTGAGGTGGTGGAAGAAAGAATCCCCATGAATGTGAGAAGCACCATGAATTCCATCTATCTCCTATGTTCAACTAGGAGAGAGAGGGAAAGGAATAGAAAAAGATATTTAAGAAATACTGGCTAAAAATTTGCCAAATTTGATGAAAACTATGATGCCCCGGATCCCAGAGACTCACTGAATTCTAAGAAAGATAAATACAAAAACAACAACACCTATCCATATTGTCAAACTGTGAACGCCAAAGGCATAAAAGAAAATCTCGAAAGCAGCAAAACAAAAATGATTTACAACAATATGACTAATAACTGATTTCTTTTTAAATTTTTTTAATGTTTATTTTTGACAGAGAGAGAGAGAGAGAGAGAGAGAGACAGGCAGACAAAGCATGAGTAGGAGAGGGGCAGAGAAAGAGGGAGACCCAGAATGTGAAGCAGGCTGCAGGCTCTGAGCTGTCAGCACAGAGCCCGACGTGGTGCCCGAACTCACGGACTGCAAGATCATGACCTGAGCCGAAGTTGGACCCTCAACCGACTGAGCCACCCAGGTGCCCCAATAACTGATTTCTTATTGGGAACAATGGAGACCAAAAGGCAGTGTGGAATGACACATGCCAATTATTGGTGAGGAAAAATAAAATCAGTGAAGAATTAAATATCATATTTGTGTATATGTGTGTGTATATGCACTATATGTTATATGTAAAACTAAAAATCGACAGAGAAAGTAATACGGTAAACTAAAAATGTTATTCCAAAGGAAGGCAGTAAAAGAATGACAAAGATATGAGAAATGGGAAAAAAAACCCAGCAAAATGTAAATCCAACCCTAACAATAATTATGTTAATGTAAATAGACTAAACTCCAATCTAAGACACGTTTGCCAAATAGAATACAAAAGATCCAATCCTATGCTTTCTACGAGAGAAATATTTTATTTATATCCAAAGAAATAAATAGTTGAAGTAAAAAAAGGAAAAGAAAAAGATATGCCATTCAGACAGTAATTCTCAATAACCTGAAGTAGTTATATTAACATCAAAGTAGAGTTTAAGACAAGAAATATTACCAGAGGCAGAAATAGACTTTTCTAATTAATAAAGTGGCCAATACACTAAAAAGATTTAGCAACTGAATGTGAATAAATGCACTTAAACAGAGTCCCTAAATAAATTAAGCAATTTCTTACATAATTATAACAGAAATAGACAACTCAATAATTATAGTTTATTTCAATACTCTTCTCGCAGTAACTTTCTTCTAGAAAAAAATAAAAAAGCAGTAAGATTGCAGAGGACTCGAGTAACCCTATCACCAACTTGACCTGAAATGTTGAGAACTTCTCACCCAACAACAGCAGAATGGACATACTCTTCAATGCACATGACCCATTGTCCAAGATAAACCCTACGCTAGGACATAAAAAGAGTTTCAATAACTTCAAACGGATTGAAATCATGTCAAGTATATTCTCCAACCACAACAGAATTAAACTGGAAATCGACAACAGAAAGAAGTCTGTAATTAGAGGAAAATTTGTAACTTTAAGCACTTATGGTGGAAAGGAAGAAAGATTTAAAACCAATAATCTCAGCTTCCACCTTAAGAAGCTAGGAAAACAAGAGCAGCAAACCCAGTGCCAATAAGAGGAAGATGGAAATAATAAAATCAGAGTGGAAATCAATGTAAGAGAAAAGAGAAAACCATTAGAGGAAAATCAATGAAACTAAAAGTTAGTTCTTTGTAAAGATCAACACAGTCAATAGATATTCTGCTGGACTAATAAAAATAAAAGAGGGAGAGATAGAAGCTATTGCACAACAACAACATTAGATGTTGACCTTGATCTTACCTCTGCCAGATGTAGATTGCAGAGAGTGGAACTCCCAAGATAAATTTGGAAGATGGGAGGTCACTAGTGTCTCACGTTTTATATGAAATACTAGGTAATGCTAGTCAAACAGATATTTCCTATGCCATAATGACATAGAAGCAGTAGACAGAGAGGGTCTGACATGATCCCCAGCCTCCTGCAATGCCAAAGAATTTTAGAAGAGCATCCTAACGTTCTCCAGGCCACTAAGAAAGGTTTGGAACCTAGCTAAGGAACAGCTAGCAAGAGGATTCTCTAGGGGATGAGGGACACAAGAAGAATATTTTTCCTTTGAGAAAGACATTGCCCATATGTTTTAATTATTAGATTCCAAGACGGGAATCATATCTTAAATGTTCAAGCCCCATTTATTATTTTTTTTTATTTTCTAGGGACTTTAAATCACATTTTTGTGATTTGTAGAGGGACTGTTAACATTAGATAAACAGATTCAAGCACAGGTTCTCAGGCCCTGGTAACAGGGACTTGGTACAGCCACCTAAACTCCTTGAGTTTCTTCATCTCTAAAATACTGTTAATCACTATCTACTTACACTTAATTCTACAGAACAATAAGGTTGTTATGCTACTTAAATGATGCTCAGTATGGGAAAGGTGTTTTGAAAATGTCCATAAGCACCATAAAACATTATTTAGTTATTAATTGTTGTCCATTTAAATTTTTCTGCTGAATTTTCCTCTAGTTTGCAAATTTTTGAAAGCTTTTCAAACTACTACAGAAATTTACTGTTTTATTGGTTTTTTTGTAAAAAAAAAAGAAAGGAAAAGAAAAAGAAAGAAGCAGAAGTCTCGTTCATATTAAGTCCTGTAAAATATTATCCTCTCATAAGTTTCTGCTTAGATGTAAGATGTGAGATTAAGCCCACATTTTTCTGAAATTTTTACCTTGGCCTTTCCACAGTTACCCTCATGGACTCTTCTTTTCTTTACCTCTTCAAAACCTGCATTCAGAGAATCCATACTAAAATTCAAATGTTTGTCAATAGCTTTAGGTGAGAGCTCCAGTAGAAGTGTGGATAGGATAGGGAGAGATCAAAGTTTCTTATGAGAAATCAAAGTTTCACACGTATTTTTTTCCAATCCCCAATATTCTGATTCAGCAATTCTGGCGGGACATCTGTATTTTGAAATAGAGTATTTTAAAACACTGAAGGCAGACCTCCTTACAACTTCTGACCTGAGGGATAAAGCATTTTGAAATTTTTTTTAACATTTCTTCATTTTTTAGAGACAGATAGAGCAAGAGCAGGGGAGGGGCATCGAGAGAAGGAGACACAGAATCTGAAGCAGACTCCAGAAACTGAGCTGTCAGCACAGAGCCCAACACAGGGCTCGAACTCATGAACCTCGAGATCATGACCTGAGTTGAAGTTGGAAGCCCAACCAACTGAACCACCCGTGTGCCTGGAGCATTCTGGAACGTCAGAAGTCAGTCAGCACATATGGAGGGTTAGGAAGGGCATGTTGGCCTGCCTGCCATGTGTCCATCACATCAGAGATAACTGCCTATTGCCTTAAAAACCGGTCAGCACATAGAGCACTCTCTGACATCTGATGGGCTTTGACGGAACACATGGAGTCTTTGTCACCAGTGCTATCCTGAGACATAGAAGTGCAGTACCCCAACTATTTTAGTGTATGTTCTTTGTCCCCCATCTATATAGTTATTTATCTTGGTGAAATGGTAAATGTTGACAAACAGTCAACTATTAATGAAATATAACTCAAGGTAAGCTATATTTTCATCCCTCATTGAATAATGCTTTAATTCATACTTCATGTTACTTCATCCTCAAGGGTTAGATTTCACAATTATATGAGCGAATTACTCAGGCATTCATGTTTATAATAGTCTTGGATCCTTCTGAGGCCCTTACATAAACATTTTGTTCCTGGAAAAATTATTAGAAATAGCAACATGTAATTTATTGTAATTATACTTAAGATGCAATAGTGTGATAGGCGAGCATTTATTTTTAAAAAGTTTAATATCCTATAGGATTTGAAGATGACTCTTAGAAAAGTATTATATACTTTTACCATATAGATTAGCAGCCAAATATGTCATACTTTAATATTCTTTTGTCGATGTAAAATTCATATGATATGAATTCTCAACAGATGGTTCTCTGAGCCATGTGGATAGTGGAATTGACTCTTCCTGAAGATAAGAGCAGAGGCCATTTGTTTTAAGCAAAACATGATACTATTTTTTAAGTCTCCAGATAATTCTGATGTCCATCCAGGTTTGAGAAGCACAACGTTTTTAAAGTATATAAAATTTATTAAATAAGACTATTTGGTTTTACATATAAATGCAATAGTGTCAGTTATTTTTTATAAAATGCACATTTATCAACTGGCTTCTAAATGCCAGGCACAATTCCAGACATTTCCATATCCATGATTTCAAAACATTCTCTTTAGAGATGTAACTTACTAGGTTCAAAGAGCAAACAAACAATATTAGCCTCTTCTTTGGAAGGAATGCAACATGGCGTCATGATGCTTAAGTCAGAGGAAATATCTTCAACAGCTACTGTTTTAAAATGAAACAGGCCTTGTCACATTCTTTTTCTGAAATATCTCCAGCCTTATTTGTTGTTGGTCGAGCAGTAGTGAGGAAAGGAGGTGAAGAGAGGACAGAATTACTCTATTTTCTTATTATAGACCTTCTATTCTGTGCTATATGATGCCAACAGAAATAACTTAAAATATCCCAAGTCCCTTAGAAGGTTGGGAGGTACAGTTTTGCAATGTTGTGAGGAAATGAGGTTTCATTCCAAGTCTCAGATGCCTGGAATGCAAAAGTGTTGGGTTACTTTAAAGTTCTCCCCCTTCCCAATGCTCTTTACTGCAAGTATCCTGAGACCATGTCAGGGATGGGGCAAAGGGATTGGTATTCTTTTAAAATCCCTTATGAGGTCTCTGTGCTGCCTTTGGTGCCAGGGTAGTTGGGAAACATTTTCTCTCAACAGTTTTTTTTAAACTTATGAGAGAACAGAGACAAAATAATACATAATATGTCAAAACTCTTAAAATTCCTTTCTTCCTCAGAGCCAAAACCTCAGAGCATCAAGTGTAAAACTTCCACTTGAATCCCAAGGACCTTGGAGGAGTTGATTCATTGAACACTCACAATGAGGGAGGGAACTCTTTCCCAAGAGAAAGTGTGGGAGTCAGGACTGGGAAAGCTGGGACTCAACTCTATGTCTGTTCTTACTCACTCTTCTGAGATTTAAAAAAAAAAAAAAGACAACTGAGATATTAAAGGGGGAGAAAAAAATCCAAACTCCTCTGCTTCCTTGGGCACTATAAAATCAAAGATCTAATATGAAGAAGAAACTTAAAAGATCATTTGGTCCAAACACCTACTTAGAGACTTTATATTATATTGTTTGGGTGTGTAATCTCTGATAATGTAACAGAGGTCCCAAGATATTAACTAAATTATTTTAAATTACATATCTGGCTGACTTCATTCTAACTCTTTAGAATCTAAAGGCTTATTGTTATTGTTTTTAATTTGACAACCGTGTAACAGCTTTCTAGCATGGATGACATCCATTTCCTCTGTCATTCTCAACCTTATGCTGAAACTGGGATTTTACATCCTTTTCTGAAACAGCAAAGTGCTGGAATCTCTCAGTTTTCCTTCTCTTGTTGTTCCTGGAATAAAAGACTCATGGTCTTTAGGCAGCAAACACCAAATTCCCTCTTTCATATTTTTGGTCTGGGCTAGATTATGTTAAAATTTAAGATGAGGTTCATATTAACATCTAGAGTGTCTTTGTTTCTCCCACAATGAATTGTTTTTGTGTATGAAAGAATATTTATGTGATTTAATACATTATTATTTTTAAAACATCAACTCATAGCACCTTGTTTATGAACAGATTAGCCTATATGTTGCCCTAAAGCTGGTCTAATCAGACCTGAATAAAAATGTCTTAGAACACTGACTGAAGAGAGCACTTATCTAGACACAAACAAAAGAGTTCAATAATGTCACTTATTTATTCAATTAACCCAGGGCATTAAGTGTTCATCATTAATCCAGGATTATTTAGTGATTAGATAAAAGTGGAAGTAAACACTAAAAAGTCTAATATGTTAACATTTTTAAATCGTAACTTACCTCTAAGATATCTGTGAAGGTAAATTGGTCTTGATGCGTTAAAATAAATGTTTAAAACAATTGTGGTAGTATACTGAGAAAGTAAAACTTGTCCTCAAGTTTGCATCTGTGATAATAGATATTGTCTTCAACCAGGTTTATTTAATTTTTTGCCTTATTTTCCTCATTTTTTATTTATCTATGCATTAATAAGAAAAACCAGCTTCAAGAAAACAAAAACAGACCCAAACCATTGATTTGAGTATCTTTGGAAACGTCGAGCTCTTTATTAAAAGTCATTTTAGGTAGAAACAAATTTATTCTTTGTGTGTTTTATTAATTCTTAATAAGTCATTCTTTTAGGGTCTACATACATATTCAGAAAGTAAATAATTTTGGAAAAATATTGATTTTGAAAAAAAAAGAGCTTAATTTAATCAGAGCTTGCACCAAACAAGATCTCAAATAAGACCACTTTTTCCATGGATGGGGATAAAAGTAACAAAACTTTTTCCATGGATGGGGATAAAAGTAATCAAAACTCATTTGATGCCATCAAGAAGAGGATCTTGTTTCTCTCATTAAAAAAACAAACAAAAAAACAAACAAACAAACAAAAAAACAGAGCAAAGGTAGATAGGGATAATTATAAATGGAGTCTTCCCAAATACTACTGGCTCAAATTCAATAGTTAGGCATTTCTATTGAAGTATCTTTGTGTTGAATTGCATAAATAATTGCCTACTTTGTGTTTAGGTTTAATCTTAAACCCTTCAATAAATAATAATTTTAAAGACAGTAATTTATTTGCTTGTCCCCACTGAATTTCAGATATATAATGGGTGATCATCTTTTGTTTTCGGAAGTACAACTGTCTCTTTAAATGAAAAAACACCAATTTTAAAATCTGATATTATAAAATGAGAAGTTAATTTATTAGCAAATTATTTCCTGGCTTCCAGTTAGAGTGTCATGAATACAATTTATTAATGCAGAGCATTGCTTGAATTGCCATAATAGTCCATGGATATCAGCTGTCCAATGTTTGAAATGTAGGTATATGATCGGCATTTAAAAGGATTCTTTTGATTCATTACCGATGGGACATCACAAGACAGTAAATAAAACTCAGCAATAGAAACTCAATGAAGAAGGGTTAACTATAGGAAACAAATAGTCTTGACTCAATAAAATTTAGAAAACAACTTTTTTAAAGGACATTTTCTGACTCTTCTTACCATGTTTGTAGAATATTAAAAAGTCAAGGAAATACTCCGAGGACTCCTCAAATTTACTGTCTGATACATTGAAATAAGTCCCTATTTGTATCTAAGGAAGCTAAAGATAATGTTTGTTGCCAAATTTCACATGTACATGAACTAAGGTTGATTTCCTTAAACCAAGCAACTTTCTTACAGAGTTCAATTTCTATATGTACATAGGAATAGAAATTGGTTGAATGAATTTATACATATGAATAGAAATTGGTTGACATAGGGCACTCTCAGAATTCAAATCTTAAATTGAGTATTGAATGTCCTTTGATGAGAAATGGATCAGACTCTATGGGATGTCGCTGACACCAGAGATGCAATCTCTGGAAAATTAATTTCTTGAACCTTTCATGTCACTTGAGGAAGGGACGGACATGTTTCAGAGGAGAAAAGAGCTCAAAGTGAGAGCTCAATTTTTAGAACTTTAGATCAATAGCACTTTTTCAATTACTTTATATGTATTTATGTCAGAAAGGAGAGTTCCATGTATGCTGTATATAACAAGCAACCACAGTGTCTGAATGATTTAAAACCAAAGGTTTAGTTTTCTGCTCATTCCATATGTATTTTGAGGATTAGCTTTGGGCTATATGTCACCTCATCCTCACTCAGGAATTCCAGGTGTCAGAGTGTCTACCCTTTAGGGGAAAGATCATAGTGTGCTGGTTTTTCAAGCTTTCTACCTGCAAATGACACATTACTTTCACTCCTATATGATTGACCAATACAAGTCGCATGATCATGCCTAACTTCAAGGGACAGCAAAGCACAATTTTACCACAGACTGAAAGAGAGCAAGAAATGGTAATGAAAATACTAATGAACTATGCTAGTGATTATGATCACCTAGAATACTGGTCACCAATTTTGAGCTTATTAATCCACATACTACAACAAATACACTTTCTCCCTCTTGTGGGTAAATAAACGTCTCTGGATTTCTCAGTGTTCCTGTAAAAAGCCCTTGCCTTTTGAGAGAGAGAGAGAGAAATAGAACACAAAGTTAGGAAATGTTTGCTTTCACTTTTTCTGGAAGCATTTTACTCTTCACATATCATGAGAATTATTTCTGTGCCCATTTAGACTAGGTCCCTAGGTTAAGCTTCAAGATGCATGAGCAACTCGAGAACTCTCTTCCTAGGTATTTACATTCCCAAGCCTATGAAGTTCAGAGGTTGGCGATATTTCTAGGTCACAAAAGCAGGAGACATCCAGTGTTTTATCTGGCCCTTGGAAAGATGTATTTACATTCCCAAAGATTAGGGTCAGAATCCGGGATCTTCTCCATCCTTTCCCAAAGGAGCAAAAGTGTCTTTTTTGTTTTTGTTTTTCCTTCTTCTCCTTTTAAGAGGGGTGGGGGGCAGACAGCTGTCTCTTCACTGGTTATAAACAAAGAAAATCCATTGTTCTGCATTCTCTTGGAGATACAGACGTTGAGGTATGTGTGGGTAGAACATTTTATGTGACTTTCCTCGTATCACTCCTGAGGCAAGAATCAGGGTAAGAGGGACCACAATGTTATTATTTGCTTTTTAAGTAAATAATGATAATCTGGCTCATAGTCCACATCATTTGTGCATCCAGGAAAAGATGAACAAAGATCAATATTAAATATATAACACTCTGTAAGGGAAACAATGCAAAAGCCAGATCTCGTCACAGCATCAAGACCAGGCCTCTAGTTTTACACAGCAGTCTCCACTTCAAGGGATAGTGCTGGGATCACTCCATGAAGTCCAGGTCTGGCATCCCCTGATCCAGAGATTTATGAATATAAAAAGATATTTGCCTTACATGTGCTCAATATACAATGACTGCTCAGCTTCAGGACAGTCATGATAAAGACACCTGTGGGAAGGGGAAAATGGGAGTCACGTAGCCAACTTGTCCCTACAGTGATAAAATTCTGCTGGGCAACATATCAAGGACTCTTCCACTCCCTCCACTCACATGTTTTGTGGTCTGAATGCTAACCGCTTGCCATACTTAACTGCTATGCCCCTTGGACAACATGTGCCATCTGTAGAATAGATGTCCACCCCCTCTGCACCTACAGCCTTCCCCATATGTGTTCACATGCATTTAGTAGGTAATAGAATATATGTGATTAAAGGTCAGCCAGGAACAACTTATTGAAGACAACCCTGTACAAAGATACACGGTTGGGGTGATGTACCCATGGAATTCCCCATCTTCTCAAAAATGTGTAGTTTTTTAAATTATTTGAGTATTTTACTCAAAATGCATTATACTTAGGCTGAAATTTACTTTCTCTGTTGTGGGTAAAACTTTTTAGTATTAGTAATAAAAATACAATCGTTCTTATTTCTACATACACACATACACAGTGCCAATCTATGGATTGTAGCACATTTCAAATACCTCTTAAAGCATCATAGGAAAAATGAGGCTAAAATACATTTCAAATGTGTTGCAAAGCGGAATGGAAATACAGTTCTTGGAAACTAATTTTAAAAATTTAAATCAAGTTTTATTATGATTGAAAAGGCAAAGTTAAGTAATAGTGCCACCCACCTCAAATTTTCTTTTAAATGAAACACTTAATATATTTGCATGCATAGTGCATATGTATATTTGCACGGTATCTCAATAATCACCCAGTATGTATTCATAAGAGGATGTATGATTTTGGTTTGAAACAGCATTACTTAAAGAAACTTACATTAAATGTTCACTGATACGATAGCAAATGTTGTACTTAAATTAACTTCAAATAAAAATGGAAAGTGTGAAAGTCAAGTGGAATTTATCCCTCCCTCCTTCTTTGTCTCTATCTCCTTACATTCTTCTGCTCTTTCCTTCCTTCCATTTGTTCGTATAGGAGACAAGTGTTATTCTTATGTATCCATTCTCTCAACAAATACTCACTGAGTACTTGCAATGCAGCCTTTCTATTATACAATATTCTGTACTTTGGGAAGATATTGTATACCTTTTTAATTAAAAATATTTATTTTGAGTTTTCAGTCCATTCATAAAGTTCAAAATCCAAGTGATATATACAAAGATATGTATTTAGACATTTAGTTACCACCCCTGCCTTTGGTCACCCTGTATTGACTGAACTCCCTTAGGAAACTATGTTTTATTATGTTATTGTGTAACCTTCCAATGTTTCTTCATGGAAATATAGGCACATGTAAATATATATTATTACTTTTCCAAACAAAAGATATGACACTGTTGTGTACCTTGAATTTTTTAAAATGTGTATTCGTTTATTTTGAGAGAGAGTGAGAGAGATTGTGTGAGGGGCAGAGAGAGAGAGGGAGAGAGAATCCCAAGTAGGCTCAATTCTCAGCACAGAGCCCAATGCAGGGCTTGATCCCACCACCATAACATGACCTGAACTGAAATCAAGAGTCGGATGCTAAACCGACTGAGCCACCCAGTAGTCCCTTGAGTATTTTTAAAAACTTAACTATATATCCTGGAAGTTTTCCATACAAGGATATAGAATCTTCTAAGGTCTTTCCCCCCTCTTTCTCCAAATCTTCACATGGGTAACTATACCAGTTTATTCCATCAGTTCTCTTTAGATGAATATGACTTGCTGTCTTTTGCTAACCCAAAACTACTGTGGGAAAATAACCTTCTAAATAAATAATTTCAGGTGTCCCTGCAGGATTAATTCCTGTAAGAAAAACTGCTGGATAAAAGATACATGTATTTTAAATTTCGTTAAATTTTGTCAAGTTGTCCTCCACAGGGGTTGTGGTATTTTGTACTCCTACCAAGAATGAATGAAAATGCTTTTTTCCATATAACCTCCCAACGGAGTGTTTTGTCAAACATTTTGGATATTGACCTATATGATAGGTAAAAAATGTTATCATACTTTAATGAAGATTTCAGTTGTAATGAATGAGGTTGCATAATTTTTATTTCTCAGGGGATATTTTTACTAAATTTTCAATGAATTGTTCGTGTCTTTGCTTATTTTTCTACTGAGCTATTGGCTTCTTGCTTCTTGATTTCTAGGTATTCACATATCTGGGAGATAACACATTGCCTACAAAAAAGTTCTTTTTATTTTTAGGTAGGAAAAGTGTCTTTCTTTTTGCGTATGGTGTCTTTGTGATTCATTTCTCTTATAGTGGCATTTAAAAAATCTCACTTATGATTTTATCAATCTCACTTTAATGACTTCACTTTAAGTCATGGTTAGAAAGATCTTCCTTCTCTATTCTTTCATCAAAAAATACAACCATGTTTCTTTAATACCTCAAGGCTTTATGCTTTGTAGTTATATTGTTTTTGTTTCCTTTATAACTTACCTTGGATTTTCCACCTGTACAATTAAATCATCTGCAAAGAGTGTTGATTTAACTTCATTTCATTTTTAAACTTCTAATAAAAAATAAAATTTCTGCCATAATTGCAATGGCTAATACCTCTAGCAGCTTGTTCATTAGTCATCTTAATGGTGAGCATTTTCATCTTGTTCCTGCCTCCAGTGTTCTTTCCCCATTTGGTGTGCTGGTTTCAGGGCTTGATACGTGTATGTGTGCATATGTGTATACCCAGGTGTTAGTGAAAATTTGACTGATTTTTATTTTCTGAAGTTTTTTGTTTTGTTTTGTAAATAAAAAATCAGTAGAAAATTAAACAAATGCCATTTCAGTGACCAGGAAAATAATCATTTTTTTAACCTTAGACCAAAAAAGAGAATTAAATATAATAAAAGATTTTCTAACATTCACCCATTTTTTTATGCCTGCAATAAATCTCACTTGTTTTTAAAAAAAAATTTTTTTTAATGTTTATTTATTTTTGAGATAGAGACAGACAGAACATGAACGGGGGAGGGTCAGAGAGAGAGGGAGACACAGAATCTGAAACAGGCTCCAGGCTCTGAGCTGCCAGCACAGAGCCCAATGTGGGGCTCGAACTCGTGAACTGTGAGATCATGACCTGAGCCAAAGTCGCAGGCTCAACCGACTGAGCCACCCAGGCGCCCCAAATTACACTTGTTCTTGATGCACTATTTTAATACGCTGCTAGATGGGCTTGCTACTATTTTATCTAAGATTTTCTTAAATATTGAAGATTGGTCAGTATATCTTTTTTGCTTATTTGTTTGCAATCTTTTTTAAAAATGTTTTAATATCAATGTAACTCACACTTTATTAGAGCAATTTTATATCTTATTTTTTAATGTAATTTAGAATTGTTTATTTGTTTTAAAGTTTAGAAAAATGCTCTGTGAAACTGTCAAGGCCTAGTGTTTATTATTTTGGGGAATATCTCTTTTATGTGTAACTTTTAGTTTGATTTTTTTTTTAAGGATTTATGTAGAGTCCATGGTCAACTTTGGTTAAGTTATATATTCCCAGAAAATACTTATTTCATCCGAGATTTAAATTTGTTATGTTTAGAGGTAGGAAAGTTTTTTAATATAATACGATTATTCTATTTCTATGTTATTATGTTCTTGTGACCCTTCTGTGCACATAAGACTTTTGCTGCTTTTTTCCCCCTAGATTCCTAAGATTTTGATCTATTTTTGATTTTTGTTACTTTTCTTGTCTTATTTTAATACATAAACTAATTTTTTATTAGTTCTAATCTGCTTTTTTCCCATCGTTTTTTAAAAACTTCAACTCATTCATTTTTGCCTTTATTTCTATATTTGTTCATTTCTTCTTCTTTTTTATGATTTATATCTGAAAAATATAGTATCTTCCATCATCATTACTTTCTGGATATTTTGAATTTTTGGTTTACAGTTCTTTGTCCTCAACATTTATAAACAAGATTTTAATTTTTTTTTTTTTAATTTTTTTTTTCAACGTTTATTTATTTTTGGGACAGAGAGAGACAGAGCATGAACGGGGGAGGGGCAGAGAGAGAGGGAGACACAGAATCGGAAACAGGCTCCAGGCTCTGAGCCATCAGCCCAGAGCCTGACGCGGGGCTCGAACTCCCGGACCGCGAGATCGTGACCTGGCTGAAGTCGGACGCTTAACCGACTGCGCCACCCAGGCGCCCCTAATTTTTAAAATTTAAACAAATAAAATGATTTCTAAATGGAATGACTTTTGTTTCTTATTTTGTATTAATTACTGAATTCACTATATTATGGTCAGGGGATGCTTTTTGTACTAGTTCTACATTTTTAGATTTATGAAGTCTAGATTTATGACCTATTGTATGATTTTTTTATGCATAAGGCATCGGCCCTTGTGCCTATTCTCAGGGAAATATTTGCATATAGGCATCAGACCTACTTTAAAAAATATATTGTTTAGGCCTTCATTATTTTTACGTATGCTTTTATCCATGCAATCTGTCTCTGATTGGCTGGTGAATTTTTTAAAATAGTGTCTCTTATAAGTACCTCATGCCATTTAACAAAATTAAAATAATTTTGATCAAATGATTTTCACATTTCAGTATCTTTCTCTCCTATTTTTTAGCATAGTTGCAATGCAATGCAGATGTTAACTGGAGGATTTGCAGATAGTGTTTTAAGTTAACCACAAGTTGTTAAAAGTCAAAGGTCAAAAAGCTGTCTTGTTGTCAAGAGGGCAGATTCTGGACATGAATTCCTCACACAATGTTGCACTTGTAGTTTCAATACCAATTCTTCATGAACATCCTCCTTCTTTCTGATGAAAGTTTATGAAAAATCCAGCAATTTTTTTATTATTCCTCTGAAGCGAACATAATAGTTTAAGTTGATGCAAGTTACTGCCACAGAGCACTATTTATATAAAATGTGACTCTGTCTGCTTAGGGTTAAATTCCTTACATTCCGAAGACATGTGTGGCACCCTTTCCCCACAGAAGAATGCTTTTCTACAATTTATCAAATTTCATTGTGCTTGTGTAAGTGGACATGTCTATTATGCACAATGAGGTCTCAAAAAGATGAAGGGGATGTCAGAGAAAAATGATGACTCCTGACCTCATGCAAAATGTATGTATTCTACTCAAGTTAAAGATGCAAATACAAAAAATATGCCTAGAGGTCACTGTGAAAGAAGAAAGCAAGAAATGTTCTTTTGATGTATTCTTTCCTACGTCTAATCTTTTGCTTATTTAGAAATATAAGAGAGTTACTGACCCTTAGTTGAAGCAGACTCACTTGATTTTAGAAAGTGAACACAGAACTTAAAAATACAAGTTTTTAAAAACTGTGTCCCTACAAATAAAGAATAATTAAAAAGTATTTAGTAACACAATACAAAAATATGGAAAGAACATGGGGATATAATTCAAAGAAAGAAAATATACCTGGCCTAGAATCATAGAAAAATCTAACATAACTTTGAAATGGCATCATGATCCTATATAATATTGTAGAAGTTCTTTAAAAGGCAATTTCAGTGATAGTAAGGGTATGATGCAAAAGGCATTATGATGAACTGCTAATGGGATTGTAAATTGGTGCAATCTGTTTGTGAAGAAATGTGGATAAGTGTGCAATGGCAAACACTGAGACCTAGAAAAGTACTTCTTATATCAACGGAAATACCCGGAGGTGAGTACAAATCTTCATATGCCAGCATAGGATCATTGAAATATTGTTTATGACAAAGACATTCAACCCTTTCCTTGGACACAAACTTAATGTTCAATAATAGGGAAAAAAGTTAAATAAATTGTAGCATATTGATAATATGGGAGATTATATAGTTACATAAAATTAGTATTTTTGAAGAAAACTTAACAGTATGGAAAATTAGAGTGTAGCACTAAGTAAAATAAAAGCTAGCAGCATACTTGCATTTGCATATTTATTTTATTTTATTTATTTTTTTAAATTTTTTTTCAACGTTTATTTATTTTTGGGACAGAGAGAGACAGAGCATGAACGGGGAAGGGGCAGAGAGAGAGGGAGACACAGAATCGGAAACAGGCTCCAGGCTCTGAGCCATCAGCCCAGAGCCTGACGCGGGGCTCGAGCTCACGGACCGCGAGATCGTGACCTGGCTGAAGTCGGACGCTTAACCGACTGCGCCACCCAGGCGCCCCTGCATATTTATTTTAATGTTTATTTATTTTTGACAGAGAGACAGAGCATGAGCAGGAAGGGGTGGGGGGAGGGGCAGAGAGAGAGAGGGAGACACAGAATCTGATGCAGGGTCCAGGCTCTGAGCTGTCAGCACAGAGCCCGATGCGGGGCTCAAACCCACAGACGGTGAGATCATGACCTGAGCCGAAGTCGGATGCTCAACCGACTGAGCCACCCAGGCGCCCCTAATATTTATCTTTATGTACAATCACAAAACATACATTTTTAGGGGTAAATACCCAACACACATAAAAAGAAAAATTATTAGAAGTAAAACTCTAACATGTTAATAGTAGGTAAATGCTACTAGATGAGAGGATTATATTAATTTAATTAATTAATTATTTGTTTATTTATTTAAGAGAAAGAGAGGGAGTGCACAAGCAGTGGACCGCGGCAGAGGGAGAGAAAATCTTAAGCAGGCTCCATGCTCAGAGCAGAGCCTGATGTGGGGCTGGATCCCACAACCTCGGGATCATGACTTGAGCTGAAATCAAGAAAGAGTCAGCCACTCAACCGTCTGAGCCACCCAGGCACCCCATTTTTTTTCTTTAGTTTTTAAGTGTTTTTCCACAGTTTCTTTACTGACTGCATATGAGAAAAGTTTTTATACTAAGGTTTTATATTGAGGGAGGCTATTAGACTACTTATTTATCTTTATTTTTAGCTTCTCACCAATCACTTTTGCAGGATTATCAGAAGAGCCAATGATCACTCTACTGAATTCAGTTTCATAATGCAGAGTTTCAGTGATCAGTTGCAGATTCATACTTCCAACTCTTCATCTCTTCCCTTCTTTTCCAGTGATTAGTTCCAAGCTCCATTCTGAAGCATGTGCATTGCATGTGAAATTGGAAAGAAAAAACTCTGTCCCTTCATAAAACTTAAGTAACCATATTGCTTACAAGTGGAGAATTAAAAGAAAAAAGTATAAAAACAATAAGCAGCAATCACACACAAACAAAAATACTAGGTACATTTATTGCAATGAAATATAGACAGAAAAGGGTTTAATCTTCCAATGTAACTTTTACTAAAAATGCAGATTGAAAATTAAATGGAGATCTGCATTATTGATGGAACAGTTTAACTCAAGTGTTAAGGTAGTGAGAATTTTCTCTTTGGTGTATTGAAAACAATCGCGGGCTGAAGATTTGTTAGATCCGGTACTTGCACCATCTTAAATGACGGCGTATCAGCACACCGCAGGGCTGGTTTCTTAGCAGCATGCGATTGGACTCAATGATTTACCTCCAGATCGCAGAGGAGATCTGGTAGTCCCAAGTAGACACAGTTAACTCACCTGGGAACCATATGTGTGATGACATGGGAATGAGGGATCAGCAAAGTCAGACTCCTCTGCCTAAGTAATTTTTGATTTACCACAAAGGTTGGTGAGGTGGGGTATGTACCCGGTAGCTTTGCGGATATAGAACAGATATGCCTGATTTAATCCTCCTCTTGACAATATTGAGGAATAGAGAAAATCATCTTGCTAGCTAGATCTAAGTACAGTTGTCCCTTGAACAACATGGGGGTTAGGGACGTGCTGGCACGTCCCCCAGTCCCCCCATCCCTGTATAGTTGAAAATCCATGCATAACTTTTGACTCCCTCTAGTTTTTTAAAAACTTTTTTTTTTTTTTAAAGTTTGGTCTATTTTGAGAGAGAAAGAAAGAGAGAGCATGTGCAAGCCAGGGAAGGGCAGGTAGAGAGGGAGAGAGAAAATCCTAAGCAGGATCCATGCTATCAACACAGAGACTGACATGGGGCTTGATGTCACAGACGGTGAGATCATGACCTGAGCCGAAATCAAGAGTCAGATGCTTAACTGACGGAGCCACCCAGACATCCTGACTTCCCCCAAATTTAATAGCTTACTGTTGACTGGGATCCTTACCAATAACATAAATGGTGTATTAACGCATATTTTGGTATGTTATGTGTCTTATATACTGTATTTTTATAATAAAATAAGTGAGAAAAAGGAAAGTGTTATTAAGAAAATCATAAGGAAAAGAAAATACACTTATAATACTATACTGTATTTATCAAAAAAACATGCACACATAAGTGGACCCATGCAGTTAAAACCTGTGCTGTTCAAGGGTCCACTGTTCACTATTTTGTAATATTGTCAATTTTGACTCTAATCTCCTTCAGTTGTAGGACTTCAAACAGTTGTAGGTTAACATTTATTTTGCTATAATATTTAAAGTTAGAGCTTTTTTAAAGCTACAAATATACATACTCTGACAAAAATAGTAAGCATGCATGTTTATTCACTTGCCTCTATGTCATACTGGTAAGTACTATTTCTGACATATCTGTGTGATTAATTTTTTTCTCAGAAGTCAGTATATGGACAGACAAGTAGGTACTTTTTAACATAGGGTTTTTAGCCAAAGAGATTACATTTATAAGACAGAGGTATATTTTCTTATGTACATGGGCTATTATGCAAAAATGAGCAGTGATCCAAAAACATTACTATCAAGTAGGTATTGAAACGGAAATACCCCTTAAAAACTGACATCCGAGAACTTTCAAACTTAAAAGATATCTTTGAATCAAATGCGCTTCTTGACTTAATTTAGATTGGTTTTACTCGAATGAAACCCAGTTCACCTTTATTTATTCTTCCAACTCATTGTGGATTTATCTGATTTGGAGCTTATATAGTGGTAAAATATTCATCTGATTTAGTTATTATTTAACTCACATAACACAAATATTGTATCAGATGCTGTACGAAACCAATTATAATATTCCTCTAAAATTCTTCATCCAAGACCATCTTTGTTTAATCTAGCAATTGAGATAAATGTTTCTAAAGGTGTCTTACATGCCATGCAAGGGTATAGTCATAGACCGTCAAGATAATAGTCAGCCTTACATAAATTCATCATTTCAGCATTTACATTCTGCAAAAATAAGATTTTCCTCCTAAGTATAACTTCTGCTATTTCAAGATTCAGTATACTAGATTATAATAAAGAATCTGACTCCATTATTGATGTTTGACTGTTGAAAGCTTTCAAGCCCCATCATGCCCTTGCCCCTTTTGCCCTACATCTGGGCAAGTTTCGGGAAAATCCAGTTTATTTCCTTCTTAGACACTAGCAGGAAGTTTGAACAACACAAACCTTGGTCTGCCTGTGGGACTCCTCACCCCAGCCCGATTGCTTCATAACAGTAAAAATTAAATCTCCCAAGCCATTTTCAGACCTGCACTGCTCTCCTCAGAAAACCTCATTATGTGATCAATGAACCTTTCCATGCACTCTTAGTGCGCCATCTCAACATCTGAACCAAAACTGGAGTGGGGATCCACCCTGCCTTATAGACTGATCACAGCACAGATTCAGTGGATTATGCCCAGTTACAAAAATATGAGAGCTCAGAAATAATTTGAATTCTTTTATACAACAAATATTTAAGTATTTGAAATTTGTGATTGATTGCTTCTCTGATTCTTTGTTCTTCAATCTGCTTATGTTCAGTTTATTTTGTCATTTTCAGGGTCTGGTATATAATCCACCCTTGAGCATTTGACCTAGGCCTCCAATTTTCCTTGTTCAGATAATAACTCAGATAAAACTTCTTCATCTTTTTGAAACTTTCCCCTCCAAGTGTTAGCTCATTCTAAATGTTAGCCTTGACATAACTGGAAACTCATTTTCTGTGCTGATCTATTTGTGTGGTAATGCATTCCTATTGATGGCTTATCCTTTGTATACCGTTCTTTGATTGCTGGATTGGTGTCCTTCCAGTTGATTCTCTGCACCTCCACCTACTACATCTCTGAAGAGGTGATTTAATGCCAAGTCCAAAGCCTTCTTGGCTTGCCCCACAGAACTAGTAAATTGGGTCATGTGCTGAACCATTACATCATGCTGAGCTCCATATGGATCTGGATGGGTCTCAACTTATGACATAAATATAGAACTACAAATTCCTAGTCCAAGAGAGAGGACTAATAGGCTAGTTGGAATGAAGGGGGAAATGCCCTTCTTTTTACCTAGCTCTTCCACTAGGGAATTAAGCATTGTTTGTTACGTGACTCCTGGAAAAAAGCCCAGGCCTTGTGGTGACAAAGTGCTTCATTGCTGTGCATGGAAATGAGACCTTGAAACTTCCTCTCCTATTTTGAAGTCCAGCATTGTCAAGTCCTGATTGCTCTCTGGAATAGCAATCTATCTACATTTTATCAGCTGCCATCTTTCAACCCTCATCACTTAGTCACAAACTGTATCTCTTCTTCAGCATGATCTGTGGACCACAGGTACCAAATGAAATTCCTTCTGTGAGGATTCATATTTCTTATACACTCCCACCTTTGACGTTACACATGAAACCTTGGTTTAGTTATTCTTGGTTCTACTCTACTCTTTTCCTATCTAAGAAAGATCTGGGTAAACTTAAGGAATACTTAGAATCATAAATAAGATTCATTTATATGATCCAGAAATACAAAGCCATTCTTCTTCTTTCAGACACAGAATTGTTGAGCCACCTGGCTGGGTCTTTTGGGGGAAACTTCAATGCCTGTTTCCTTAGGTCTTTCCCCTCTAAGGATGCTCAGAGTATCTAGAGAAGCATGAGTTCAAGGTCTGTGAACTGAAGTTTCCTAGAGAGTGAAGCATAGGTTTCTAGTGTTATAAAAACTTCGTTGGAGAAACAATAAAGTCTCAGAATTTATCACTTCATTTTCACATGTTCACTTAATCCCCTATTTTTGGTATGTGCTCATCCCCTCTAACTGATTATTCCAAATTTGCAGACCCTCTGTTCTTCCTTGTCTATTTAGCAAACGTTTAGTCTTCTTGGGTTGGGGACCAATTGTCTTCTGGTAGGGTGGAATGGAAAGAAGATCTAATGTCTAACCACATTTTTTAAACATTTGTTTATTTTTGAGAGAGAGAGAGAAAGAGAGAGAGAGAGAGAGAGAGAGAGAGAGAGAGAGAGAGAGAATGCAAGCAGGGAAGGGGCAGAGAGACAGACACAGAATCCGAAGCAGGCTCCAGGCTCGGGGCTGTCAGCACAGAACCTGACGCAGGGCTCGAACTCACAGACCACAAGATCATGACCTGAGCCAAAGTTGGACGCTTAACCAACTTGAGGCACCCAGGTGCCCTGATGTCTAACCACATGTTAAGCAGCTTTTAATGCCATCTCTTTATTTTGGTACTCCCCTTATCCCAAGCTACAAAAACATTTGGTCCTTTTACTACCCTTGCCATATGAAGATTTTGAAGTAAGGATTCAATTGGTTTCCTGGGATGTACTAAATAAAAATCTATGATCTGTGTCTTTCGGCTTCTGAAAAAGGTATGATTTTTTTAAAAAAATGTTTATTTCTGTTAATGGTATAAGAAAGTGGTCTGGTTTCATTCTTTTATCTGTCCAGTTTTCGCAGTACCATTGATTGAAAAGACTGTCTTTTCCCCATTGTACGTTATTTTTTAAAAATATATTTACTTATTTATTTTGAGAGAAAGACAGAGTGGGGCAGAGAGAAAGAAAGGAGAGAATCCCAAGGAGGCTCTGCTCTGTTAGCACAGACCCCTAAGTGGGGCTCGAACCCACAGAACTGTGAAATCATGACCTGAGCCAAAATCGAGTCAGATGCTTAACCGACTGAGCCATCCAAGCATCCCATGCCCATTGTATATTCTTGTCACCTTTGTCATAGGTTAATTATTGACCATGTAACTGTGGGTTTATTTCCAGGGTCTTTATTTTTGCTTCATTGATCTATGTAGCTACTGGTGTGTGCATTTTTTTAAAAACAGTCTTTTAATTGTAGCTTTGGTGTAATCTCAGGAAGGGCTCAAATTAGATCTTTTTTTAAAAAAGTTTTTTTTAATGTTTATTTATATTTGAGAGAGAGAGCACGCGCAATAGCGTGCACAAGTGGGGGAGGGGCAGAGAGAGAAGGAGACAGAATCCGAAGCAGGCTCCAGGCTCTGAGCTGTCAGCACAGAACCTGACGCGGGGCTTCAACTCACAAGCCATGAGATCATGATCTGAGCCAAAGTTGGACGCTTAACCAAGTCACCCAGCTGCCCCAGGAAAAGCTCATATTAAATATGTATGTTCAATCCACTGTCTTTTCCTAGTCATCTACCTCTTTGGCTGCTGTTCTCCAAAATGTCCTAAATTGGAATCAACAAGAATACTCAAGACTAATAAAGATTCATCATGACCCAAGATTGTGAAAATCCCAGAGACTTATTAATGTATGATGAAGAATGTAGATGGCTACCACAAGCCTAACATTAACTTTGGAAAAATGAAATTATAGTTTATGGCTCTTATCACACTCAGAGCTCATGAGGAAGTTCATAATTCTGAACTGAACTGTGATCTTGAAATCAGTTGTTAGTTTTTGGTAATTTTGGAACCAACTGCAGGGTAGCTATTATTGAAAGTTTGAAACCTCCTCAAATTTGTATATTAAAACTCTTAACTCCCAATGTTATCGTAGGTGGAAGAGGTGCAGCTTTTGGGAAGTAATTAGGGCTAGATTATATCATTAATGTTGTATTCTCACGATGGGATTAGTGGCATTTTAAGAAGAAAAAAGAGAAATTATTCACTCTCTTTGTATGCACATACTGAGGACAGAGTGTCTGTAAGCTAAGAAGAGAGCTCTCAGCTGAGACCAAATCTGCTAGCCCCTTGATTTTGGACTGTCCAGCCTCCAGCATTGTGAGAAATAAATTTCTGTTCTTTCTTTAAAAAAAAAAAAATTTTTTAATGTTTATTTTTGAGGGTGAGAGAGACAGAGCATGAGCAGAGGAGGGTCAGAGAGAGAGGGAGACACAGAATCCGAAGCAGGCTCCAGGCTCTGAGCTATCAGCACAGAGCCCAATGCAAGGCTCAAATTCATGACCCGCGAGATCATGACCTGAGCCGGAGTCAGATGCTTAATTGACTGAGCCACCCAGGCACTCCTAAATTTCTCTTCTTTAATCCACTCATTCTATGTATTTTGTTATGGCAGCTGAGCAGACTAAGAAAGTGGCCAGCCCTGCTGTGAGGACATTAATGATAGAATATGTTGTTACAGCCTTTCTTAGTGTTCCTAACTTTTTGGCTGAGATTGCCATGCTGGACCTCAAGGGATAAGCACTTAATCATGAGAAGCATCTGGATATTAATTATAAGTAACACATGTGCTCTGAAAGCCATGTAGGCTTGAGAGAGAAGTGAAAACATCTTTGTCTTGACTCTTCTAGCTGGCATTTTACTAGAGTCATGAGGCTACTTTTTTCTTTATTAAGGTATAATTGACAAATAGAATTGTAACATATTTAAAATGTTGAAGATGATGATTTGATGCATATATACATTGTGAAAGGATTCCTCCCATTGAGTTAATTAGCACACCATCACCTCAAATATTTACCTCTTTCTTTCCTTTTCCTTCTTCCTTCCTCCCTTCTTTCCTGCCTTCCTGCCTTCCTTCTTCTTTTTGTGAGGATATTTAAGTTGTACTCTGTTAGCAAAGTTCAATTGTACAATTTTGGGGAATTGTACAATTCCCCAGACCTCATTCATCTTTGCCTGAAAGTTTGTGCTCTTTGGCCTACTTTTGCTTATTTCTCCCACATCTCAGTCCCTGGAAACCACTTTTCTATTTTCTTTTTCTATGAGTTCTATTTTTTTTTTTTGATCCCAATATAAATAATACTATGAGGCATTTGTTTTTCTTTGTCTGGCTTATTACACTTAAGAAAATACCCTCCAGGTTCATTCATCCATGAAGCCCATTGGCAGACTATGGTTGTTGTCATACCTTAACTATTGTAAATAATGCTCTGTGAACATACGATTATAGATACCTTTTAGAGATAATGATTTAATGATTTTGTTTCACTTGGGTATGTACCCCAAAATGGACAAAAACAATCCTAAAATTTATATGGAACTACAAAAAATCCTAAATAGCCAAAAATATCTTGAGAAAGAAGAACAAAGCAGAAGACATCATACTTCATGATTTCAAACTATATTAGAAAGCTATATTAACTAAAACGGTATGGCACTGGTTTAAAAAACAGGCAAATATAGATCAATAGAACAAAATACAGAGACCAGATATAACTTATGCATATATGTTCAATTAATTTTTGAGAAGGGAGCCAAGAAACTAAATAGGGTGATGATAGTTTCTTTAATAAATGGTGTTGGAAAAACTGGACAGCTACATGCAAAAGAATAAAACTGGACCACTACCTTAAACCATAAACAAGAATTAACTCAAAATGGATTAAAAACTTGAATGTGAGACCTGAAAGTATAAAACTCCAAAAAAAAAAAAAAAAAAAAGTAGGGGCAAGCTCCCTGACATCGGTCTTAGCCATGATTTTTTTTTTTTATTTTACAACAAAAGCAAAGACAACAAAAACAAAAATAAACAAGTGGGACTATATTAAACTAAAAAGCTTCTACACCAAGGAAACCATCAATGAAATGAAAGGCAACCAGTGAAATGGGAGAAAATGTTTACAAACCACATATCTGATTAGGGGTTAATATCCAAAATATACAAGGAACCCCTACAACTCAACAGCAACAAAACAAAACAACCCAAAAAAAGTACTGAAAAATGGGCAAAAAACCCAAATAGACATTTTTTCAAAGAAAACATACAAATAACCAAGAGCTATACTCAACATCATCAATCATTGCAGAAATGCATATTAAAACCAAAATGACATATCACCTCACACCTGTTAGGAAGACTATCATCAAAATGACAAGGTGTAACAAACGCTGGCAAGGATGTGAAGAAAAAGGAATCCTTGTAAACTATTGGGAATGTAAACTGTTGAAGCCGCTATGGAAAACAGTATGGAGGCTGGTCAATAAATTAAAAATAGAACTACTGTATTATCCAGCACTTCCTATTCTAGGTATATACACAAAGTAAAGGGAATAAATGATTTTAGTGACGAACTGATGACATTTGAGTAAAATCTTTATCCCTGGCAAATACAGACCCTGGGATAAATGCTATGAGAAGGATATTTAAAAGGATGCATATGCAACTATCATATCTCTAGTCATAAAGGTGTATTAAAGAGCTGTGTTATTTGAAAAAATACGTTGAAGGAAGTGAGTGGTTGAAACCAGACCAAAATGAGTCATAGAATGAGTAGCAGACAATAAAGTGAATCCATGACGTGTAAACCATTGTGATAGGCAGTTTAGACCTGCAAGGGAACCTGGAAAAGGAAGCAGCATAAATGAGGCAGGAAGAAACTAGGGCAGGATTATTTTTTCCAGAATAAGGAATGTGAACTTGTTTTTAAAAGGAAGAAAAATTCTCATAAAGAAGGGAGGTAGAAGGTAAAATAAATGGACATAATTAAAACAGAAAATTCTCAGAACAGACAGGAAGGGAGGGGATCCAAAGTGCAGGGGAAGGGATTAGTTTTGAGTAGAAGTAGGAATTGAGTGAAAAGAGATATGTGGTTCAAGATAAACTTGATGTAGAGGTGAGTGAATTTGAGGGAATTCATGCCAGACAGTATTTTCTTTTGGAGTCTTGGTTGTCTTTTAGAAGTGGGAAAACTGACCCTTAGGTTAAATAACATTAAAATAAAATCATAACAACTGATGTGGAAGAGGAAGGTGATATGAACAAAATTAAGTAGTGTTTTGTAGAACAGTGCTGATGGACCAGTCAAAAGTCTGAGTTTTGCAGACCTGGCAAGCCCTTTGTGGGGCTAACCTGAACATTTTCCCATCATTTTTGGTGGGTCTCCTGCTGAGCTTCCACTTAAAAGTGTTTTTGAGAAGTAACCTTTATAATAATTAAGAATTCAGTGATAAACTGGTTTTATGAGGGTGACTGGTTATGTTAGCAACTTGAGGTCTGATTTTTTTTAATTTTATTTTTTATTTTTTAAAAATTACATCCAAATTAGTTAGCATATAGTGCAACAATGATTTCAGGAGTAGATTCTTTAATGTCCCTTACCCATTTCGCCTATCCCCCCTCCCACAACCCCTCCAGTAACCCTCAGTTTATTCTCCATATTTATGAGTCTCTTCTGTTTTATCCCCCCTCCCTGTTCTTATATTATTTTTGTTTCTCTTCTCTTATGTTCATCTGTTTTGTCTCTTAAAGTCCTCATATGAGTGAAGTCATAGGATTTTGGTCTTTCTCTGACTGATTAATTTCACTTAGCATAATACCCTCCAGCTCCATCCACGTAGTTGCAAATGGCAAGATTTCATTCTATTTGATTGCCAAGTAATACTCCACCGTATATATACACCACATCTTTTTTATCCATTCATCCATCGAGGGACATTTGGGCTCTTTACATACTTCGGCTATTGTTGATAGTGCTGCTATGAACATGGGGGTTCATGTGTCCCTTCAAAACAGCACACCTGTATCCCGTGGATAATGGCTAGTAGTGCAATTGCTGGGTCGTAGGGTAGTTTTATTTTTAGCTCTTTGAGGAACCTCCATACTGTTTTCCAGAGTGGCTGCACCAGCTTGCATTGCCACTAACAATGCAAAAGAGATTGAGGTGTGATTTTGAACACGCTAAGTAGACTTTGTGAAGCTCCATTATTGAAACTATAAATGGGAGTAGTTATAGGATTAAATAAGATACTTTGCTATTTTATTATATCATTGTCTTTATTATTGCTAGCATCTAGTAAAAAATAAGTTAGCATGGGACATAAATCTAACCTCTCAATGAAAGAAATATGAGAGACATGTTGTCAGAAGGTCATGTGGCATGGGGCATACTGCCGTGACAGATCGTACTTTCCAAAGATGGCCCCCATGCTATTTCCCATCTTGCATGAATTTCTGGCAATATGTCTTTCATACTCCTTCATACTGTTTCATACTCCATGGAGAGATTAGATTTATATCCCATGAATTTGAAACATAGAAGACTTCTGAGGCTGTTTTGCCTAAAAAATTTGACAGAAGTGTTGTTAGATGACTTCAAAGGCAAGATCAAAAAAGGACATTCAGTTTCCGTCTTGCTCACTGAAACACTCTCTTTGGAGTTCTGAACTTAATGTGAGTAATCCCACTGCCTTGAGGTAAGGGAAGTCCAAACTATCCCATCTGACGAGATCACATGGAAAAGCTATGAGACCATACAAAGAGAGAGATGGTTGGCCAGCCACCAGCTGCTTCACTTTGACCTACAATCTGACTGGAGCTTCATGAGAGATTCTGAAACACATCCGCCCAGCAAAGCTCTTATGGATTCCCAACAAATAAGAGTCATAAGAAATAATAGCATTGTTATTGCTTTATGCCACTAAGTTTTTGGGAAATTTGTTTCACAGCACAAGGAACTGATATGATGATTGTTTCAGCCTTTCTCAAATTTATTTTTTAAAATATTTTCTCAGTGAATGGGAAGGTTTCATTTATTGTCATATTGCACTTATTTTCTTAAGAATGGTATATTTAGTGTCTAGAGTTGACATTGTTTTCCTCCTTAGATTTATTGCTAGAAATTCACTTTTTAAAATCTGTGAGGGTTACAATTCTCACTTCTCTTTCTCTTCCTTATTTCCATCTCTCTTGGGAGACATGAGTCTAAGTTTCATAAATGAGAGTGACAGCGAGAGTATTATGCCTGGATCAGTACAGCTGTGAGAATCAGCGGTATCTTCCTTAAGCATAAAGTTATTGAAGTTACCTTTATACTATGCATAATGTGTCTTCATATTACTTCAATATTTCTATCATTTGGAGATCATCATGGTTTTCTATTTATTCTTTTCTTCTTAAAACTTTCTCTTTTTTTAAACTGTTTATTTATTTTTGAGAGACAGAGTGTGAGTGGGGGAGGCACAGAGAGAGGGAGACAGAAGACCTAAAGTGGACTCTACACTGACAGCAGAGAGTCTGATGTGGGGCTGGAACTCATGAACCATGAGATCATGACCTAGGCTGAAGTCGCACACTCAATAGACTCAGCCACCCAGGTGCCCCTAAACCTTATTTCTTTAATCTAATTTTCATACATGATTGAATCTTCATATATTTTGTGGCGTGGTTTCTCTGCACTTCAAAATGATCAGTTCAGTGGCTTTTTAAATTTATGCCAATATAGTTCTTGTTTGCAATCAATCTTAGGTCATTTGGCCAAACTTCATGAATCACCTAATCTCTCTGGTGATTTATTGAGCCAAGTTATGATGATGAGCATGACGATGATGGTGATGATGGTGTGCATATTTCTTTTCCTCTTTTCTTTTTTCTTCTTCTCTGTTCCTTTTAAAGGATTTCAATACACTTGTTTATATACGTAGTTCAGTGCTAAAGGAGTTATCTACACTTAAAACATCTTTACCCTCTTTGTGCACTGTAAAAATCATAGTCTTTAAGAAATTTTTTTTTTAATGTTTACTTATTTTCAAGAGAGAGAGAGAAACAGAGCATGAGCCGGGGAGGAGCAGAGAGAGAGAGAGGGAGACACAGAATTTGAAGTAGGGTCCAGGCTCTGAGCTGTCAGCACAGAGCCTGAAGAGGGACTCCAACTCACGAACTGTGAGATCATGACCTGAGACCAAGTCGGATGCTTAACTGACTGAGCCACCCAGGCACCCCTAAAAATCAAGTCTTAATTAGCCCTAGGAAGTGTGCATTCTCAAGGAACAAAAGAAAATAATTTTTTTCTAGTTTCCTTTCTCAGATGTCTCCTGGTTTCTTATTTAAGTAATTCCGAGATAAATGTGAATTAGTTGACATTTGCCTTCTGCATCCCCAGACTTTGCACACTTTGTCTTTCTTCCATCAGGATATCAGCTCCTCTTCCCACCCTTTTCAGGCCTTAGGGCCTACATGTTCTCTTTCCTAAAACCATAGAAAATCTTACCCTGAAATTATTAATTCACAGTGAACTCTAAATCACTAAGAATGGCATATAACCCCTTCATAAATACATTTTAAAAGAAATGAAGACCTCACTGTAGATTTACCAGTGGATGGTGAAAGTTTTTGAAGGCAACATTAACTCTTTTTAATGGCCCTGAAATAACACTTGTAGGTGATCAGAAATTAGTTTGTTTAAAATTTTTTTTTCAACGTTTATTTATTTTTGGGACAGAGAGAGACAGAGCATGAATGAGGGAGGGGCAGAGAGAGAGGGAGACACAGAATAGGAAACAGGCTCCAGCCTCTGAGCCATCAGCCCAGAGCCTGACGCGGGGCTCGAACTCACGGACCGCGAGATCGTGACCTGGCTGAAGTCGGACGCTTAACCACCCAGGCGCCCTGAAATTAGTTTGTTTTAAACTCACATCTATTAATTTTCTGACATTTACTTATATAAGACCATTTTAATTCAGATTTGGGTCTGAATTGGTTTGTTCATCTCAGGACAAAAGGGAAAATGAATTTAATATCTTCAAACTGTGGCTTTTCAACCTATAAGTTTCTCTTAAATACAGGAGATGCTCTTCATATAAAAAGTGGCGTAAAATGTAGTTTAAGTCTTCAATGGTCCTCTTATGCCTTTCCTTTGTGAAGGCAAAAAGTCACCATCAGTATGTAGGATGAGGGGGACTGTGTTTCTTATACTGCATATAAGTGAAGTCATTTTAACCATAGCTGCCTTGCTCCTGGGAATATCCCTGCAGAAGGTATGCCTTAAACAGTACTCCATTTCTAGAGGGTTAAAGAGAATGTGAATTACACACTGGAATCTGTTCTCAGTTCTTAAGAGTTCTGTTCCTTCAGCATTGTTTAATGTGGGTGCCGAATACGTATGAATAACATGATTATAGTTTGGTTCAATTTTACTAGAATCACAGTGGCTGTGATTCTACTTCTCTGACCTCTTGGAAGCCAGACGTTAGTCAGTGGGAATAGAAATTTGGTCATCTTTAGTTAGCTTTATCTATTAATTCAGTTAGTATAAACAGTTTTTCCAGGATACTATTGGGGGCAGTGTTATTTTTTTTTCATGTTTAATTCCAGCCTGGGTGGTTAGGCAGTTGCTCATAATCAGATGTTTATTGATAGAATGCATCTCCTTGTTTATTGCATTAAACATTTGGAGACTCCAAGTATTCTGACACTATGCTTGGTATATTATATTAACTCAAAAATAGTTGTTAAGTAAGTATCATTGCATAATTAAATACCTGGATTTGAATCCCCATTTCACCATTCCTAGTTGTATGACCTGTCTCTTTTTCAGTTTCTTCATCTGTAAGATGGTGGTGATAATAATAGTTTCTACCCATTTGGGTGGATTAAGCGTTACTACAAGGAAAGCACTTAGAAAAGTGCACCCTATATTAATAGTAAACTCTTCTTTTAGCCCCCCATGCCTTACCAACATACCCATACCAGCAGAATAGAGCTAGAGTAGTCATTCTTAACCTTGGCTTTACACAGGAAATTTTGGAAGACTATTAAAAAAACCTGATGCCTGGGCTCCCACTGCTAGTATGTTTGATTTAATTGGCTTGGGGTTTGACCTAGGTACAAGGATTTATAAGGGCTTCCCAACTAATCCTGAAGTGCAGTGAAAGCTGAAGAAATACAGGATTAGATGTGTAAATAAAAGCTTGTCTGCCACTAAATCTCATGGCTTTTCTTCAGAATATCTGAAAATCAGCAATGAGATACCAAAATCACTCTGCTTAGATTCACAACTTGCTTCATGCTAGACAAAATTCAGATAATATCTTTATAATCTTAACATTGTTTAGGCCTGGATTAATGCCTTTTTGGCCCAGGGGGTATGGGGTTGTTAAATGTGTTGTAGTGCTATCTTGGGGAGCTATGAGCATCCTGACTAATAATGAATTTCACACATGTATATATTTTTAAAGTGACGATTTCACATTTTCAAACATTCTTTGTAGGAACTATTTCTTTGATTTGATACCAGGGAATAGGATGGCTAATACTCTAAATAGGCATTTGTTTTGCTGTAAGAATTCTTTAAGCATGATGTCGGCAACTGACAAGATGAAAAATGGTTCTGTGATTCGTTTCCAGTCTCAGGCTTATAGAACCACTTGAGTGTTTTGAAATGCCCTCCCACATCCTGTGATTGTACTAATCAGAACTGAAAAGATCTCAACAATCTGAGCTTGATCCAAGGGTTAAAATACCATGCTCTTTCTTTTTCAAAATACACTTAATACTCTGAAAATAAAGTTGACTAAGACATATTCAATTTGATTAACAGATAAATTTGAGATTCAAACTTATTATCATCCTGAGTTATAAATTATCTCTGCAAGTAAAAAGAAATATGTATCCCTGACATGCCCTTAAACATCAAGCACATGGAATAAAACAACATAACCATGGATTTGGGGAAGCATTTGCAATTCCAGACCATTTGGGTCAGTCATTAAAGTATGTTGTGCTTTTAATGCCTTGTAAAGTTATTCTCAAGCAATGTTCTAACTATGACTCATGGTTAGAGAACCTGGCCAGTGGAACTTCTCAGTATGGAGTGTTTCCTGTGGCATAGAGAGACTTCTACTGTCCTTCAGCATATGCACGTTGAAACCAACACAGAGAAAAGTCAGATGGGAAACACATGTCAATTTCGTTCAGAAAACATAACTCTTTCCTTAGATTCAACATAAGCTTTACATCATGAAAGAATGTGAGGTCATTAAATGACAACATAATCTCACTTGAAATGTATAAACAATAGTGGAAGAGCCCACAAAAATAGTTCAGCTGAAACATTTTCTAATTGTTTTTAGTAAGAAAAGAGATAGCCTTGAAATTAGATAGCTTTCAGATAACAGACTACATTCAAATATCAGATTTAATTTTAGACAGAGATTTAGGACTATAATATCTATGATGAATTTCTTCATTCAAGAAATATTTATAGAATACCTACTAGGTGTCAAAAATGGTAGGTGTTGGGACTTAGTGGTGAACAAGACTAACAAATTCCATGCCATCATGGAACTTACTACAAGTATTAGAGAGTCAAAGCGGAAATGATTATTTATATCGTTTTAATGCCAATACAGATAGGTCCACCAAAATCTGGAAAGAATACAAATACTCACATAGCACTTGCTATGTATGAGACACTGTCTTAAATATTTACACAGAACAGCGCATTTAATCTTATAATAATCTGTGAGGTGGATTCTGTTAATATCTCTCTTTATTGTGTGAGGAAGATAAAACACACTGAGGCTAAGTCACTTGCCTAGGGTCAATCCAGTCAGCAAGTGTTAAATCTGCGGTTCTCTTCATCCCAGTTTATCTGGCTTCTATTTTATATTATATGTTAGTGTTGCAATTATTAGTTATTAATTTCTTTAAGAGAAAGCATATTAATTAAGTAATTTCAGTAAAATAAGACTTTGGTGTTGATTATCTGGAGCAATAGTACAAGTTAAAGAGAAAAAACCAGTAAAAAAACAAAACAGTAAGAAATTAACCCAGAAGTAGTAGGAATGTGTTACGTGCTAACATTTTATGTGCTATGCTTTAATATTTAAAATATTTTTAGAAACATTAGTTTTATTTTCTCAAATACACAAATAGTTACAACTCACCCTAGAAAATTTTGGAAATATAGAAAAGTAAAAAGAAAAAAAAGGCATCAATAATCAACCTCATTATCCCAAAAGAACATTTTATTTCCTTTTATTCTTTTTTGTGTATGTATGATTTACATAAATAATGAAGACAATGGTGCAGTGATTACAAATCAAGCTTGTGTCCTAGTTATTGCATCTATTACTATAACATGAATGTATCTCGTGGCGTAGAAAGTTATTTCTAAGACTTATTTTTGAAAGCAGCCCCCATCCCATCTTTTGAGGAGAAGAAAATTCTCTTCCACATGATCCCTTGATGCCAGTGTTACCTAGAACATGATATTTAACCGAGCCACCCTGGTGGTTTGAGAGTTAATGTACGTGTGTGTGTGTGTGTGTGTGTGTGTTTTAACTTTAACATGTTCAAAAGAATTGTCTGGAAAATAAAGTAATGTATGTATGTATGTATGTATGTTTATTTTGAGGGAGACAGGGAGTGAAAATGAGCTGAGAAGGGGCACAGTGAGAGGGAGAGAGAGAGAGTGCCAAGCAGGCTCCCCACTCAGTGCTCAGCCCCACGCAGGGCTTGATCTACAACTGTGAGATAATGACCTGAGCTGAAATCAAGAGTCAGACGCCAAATAGACAGAGCCACCCAGGCGCCCCAACCTAAGTTATTTCTTAACAACTATATAAACTACTTGCATCAAGAGAGCAGTCCAAATCTCTCTAAATAAGAGAACATCCTCCTAATGAGGAAATCTTCTCAATGGAAGGGAGTACATCCTTATCTTTTGTAATGTTATGATGCTACTCTCCATTTTCTGAACCCAGTATCATCTCCTGAACAAGTGAGATAGATGTGTCACATTGTAAGTACTTTTGATTCCTAAGGCATGCCACCCTAAAGCCTCATGCTCATGTAGCTCGCCAGCATTTTACCATAGCATATGATTTATCTGGTATGATTCCAATGTATTGTTGGAGAAAATAAATAATGCTGCACTGTATATAATTATCTGGGAGACTAGGCCTTTGACAGGGGAATTACCCGTTTAAAGATGGATGGCAAATGCTGCCAGTCACCAGAGAATGTCTGGAAGTATTGGCTTGTTTCTAAACGATTCTTTAAAGAAAACTTCAGTTGAACAAATGGTTATAGAGGTCATATCATTTAAATCCCAAATTCTGCTAGCAAAGCAAGACTCTTGTATACTAGTGGGCACTTTTATTTCTTAGCTCAAGGACAGAGTAAAGTAAAAAGACAGTGAGAAAAGAAACTGTAAATGTTCCAAAGCCCGCCGCTACCACCACCATCACCACCATCGACAAAAATAAAATCCCAAGTCCAATTATAATAGAAAAGCAGATGAAATTGAAAGGAGAGAGCAAGACAGGAGAAAAGGAAGCAAAATGCAGGAAGTACATGGTGCGATGCATGTGGCGATTCTACTCAGTGGTAGATAATTGAATAAATTATCTAGCCTGGTCTGCTAGGCTCTGTGGTTCAGAGAACTGAACATTGCATTTTAGGTGTTTCATTAGAGATTGTGCAACTTGGAAATATGGCATATCTTTATTTTCCTGTTTGGAACCTAAGAACAGAATGAAAACTTCATTTTCTTAAGGTCTTTATTAAGATGGAATGCATATTGGACAACATTATGAGGATTATTTAAAAATAATAAGGAGGCCCTTTACTAGTTTTATGAAGAATATATATTTTTGTGATATTCTCTAATCTAATTTATGCCCTTTATATGGCTTTATGATTAGTATATTTATCATGACTTTAAAAGAACTCCAGCTATTTACCAGTACCAAATGGAAAATCCTGTAATGATGAACAGTTACTGAGTGATTACAGTGTTTCCAGTGCGAATCTAAAAGACTCATGTGAATTTTTTCATTTAGTTCTCATGAAAATTCTCTGAGTTAGGTGGTGTTATTATGCCATTTTTCAGCTGGGCCAACTGAGCGAAAAAGAGGTGGCTTAGTAGAAGTACAGAGTCTGATTCCAAAAGCTATCCTCTTTACAACTATGTTAAGTAGAAGAAAAACAAGCCAGGAAAAAAATTAGATTTCTTGAAGTATACTTTATGATTTTGCTGATATTTCCAACATTAATTCAACGAATATTTATCAAATGCCTTCTAGGTTCAAGGTCCCACGCTATACTGGTTATCATGGTGAATAATACACAAATACAAGCCGTTGATCTGTGAGCAGGTCACACATAAACTAAAAAGTGGACCAAAGGCAAGTGTGTCATATGGTTCTGGAAGGAGAGTTTCCTGAGACAAAGAGTTTTTCCTAGCATGCCAGTAGACTATCGTATTGTTTTCATGTTGAAAATGAGGGTCTTCATTGAGGTTGTGTTCACATGCATGTCTGCCACATGAAATGTGTGGTCTAGAGAAATCATTAAAAGTAAAGCGTTTGTTAATTCTCCAAGCATTGCAAACACAGGTTTGGGTGCCCTAGGTCCATCCTCATGTTTACAACATAAGCATTTCCACAAGGAGACATACCTGAAAATATATACATTGGATTCGTGAGGCTTTTCTTCTAACCTTAGCTTTGCTAAAAATGTTGACTGTGTTATTAGGCAAGTTGCAACTACTTTTTACAGCAAGTGTCTCATCTACAAAATGATGATTAACACCTACCACAGATTCAGAAGAAAGTGCTGACCTACGTTTTCGGTAGAATTCTCAGTTCTGTGGTAGGGCAAGGAAGACAAACACAAAGTGCCATTGTCCACTCTGAATAATTATTACATAGAAGAGTCTAAGCAGTGATCTCAAGTTACTAAGGGGGAGCTACCTGGATAGGTCTAATTTGAAGGGTTACAGTTTTAAGCAGATGTAGATTAGGAATAGCAGGCTGTGAGATAAAATTTTACTCTAGTAGTGCTTGTTTTCCTAAGGATGTTGAAATAATGGGATGAAACCATGGAGACCGCGTGATGCATTGGGTAAGCTGTTTACACACTGTGCCAGAGGTGAAAATGGAGGTGAGAAGTGAGGCTACTTGAGCTGTGAGCAGGTCACACATAAACTAAAAAACGGACTGAGAGATAAGTGCATAATATGGCTCTGGAAGGAGAGTTTCCTAAGCCAAAGAGTTATTCTTGGCATACCAGTAGAATATCTTATTGTTTCTATGTTGAAAACGGGACTTTGCCGTTTCGTTGTGCTCACATGCTTGCGATTTTCTGAAGCTCATAATGAGCGTGCTAGGAATGGCTTCATTGTTGTCGTTTACATCAGAAAGTAATTAACATCATCATGGTGGTCAGTAGAGATCCTCCAAGATCCATAAAATATATCTTTTTTCACTTTATTTGCATCACTTTTTTTCTTTTCGCTATGCTTTCTTTTTTTTTTTTTTTAATTTTTTTTTCAACGTTTATTTTTGGGACAGAGAGAGACAGAGCATGAACGGGGGAGGGGCAGAGAGAGGGAGCCACAGAATCGGAAACTGGCTCCAGGCTCTGAGCCATCAGCCCAGAGCCCGATACCCGATAAGGGGCTCGAACTCACGGACCGCGAGATCGTAACCTGGCTGAAGTTGGACGCTTAACCGACTGCACCACCCAGGCGCCCCTCGCTATGCTTTCTTAAGGATAACTTGCAGATGATAAATCGTGCCCTAAAGTCATAGCTTCAATTCTTCATCTCTTTCCCACATCTCTTTCCATAAAACTATCCCCTGATGGAACAAGACTTCCCTCTTTTGAAATATCCACGTTAAAAACCAAATTTGAAAATGTCTGCAACTTTCAGAACTAAAATTGGTGGTAGTGGGGAATGTATTCATGCATCATATTGTAAGCAGATGGCAGTTACTTTTTGTTTCTTGATAACTAAAAAATAATGACTTCATTAAAAAAAGAACAAACCTTTTTGTTCTGGATATGGGCAAAGTAGTGGTGATGTATATTAGGGTGTGAGTCATGGGCAGGCAACATCACCATTGCCTATTAACTGGTTCAAAATACAAATTCACAGGCCTTATTCTAGATCAACTAAATTAGAAATTCTATAGGTGGAGCCCAGAAATATATGCTTTAGCCAGCTCTTCAGGTGACTTTAATGCAAACTAAAGTTTGAGAAGGACTAGTTAATACCATTTCTACTCACGTTCTTTCTTGGCCAGAACCAGCCATATGATCCGCCCCCTGGATGGCAAGTGGTGAGGGCAGTCAGTTCCTGGACTAGCTATCTCCAGCTAGCACTAATATTTTAGAAGAAAAGTTATATTACTAGAAAATAAGTTTAAAAAGATATTAGAATTATAGGCCTTGCCCAGCAATCAACTCCATTTCCTTCATGTTCGTTGCTTTAAATCTAGAAACTTGTGACCATTTTATTTTATATTATGCAGACTGGGAATTTTTTTAACCAAAAGCCTTGATAGAGAAAAAAAAAAAAGGTTTCAATAAAGAAGATCCATTCTGAAAGTAGGAGACCTGAATTTTTATTTTATTACTGTCAATTCCTGAGTGGCTTAGGAAAAGCTTCAACTTCTTTTAAGAAATTCAAATGAAAATAAAGGCTTGAACACTGAGATTACTTTAAGGCTTGATAGTTTAATGCGTTTAATGTTAATATTTTGGAATTAAATTAAATTTGATAATTAAATGAATATATATTAGGTTGTTTATTTTATGCTTTGCAAAGGTAATTCCTAGGAATTAAAAAAAGTTAGTCTAGTGGTAGGGAAATTAATCACATAAACAACTGAAAACAACACATATATGATATTACTGTCTTATTATAAATTTTGTATGTTTTAACTTAAAAAAGTTTAACCTGTCAAAACAAATAATTCACAATTTAGGACTATGTAGTATTATGAGGTAGATCATAAAGTATTTATTAATTACACTTTTTACGTTTTCCTCATTACTGAGGATACAGTAACAAATAGGAAAAATGAAGTTATTCCAGGTGCTGAAGATATAGGAATACAGTTACTGTTTATTACTCAGACAGTGTTCTGGAAGCAAAGTACCTGGAACTATACACAGCAGAGTTGCATAAAATGAATATTTGTTAAATGAATGAAACACAGTGTTAAAAATGTTCAGACCAGGGGACCCCTGGCTGGGTGGGGTGGGAGGCTGTAGGTTAAGCCTGAGACTCTTTTTTTTTTCTTAAACCTGAGACTCTGGATCTCAGCTCAGGTCTTGATCTCAATCAAGGTCCTGAGTCCACGCCCTGTGTTGGGCTCCAAGCCAGCCATGGAGCCTACTTAAAAAAAAAAAAAAAAGAAAAAACAAAAACAAAAACAAATTAAGGCCAGTAGGTTGGATTATGACTCAAAGAGTATCTCCTTAATAATTCCCTAAAGTGGTGTGGCCAACCAATTTTCACAACTTATATAACTATCAAAAATGTCATCTATGGCAACCACTAGGGTTACTAAAGTACAATAGTAAGAGCTTAGAGTGGTTAAAGTGAGTCAAGTAGGCAGTGATTGTGTGTGAAATTTTAAAACCTTCTCCACGTATTAAATGAAAAACTAAATAAGCCCAATTTGCAGAAGAAAAAATAACAAAAGCAGAAGAATCCTGTTTGTTTTTATGAAAAGGCAAGTTAAGTAAAATATATTTGACAGAAAAAATATAGCTTCAATTAAAGTATGTTTTAAAATGTAGCTTCAACTAAAGAATACAATGAAAATACGTGAGTGAGCAAATTTGAATGAGGAATTTGAATGGAAAATTTAATTTCTTACAAAAGCCAAATCAAACTATTTTTTTTCTTGTTGATCACTATTCACTGAGAACATTATGTTTCTTTTCGTATCTTTTTCTTAACTTTAGGATTAAATACCCTTACAATTTGGTTTCCCCGTTTTCAGAGTAGATGCCATAGGGCCTTTAATTTCCTCTCTCTGCTTATATTTCATGTGTTCTTTATTCTTGTACTCCTGCTGCTTCAAATACTCTTAAATAGCAGAAAATGAGCTATTGAGAACATTAAAATGAAATTCATCAGCATATTTTTCAGGGTACTATATGTATTCTTAATAATTGTTTCATTTTTTTCCCAGAAAACTTTTACTCTAATATAATATAAACTTTTGGATTAATTCAAAATAAATTCTAAAGGTTATATATTCTACAGGTGCCTGGATGGCTCAGTCTGTTAAGGGTCCGACTTCAGCTCAGGTCATGATCTCACAGCTTATGGGTTTGAGTCCCACATGGGGCTCTACGCTGACATCTTAGAGCCTGGAGCCTGCTTTGGATTCTTTGTCTCCTTCTCTGTCTGCCCTTCCCCTACTCACACTCTGTCTCTCTCATTCTCTCTCAAAAATAAATATTCAAAAAAAAAAAAAACTTTAAAGGTTATATATTCTTTCATGCTAATATTAACTCAGAAAATTTCCAGCAGGGGAAAAACAAAACAAAACAAAACATTTTCCTACTGCCTACTAAAAGCAAAAAAATCTTACTTGAACATTGCCAAGCTCAGCATGACAATCTGGCCTGCTGTGCCACTTTGATTTGTCAAAAAAAAAAAAAAAATCCTTCAACTTTTAAAAATTGTTTCTGATTGCTTGGTTTTAGGATGAAAAATTTCCAGTACTATATTAGACAAAAGAGACAAATTATGAAGCTACAACAGTAATTACTAATGACAAGAAAGCAAATGACATAGGGAAAAATATTTCTCCTGAAGTATCTTAAAAATCATCTATTAAAGATCACTTCAAGATTCAATTCAATTTAATTCAAGATTATTTCTCAAGGATTACACAAGAAAATCACACTATATTCATATTTTCATGTATGTATATATGTTTGGACAGTTTAAATTCTACCTTTATATCTAATAAACTGTAATACCTGAAAAGATTTCTCATCTTCAACATATTCTAACTAATTAAACATATTCTGATATAATATAGTAGAATATATTCGGTTCACAGTATGCACGAAAGCTTTCCAGTTTTTTAGCTTTTTGAAGAAATTGAGAAATATCATAAATCTGTAAAGAGAGTCCCCTGTAAATAACCACATTAAGCCCTCTGTAATGATTAAAAACAATATTCTTAAAATACATGAAAGTGAATTTAAGAATTCATTTAAAAATTAAAAAGTAAAAATGAAATTTGAAAGTAAAATTTAAATTTTCTACAAAATTGCCTTAGATACAGAAATATATCATGTAATGCCAGTTAAGTCCACTTCACCAAAGATAAATGGTTATAGAGGATAAAAATTGACAATTACCAGGCTACTATTTCTTTGTATTTCTCCTTTAAATGTTGGTATATGTTAAGATCTTAGTGTTCTCAAAAGGAATAAACACATTTTTCATTATAAAGTACCTTGTAAAATTTGACAGTTTATTAATGTTATTGAAGATTATCAAAACCAAACCTCCAAATTTTAAAAGAACAATGTTTAAACCACAGGTTATGGTGACTAGGCAGGCTTTAATCACAGTGAGTGAATATTTTAAATTCTACTATCTGGTGACAGCTATGACCGATGGTTATAAATTCTAAATTTGTTACTTTTCTTGAAATGAATGATGCGATTTCCTATGCTTAGTTTTTACAAAGATTGCATGGCTTGTAATGGAGGAATGCTCACTGGCATTCGTTCTCTAAGAGCTTCGCAATGGTTATAGACCATCTCCACACTGTCATTTGTTCACATATCCATGGCAACAGCTTGGCTTGCAGCTGAACCATATTCAGCTAGAGCCACTGAGGTGCTGCGATATGAATGAATCTCAGCAGTGTTTTTGGGGGGTTGTCAAGATAGCTTACAGGTTTCAGGCGTTTTCTACTCTATGATGTTTCGTTTACAGATTTCCAATGCGGCACAATTTAAGACTCCCATATTCACTGTTCTCCCACAAAATAGTCATTAGCCATCATCTTCCTTAAGAAAACTGGAACTTACCACCAAACAAAATGCCACGCCCTCATTTATACTCTCCATGTGCCCTGTAAAATCTTCTTTCAAAGCATCTATTGTGATTGATTGACTCAATCTATCGTGCTTATTGTTCATTTTTAGTGAGATATAATTAACATCTATCACTGTAGAAGTTTAAAATACTATCTTGCTTATTAACTTGCCATATCTATTTTTCTCATGTAGACTCATGTGAACCATGACCAGACCTTTGTCTATTCAGCTCCTTGCCCCAAACGTAATACATCTGGTCATTTATTTAACAACTAGGTGTTAAATGCCTACTCAGAGGTAGATTAGAGTAGTGGTTAAGAACTCATTGCTTGTGTGATTATGGGCACTTGTTTTTTGTTTGTTTTTTTTTTTAAATTTTTTTCTAACGTTTATTTATTTTTGAGACAGAGAGAGACAGAGTATGAACAGGGGAGGGGCAGAGAGAGAGGGAGACACAGAATCTGAAACAAGCTCCAGGCTCTGAGCCGTCAGCACAGAGCCCGACGCGGGGCTCGAACTCACGGACCGTGAGATCATGACCTGAGCCGAAGTCGGATGCTCAACCGACCGAGCCACCCAGGCGCCCCAATGGGCACTTGTTTTACCAATCTTTGCCTTCTCACCTGCATTTGTAAAATGAGTGCCATATAGCATTTATCTTGCAAGATTGTTATGAGGATTAAATTGCCAATGAATGTGAAGTACATAAAGCAAGTTGTGCACACAATACATAAATGTAAGGTGTTGTTGTTACTATTACTGGTCTGGAACTATTCTGGGCTCTGGTGATATAGCAGTAAACAAAAAACAGCAAGAGTGGAGGGAGACGTATTGAAATAAGTAGCATATAATTCAGATACATTTTGATTGTAATTGAGGTTGCAAGCACAATAAAACAGGGCAACGTTATAGAGAATTTTAGGGGAGCAAAAATAGACTGGGTAATCAAGCAAGGCCATTCTGAGGAGGGGAAATCTGAGTTCATACCTGAATTATGAAAAGAAACCAGCTACAGAAAATCTGAACTGGAAACATGCTTTGCATACACAAAAAATAGAAAGAAGTTCAGCATGTGTGTGGCTTAATAAATGTTTATTTGAATGAATTATCGGGAGACTGAATACATTATCATATTTTAACATATTCAAATGCAAATCCAAAAGAGATTTCTGCATTTATCCAAATATTTGGTTTACATTTTCTACAATCAAATGCTGTTGTCCATTAAAATTTAAAAATATTATTTTTAAAAAGTAATAGCAATTTCCTAGATATTTTTAAAGTAATATTGTCTAACAACCATTAAAGGTTTTACCAAAATGTTCTAAGGTCATACCAATAAAGTCAATTCTCAAAACAAACACCTGAGTATAACTATCCTATATCATGAGGCACAAAGAAGTTAAATAACTAAGGGCCTAAGTTCTAGGGCATGGGCCAAATTTACCAATCTGTTCTTAACAGCAGTAGAAACCTATCAGACAAAATCTACCCTCCATAATTTATAAATTAGATTGGTCACTTATTTAATTTGGTGTTATGTATCCTTACATGCATGGACACACGTGTGTTATAATTTCCCTTGGGACAAGGTCATTGGCATATATTTAAAATCACATTGTGAAACACATGAAGATTGATGCCTGAAGTACCAAGGATTCTCTGATAACTTTCTGAATCCTCAACAAGGATGGAGGGATCTGTGTACAAGCTCTTGTGGTGAGGTGAATGAACTTGCCCTCTGGATCGTAGAGTGGAAGGGCTGCAGCTGATAAACTGAGCCACTGTTCTGTTTCTCTCCTATGTTAAGTTCAAAACTGATGAACCAAGAATGGGGCTCATCAATTTCCAAAGAAAAGGGTTCTCTGCTTTTCTTTCTTTCTTTCTTTTTTTCCTTTCCTTTCCTTTTCTTTCTTTCTTTCTTCCTTCCTTCCTTCCTTCCTTCCTTCCTTTCTTTCTTTCTTTCGTGTCCAAGGATAAATATTTCTTGTGGCACCTCTGACATGGTTATAGCCCTTGTAGGTCAGCAGTAAATAGATGGGGCTGATGGATTAAAATGGCAAACTGACGGGCAGACATCTCCCAGAACCCACAGAGGCATGCCCTGAGAGAACTAATGAATCTCGGTGTAATCTTTGGTTAACGGTCAATCTGGAGCTTTTTCTGCCAAAACAAATAAATATATGTCTAGAAAAACTGATATGGATTTTCATCTGGGAGACATATTAGGCAGGAGCAGCTGCATGAGATTTGAAAGAAATAAAGGAGAGGAATAGTGAAGATCAAGAGATGGTGTGAACCTTGTAGGGTAAGAGCAGGATACAGAGCCGGATGAGGATACATATATCCCCCCGATTTTGAGAGTTTGCATTATACCACTTCGCTTGTAAAAAGACCTACTATCAGTACCTGTTTTCACTAAGCCAAAAGAAACCTGAAGAGGATTTTCACTTTCACCAAAGAAAGGCGAAAAACGAAAATAGCATTCAGACTTTGTTTGGCTGCTGGCCTTTATAGAGGCACCAAATGTGGCTCCACCAAGCTCCTTCCCTGGGAACTACTACACTCAGCATCAAGCTCCATAGTTTTGAATTGTGTGTGTGACCGTCTGTGCTTTATCTGGATTTATTTTGTGCATCCATCATCAAGATGTGTCCTAGGGTATCAGAAAACCTAACAGGTTATTTTATTTGGGGGTCTGCGAGGGCTCAAAAATTGTTCCATATAAATTAATGGTAATTGTTTCTTAGGCTTATGCTATTTTGGTTTATGAAAGGCCTCATAGGAATGCTTTTCTTCTGGGTAGTGGGGGAATCCTATACTAAGACAACTGCTTATGAGATGGAGAGTTTGTTTTTGAGGGGAAAGGAGAGAACGTGTGTGGTCCTCTTCTAAAGTTTTTTTTTTTTCTTTCCAGAATATCAGTGACATTTTCTCCTAAACTGAGAATTTAATTTAGTGAAGTACATTATTTCTAAACTTAGAGCAATGATAGCAAAATAACAGAACAGCAGTAATGACAACAGGCAATAGTTATCTATTAGACTTTACCTGATAGCTAAAATAGATAACATTTCTAAAGATGTCCCACCCTAAGTAAATACTCATGGTTGATACCGTTAGTTGAATAAATACTGCGGTTGTTGATATTGTTAGCTGAGGGTCTATTATGAATGAATGCCTACCCTACTGTTTGTTGAGTCTCATCAGGCATTTTTTTTTTTTTACAATGTACTTTTCTTTTTTTTTTTTTCAAACTTTTATTTAAATTCTAGATAGTTAACGTATATGGTAAAATTGGTTCCAAGTATAGAATGTAGTGATTCATCACTTACATACAATACCCAGTCCTCATCCCAATAAGTGCCCTTCTTAATGCCCATCACCCATTTAGCCCATCCGCCACCTACCTTCCCTCCAGCAACTCTCTTTGTTCTATATCCTTAAGTATCTCTTCTGGTTTGGTTCCTTCTCTCTCTTTGTTCTATATCCTTAAGTATCTCTTCTGGTTTGGTTCCTTCTGTCTCTTTTATTCCCTCCCCACAATGTACTTTCTATTTATTTTATCTAATACAGTCAGACTTGTAAACAAAGTAAATATCTTATCTTTTTGCAAATGGATTTAAGGTTTAGAAAAATTAAGTTCGTTGAACTAAGTTACAGAGGCAGGAGGTCAGACTAAGATGATCTGTGTCCAGTTTTACCTTTAGGACATGAGTGATTTGAATTGTCCCCGTAAATTATAGGGAACATCAAACTTTAAAAATGATCTCTTATGTTATCTTTCACAACAAAAAATTATGGTGATATATTCAACAAATGAGAAACCACCGAAAAAGGAAACAGGCTTACAAGTTATTAGGACCTAACTCACAGGGTTTGAATCACAATAATTATCCTGTAAGAAAACTGAGACTTATAGACTCGGTTTCCGCAATATCCACTGTTTGCTATTTAAATTGGATATTCTTGAGTTCTGTTACAAACAAAACACTTCCAGCAATTGTCAAGATATAAAAAGGTTCACGGGTTCATGATATGTTATTCATGGTATGGGTTTTCCAGAATTAATGAGGAAGTGTAAACTTCTTAGTTTGTTGTTCTGATACAGCTGAGGGAAAATGCTGCAATACAATGAACGGGCCCTCAGCCAGCAGGCCATTTCCTAATAAAAACAGTTAGCATTGTGCCATAAACATATGAAAAATAGCTTATAAAACACCATGCTAGAACTTACTGAACTAAAGGAAACAGAGGATATGATATTTTTTGTAACATCCCCACCTAAAATTAATACTGTCTGTTTTGGGCACCAAGATAATACCTAAAATAGTTTTGATAATCACAGTCCCTATTTAGGCCACCTTTCCCCTTAAGCATCAGATAGGATAGCCACATAACATAAGGCATTTAAAACATAATCTTAACAATAGTGTGTCGTCAGCCTTAAAATACTCCAGTTTATGGGCCTTTGGGAAATTATTATTTTTCAGTCGACGTAAGTACTTATTTAAATGGGAGTAAATAATAAGAAAAGAAAAACATCCTGGAGGGGCTCGACACAGAAAAGCACACAACATTTAAATGTAATTAGAAGTCAACATTCATTGAGTCTCTACTTGATGCAAAAATATTACAAAACAAGTGGAACGTTATTTAAGGAGTATACCTTTCCTACTCAAAGAAGTCATATACTTCTTTAAAAAAATGATTTTATGAAAGGAATACACTTTTTGGAAATGACAATTAGCTGCAACTGCCAGTATCTTGTTACAAATTATTTTAAATCCTATGTACGGGTTTTCCCTGTGATATCTGGAAGTAGAATGTTCCTAAGAAACCTTTCTTAAGCCAAAATGGCATAAGGCGAAGGAGAAATTATCACCAATTTATTTGGAAAACTTTTGATGATTACCAGACTTAAAAAATAAACTCTCAGAGGCTTTTCTGATACCGCAGGACACATCTTGCTGATGGATGTACAGAATAAATCAAGATAAAGCACAGATGCTCATAGATAGGGTTCAAAGCTATGGAGCTTGGTGCTGAGATGTGGAGTGTAGTTCCCAGGGAATAAGGGTGGCAGGGCCACACTTGCTGCTTGGGCTATGTGCGGCCTCTATAAAAGCTGGCAGCAAAACAAATGCTGAATGCTATTTTTGCTTTTCATCTTTTTTCTTGAAAGCCCAAATCCTCTTCGGATTTCTTTTAGTTAGCCAAAACAGGTACTAAGTGTAGATCTTTTGTAAAAGTGAAGTAGCATAGTGTGAACTTTTGAAAACAGGAGAAGGGGTACCTGTGGTAATTTTCTGTAGAAAGCCAAAGCAACTAATAGGGTATTACAAAAACAAAAACAAAAAAACAAAAAACAAAAAAACCCCCAGAAACCCACCCATTAATTAACAAAATCTTTTTATTATCTCTGAATGACGCACACAACAGATACACCATTTTCGTTACCAACTTAGAAATGGTAATGGCTTTGGAAGCACATTAACTGATTCAGAAGTTTTGGAAGGCTTTTGCAAAGGAGGCAACATGTACGTGAGCCTTAGTGTGTACCTATTAAGAAAGCAGGAGAAGAAAATGGACATTCCAGATAAAAGCCTTCTAAGAGCCAAGTCTTCAAAATGTGAGATGTGGTTATGCTTTGGGTGACTTTGGCATAGAATTGTGGATTGGGGAGGGATGGGTGAATTCAAAAAGTTAGTTGGGATTTATTTTTCTGTTATAAGTGAAAGCAAATTCAATCTCAAGTACCTTTAACTGAAAAGACAATTAGCTTACGTTACTGACAAATCTAGAGTTAGATATGTGTAAGCATTCAGTCTCTTCTCAATTCAGGGCCTTTCTCAATTAGCAAGATTTGGTTTCTTTCTCTACATTGCTCAGCTCTGCTTCTTGTCTGTTGGGTTGAGATTTTGCTAGACATTCTCCTTATAATGGTGTGGGCTTTCTGGCTTACGTTCCTTTCCAATTCAAATCTGGAAGGAAAGAGAGCAAACCTCTTTTTGATCACTCCCAAGCTTGATCTGTAATTCATTCTGATTGGATCCATTAGGTCAGATTCCCACTTCTGATTCAACACTGCAGTGTACCATTGGCCAAGTGTGTGGTGACACCCCAGTCCTGGAGATAAGGATAGAGACCTACGTCAATAACAGAGGTCATGGGTAATGGCAGTTGAAAAACAACAAAGATCCCCTAGAGACTGCTCCTTTGGCCATTTCACATACAAACACAATCTTATGCTTAAATTCCTTGTTCCCAGTTATGGTATTCAGCTCCAGGTCTATGCCTCTGGTTAATTTCAATTCTTGTTCATTAGGTCTGGATGTAGTTCCTCGTGGTTCAGCAAACTAACAGAAAATTTGCCTCTATACAATAACTTATCATTTGCAAAACACAATGACAGAGAAAATAAATATTTGCAATAAAACTTTCATTGGATGAGGCAAATGGGAAAGAAAACACAGTGGCCAAGAATCCATACGATATTTAATATCTGGGTCAAAAAAATTGCAAACGTTCTTTGTTCTTTCTCTGGTGCTAGAAGGAGTTGTTTTAAAACAGTTGGCTTGATGCTCCTTTTCCGGGTGGTTTTCTTTATTTTTTTGTTTATTTTTTTTGGTTTTTGGTTTTCCTTATTTTTTGTCTTCAGTAGTCAAATGGGAGATGTACCTGTGGGGTATGACCCACCCTCTTCCATTTTGATGGGATAAGGAATTTGGGATATGTCTTAGGATTTTAATTGTAGCCTATAGCTTTCCAGTGACCATGAGACAACTCTCTTAATATGTTAGTGGGCTTTCAGGGTGCCTGGGTGGCTCAGTCGGTTAAGTGTCCAACTTTGGCTTAGGTCATGATCTTGTGGTTTGTGAGTTCAAGCCCTGCATTGGGGTCTGTGCTGACAGCTTGGAGCCTGGAGCCTGCTTCAGATTCTGTAATTCCCTCTCTCTCTCTCGGTTCCTTCCCTGCTCTCTCTCTCTCTCTCCCTCCCTCTCAAAAATAAAGATTTTAAAATAAAATAAAATAAAGTAAAGTAAAATAAAATAATAAAATTAAATTAAATTAAATTAAAATAAAATAGAAATTTAGTGGGCTTTCAATCTATGTGTTTCAGACAATTTCATGGGCTACAACCAAATGCCAGAAATGTCTTCAAGCCGGTTGTTGTATTAGAACCGGGCCCCATATTTTTTCTCTTACTAGTTTCTAGCCACATTACCCTGTCCATCCCCTTCATCTAATTATCTAAACCTTGCTTCTGCCTTAGGACAATTTACCACATTGACTGAGTTGGGAGATGGAACTGATCTGACTCTTGTTCCCAAGTACATGTTATGTGGCATCTTTGAGTTGGGGTAAGCATCCTCTTTCCTAAGTTTAAATTAAGAGTTTGTTTGGAGGAGCCTGATGAAAATGGCTTTTCACAGGTTTTAATATTATTTCCTCCTATTGTTCCTACTTCCCTGCTTTTGCTGGCAGTAACTTTAGTTTGGAAGAGGGAATTCAGCTTTCTAAGCTTTAAGTTTCTCAGTGACCTTGAATAGGTCTCAGGCAAGAAAGGTATTTCATAGTAAAGTCATTTTTGTTTTTCCTGTCTGCACTCAAGTGAACCAATTTCAACATAAGCTTGTCTTTTTTTTTTTATAGGACTTATGAAGAACTGTAGGAACAAGAACCATGTTCTGAAATCCTACATTTTTCATATCAAGACCAGGAGTGCTGTTGCTTCAGTAAGGATAAGTTTGAACACCAAGCTAAAACGGTGTTTTATTTCTATTTCTGGCCTCTGTAACCAAATTACAAATACTAGTATCTCCCCACAACAGAGGTGTGAGAGTTCTCCCCTCTCCTTGATTTTGTCCGTTATGCATTCGGTGTCCTTCACTTGCAAGGCTCCATTCTTAATTCCAGCTTTTGCATCTTTTGATGGCGAGTGAGAGAAAATATAATCCAAAGTACTCTATCACAAAGAAAGTGTATTAACTCATAACTGAACAGTCCAGGGCTTGCTTGATCTTGGGTGATGTCAAGAGGACCAAGTTTTCTTTTGTTCGTGTTTTAGATTCACATTTTCTGTGTTGATTCCTTTTTTATTTTTTTATTTTTTATTTTTTTTTTAGCGTTTATTTATTTTTGAGACAGAGAGAGACAGAGCATGAACGGGGGAGGGGCAGAGAGAGAGGGAGACACAGAATCGGAAGCAGGCTCCAGGCTCTGAGCCATCAGCCCAGAGCCTGACGCGGGGCTCGAACTCGCGGACCGCGAGATCGTGACCTGAGCTGAAGTCGGACGCCTAACCGACTGAGCCACCTAGGCGCCCCGTTGATTCCTTTTTTAGATAGCATGCTAGTTTTGTGCCATTTTTTGCTAACCTGGAACCACAGTTCTTTTTTCTCTGTGATTCTGGATTAGGGTTTGTCACAAGTGAAATGCAGCAAGATTTGGAAAGTGGAAGTGAAGCTGTAGGCATTAAACATTGACAGTCCGTGTAAGATGCCAAGTGATGTTGTTGACTGCACATGTGGAGTTTTTGTTTTAGCTTGTTGATATGGGACAGCCATGTGGCCTGTAACTCTTTTACCACCTGCCGCATTGGAGGAGGTGAAAGATAGGCTCAGGTTCCAGTGTGCCCTTGTGTTCCACTTATTTTTGTGGTTTCCAACAAGAGTTCATGGCTTCCAATTTTCTCTCATTCTCTCCCCCACATTTCATGCCAAGTTTTACTTCTTGGATGTCCATTTCAGGCCTATCACGAGACTTAGAGGCAGTGTCCTTCCCATAGGTTTCTTCAGCACCCCCTCTCAGTCGTGTAATGTCTTATCTTAGCAATAAATACCTTATTCTAGATTGCTTATAGTTGTTCCAGTCCCTGGTCAAACCCTAATATTACAGATAGACTATCTTCTTGCACTCATGATATGACAAAAGAAACTTCAACTGATGTTTTCCCAGGTTCAAGTCCAGTGGAAAAGGCTTGTGTCTCTTTTATGTCTTATTGGGTCATCTTGGTCATCATTAATTTTCTATCAATGTTTGCGACAAGATGTTTATTGGCTAAGCCTGGTCCATATTTCCACCCTTAAGTTAATCACTGTGGTCTAGGGAATTCAGTGTGTTGATTGGCTAATTTTGAGTCACATGCACCTTTTCTAAAAAAGTGCATTCATTGAGTGACCAGAGGTTTATTTCCAAGAGTTCAAGATGTTGCTATCAGAAAGAGAGAGAGAAAGAGAGAGAGAGAGAGAGAAAGAGAGAGAGAGAGAAGGAGGGAGAGGAGACACAAAATGTTCATTACAGAGTGGACTATAATCTGTGGAGGTCTTGAAAGTCTGGACCTATTTTATAGTAATGGAGAGTCACTGAGAATTTCTAAAAAGTGGGAACTTATATAATCCAATAGACTTCTAATTCCTCAATGTCGAGAACAATATTTCATTTGGTTTTGTTTTCTCTACTCTAGCATTGTGCCTACAACATGTTGCTCAAAAAATCATTGGACTGTTGAATAATATGACCTATGTTTTTTGAACGGTGTTCAGATACTGTGTGGAGTCTAGACAAGTGGGAAGTAATTGAGCTAACATTATGGACTTGCCTAGGTAATAGATATGGATGGAAAGAGAAGGACATGAGGCTGGAATTCTGGGACATACCAATGTTTCAGGGAAAAAGAAACAGTGGTGATAAAGGAGAATGAGAAATAGTAAAAATGTATAAAGAAAACTGGAGTAAGTCTTTTTTGCAACTTCATTAAACTAGTACATGGACTGGCACTCAGGAAAATTGAATGCCTATATGCTTAAGCAATGTTTGAATGTTTGAATGCATTCATGGTAGTGCATGGCTCTGAATAAATAAATGAGAAATGGATTTTTTTATAAGAAGGAAATGTTTGAATTAATAACCAAACATAACAGGACAGTACTTTATTTAAAAATAAAAACATCTCAAAAATTTAAAAAAAAACAGCTCTAAAGACAGGAAATGAATAAAACATGTCCTTTCTTGGGGAAAAAATTATATGAAGATTTGATACTCTATCCACGTTTATCCATTAGGATATATGTAGGAGTCTAATTTTCACTAAGTCCGCTAACATTCTGGGACACTCCAATTTTGCTATTTATCAGTAATACATTAAAATGTCTCCTAAAGGGGCGCCTGGGTGGTTCAGTTGGTGAAGCCTCCGACTTCGGCTCAGCTTATGATCTCACGATTCGTGAGTTCGAGCCCCGCGACGGGCTCTGTGCTGACAGCTCGGAGCCTGGAGCCTGCTTTGGATTCTGTGTCTCCCTCTCTCTCTGTCTGTCAAAAATAAATAAACATTAAAAAAAATTTTTAAAAAGTAAATACAATAAAATGTCTCCTAACAAGAAACTCACATATCATAAATAAATTTGCTATTCTTTCATAGTTACTTCTGACTTTTAGAATTCATCTTTTTAAATTAGTTCCTAAGTATGCATTTAACCAGGGCCACCACCTAAACAGAGAACCTCAGGGAAATTTAGGGTTTGTGGTTTGTATTGCAGCTTCTCAGGAAGATAGCATGAAGATGTGTAATATCTTTGTGTTGTCTTATGGATTTATTACTTATGGATATAGTGATCTATTTTCTCATGGCTTGACTCTATAATTACAGACATTTAAAAACAAATCATGTCATGATTGGTCCAGGAATTTCAACCATAAAATTGTCAAGTATCAATTATACAATTCAAAGCATTATATAGATATTAGAGTACTGTTTTGTTCTCAGAACATCAGCAATTATGCACAACAATTATTGCCATGCCACATATTTTTTAAATCCCTTTAGTAAGATAATGCCTGCCTTTACTGATAATAGTATTTTATCTATCCTTTGTTCTTTCTGCCCAAGGTATTAAGTTACCAGTTCTCAGAGTGGTTTTTTTCCCCCTGTGATTAAGTTTTGTTAAAAAAAAAAAAAAAGTTGACATGCAAAAAACCCCCCAAAAATCCAGAAACAAAACAATAAAACCCACAATCATCTGCCATGATAAAGCAGAATTCAAAAGAAAAAAACAAAAAAGGGGCTAGTGACAAACTATAAACTGCTAGTTAGAGACTATCCACGAAGTAGGATAATGTTAGTGACATGGTTCAGAGCCAAGAACATCAAAAGAATTACAGTGACTCTCAGGCTCTTCTTCACATATGATTTCTAGGTCAGTTCTTTAATACACATATTAAAAAAAACTCTGATACTATGTAAGACAAAATTCAAAAAGTGTAATTTGTAAAACAAAAGCAGCTAACAAAAAATCAAATTCTTACCAATCTGATATTTGAGATTAAAAAAACCTTTAAAATGATCATTATGGATGATTATAAGCCATTGGAAAAATAACAAAGATGAGAACCCTATGTTCTAAAATTGATAGAGTTGCTTCAAAGGCAAACTGATATAATTGGTTCAAAGCCCTACGTGATTCCATGATTAAACAATAACACAAAAATGAACTAAGCCTTTAACATAGAATTATATAGTTCTATATATAATTATGTAGAAAAATTATAAAGTGACATTTAAAAAATTATAAAGTCACATTTAAAAAAAAACAGAAGGAGAGGAGTTGCGGCAAGATGGCGGCTTAGGAGGACGCTGGGCTCACCGCACGTCCTGCTGATCACTTAGATTCCATCTACACCTGCCTAAATAACCCAGAAAACCGCCAGAGGATTAGCAGAACAGAGTCGCCGGAGCCAAACGCAGACGAGAGGCCCACGGAAGAGGGTAGGAAGGGCGGCGAGGCGGTGCGCGCTCCACGGACTGGCGGGAGGGAGCCGGGGCGGAGGGGCGGCTCGCCGGCCAAGCAGAGCCCCCGAGTCTGGCTTGCAAAAGCGGAGGGGCCGGGCGGACTGTGTTCCGACAGCAAGCGCGACTTAGCGTCTGGGAGGTCAGAAATTAACAGCTCTGCTCGGAAAGCGGGAAGGCTGGAGGACAAAGGGAGGGAGAGCTGCTGAGCCCCCTGACAACAGAGCTCAGTTTGGTGGGGAACAAAGGCGCTCGCCAGCGCCATTTCCCCCGCCCATCCCCCAGCCGAAATCCCAAAGGGAACCGGTTCCTGCCAGGGAACTTGCTCGCTCCGCGCAAACACCCAACTCTGCGCTTCTGCGGAGCCAAACCTCCGGCAGCGGATCTGACTCCCTCCTGCTGCCACAGGGCCCCTCCTGAAGTGGATCACCTAAGGAGAAGCGATCTAAGCCTGCCCCTCCTGCCCCCGAGCACCTTGCCTACCCAACCCAGCTAATACGCCAGATCCCCAGCATCACAAGCCTGGCAGGGTGCAAGTAGCCCAGACGAGCCACACCACCCCACAGTGAATCCCGCCCCTAGGAGAGGGGAAGAGAAGGCACACACCAGTCTGACTGTGGCCCCAGCGGTGGACTGGGGGCAGACATCAGGTCTGACTGCGGCCCCGCCCACCAACTCCAGGTATACACCACAGCACAGGGGAAGTGCCCTGCAGGTCCTCACCACGCCAGGGACTATCCAAAATGACCAAGCGGAAGAACTCCCCTCAGAAGAATCTCCAGGAAATAACAACAGCTAATGAGCTGATCAAAAAGGATTTAAATAATATAACAGAAAGTGAATTTAGAATAATAGTCATAAAATTAATCGCTGGGCTTGAAAACAGTATACAGGACAGCAGAGAATCTCTTGCTACAGAGATCAAGGGACTAAGGAACAGTCACGAGGAGCTGAAAAACGCTTTAAACGAAATGCATACCAGAATGGAAACCACCACAGCTCGGCTTGAAGAGGCAGAGGAGAGAATAGGTGAACTAGAAGATAAAGTTATGGAAAAAGAGGAAGCTGAGAAAAAGAGAGATAAAAAAATCCAGGAGTATGAGGGGAAAATTAGAGAATTAAGTGATACACTAAAAAGAAATAATATACGCATAATTGGTATCCCAGAGGAGGAAGAGAGAGGGAAAGGTGCTGAAGGGGTACTTGAAGAAATCATAGCTGAGAACTTCCCTGAACTGGGGAAGGAAAAAGGCATTGAAATCCAAGAGGCACAGAGAACTCCCTTCAGACGTAACTTGAATCGATCTTCTGCACGACATATCATAGTGAAACTGGCAAAATACAAGGATAAAGAGAAAATTCTGAAAGCAGCAAGGGGTAAACGTGCCCTCACATATAAAGGGAGACCTATAAGACTCGTGACTGATCTCTCTTTTGAAACTTGGCAGGCCAGAAAGAATTGGCACGAGATTTTCAGGGTGCTAGACAGAAAAAATATGCAGCCAAGAATCCTTTATCCAGCAAGTCTGTCATTTAGAATAGAAGGAGAGATAAAGGTCTTCCCAAACAAACAAAAACTGAAGGAATTTGTCACCACTAAACCAGCCCTACAAGAGATCCTAAGGGGGACCCTGTGAGACAAAGTCCCAGAGACATCACTATAAGCATAAAACATACAGACATCACAATGACTCTAAACCCGTATCTTTCTATAATAACACTGAATGTAAATGGATTAAATGCGCCAACCAAAAGACATAGGGTATCAGAATGGATAAAAAAACAAGACCCATCTATTTGCTGTCTACAAGAGACTCATTTTAGACCTGAGGACACCTTTAGATTGAGAGTGAGGGGATGGAGAACTATTTATCATGCGACTGGAAGCCAAAAGAAAGCTGGAGTAGCCATACTTATATCAGACAAACTAGACTTTAAATTAAAGGCTGTAACAAGAGATGAAGAAGGATATTATATAATAGTTACAGGGTCTATCCATCAGGAAGAGCTAACCATTATAAATGTCTATGCACCGAATACCGGAGCCCCCAAATATATAAAACAATTACTCATAAACATAAGCAACCTTATTGATAAGAATGTGGTAATTGCAGGGGACTTTAATACACCACTTACAGAAATGGATAGATCAACTAGACACACGGTCAATAAAGAAACAAGGGCCCTGAATGAGACATTGGATGAGATGGACTTGACAGATATATTTAGAACTCTGCATCCCAAAGCAACAGAATATACTTTCTTCTCGAGTGCACATGGAACATTCTCCAAGATAGATCATATACTGGGTCACAAAACAGCCCTTCATAAGTTTACAAGAATTGAAATTATACCATGCTTACTTTCAGACCACAATGCCATGAAGCTTGAAATCAACCACAGGAAAAAGTCTGGAAAACCTCCAAAAGCATGGAGGTTAAAGAACACCCTACTAACGAATGAGTGGGTCAACCAGGCAATTAGAGAAGAAATTAAAAAATATATGGAAACAAACGAAAATGAAAATACAACAATCCAAACGCTTTGGGACGCAGCAAAGGCAGTCCTGAGAGGAAAATACATTGCAATCCAGGCCTATCTCAAGAAACAAGAAAAATCCCAAATACAAAATCTAACAGCACACCTAAAGGAACTAGAAGCAGAACAGCAAAGGCAGCCTAAGCCCAGCAGAAGAAGGGAAATAATAAAGATCAGAGCAGAAATAAACAATATAGAAACTAAAAAAACTGTAGAGCAGATCAACGAAACCAAGAGTTGGTTTTTTGAAAAAATAAACAAAATTGACAAACCTCTAGCCAGGCTTCTCAAAAAGAAAAGGGAGATGACCCAAATAGATAAAATCATGAATGAAAATGGAATTATTACAACCAATCCCTCAGAGATACAAACAATTATCAGGGAATACTATGAAAACTTATATGCCAACAAATTGGACAACCTGGAAGAAATGGACGAATTCCTGAACACCCACACGCTTCCAAAACTCAATCAGGAGGAAATAGAAAGCTTGAACAGACCCATAACCAGCGAAGAAATTGAATCGGTTATCAAAAATCTCCCAACAAATAAGAGTCCAGGACCAGATGGCTTCCCAGGGGAGTTCTACCAGACGTTTAAAGCAGAGATAATACCTATCCTTCTCAAGCTATTCCAAGAAATAGAAAGGGAAGGAAAACTTCCAGACTCATTCTATGAAGCCAGTATTACTTTGATTCCTAAACCAGACAGAGACCCAGTAAAAAAAGAGAACTACAGGCCAATATCCCTGATGAATATGGATGCAAAAATTCTCAATAAGATACTAGCAAATCGAATTCAACGGCATATAAAAAGAATTATTCACCATGATCAAGTGGGATTCATTCCTGGGATGCAGGGCTGGTTCAACATTCGCAAATCAATCAACGTGATACATCACATTAACAAAAAAAGAGAGAAGAACCATATGATCCTGTCAATCGATGCAGAAAAGGCCTTCGACAAAATCCAGCACCCTTTCTTAATAAAAACCCTTGAGAAAGTCGGGATAGAAGGAACATACTTAAAGATCATAAAAGCCATTTATGAAAAGCCCACAGCTAACATCATCCTCAACGGGGAAAAACTGAAAGCTTTTTCCCTGAGATCAGGAACACGACAAGGATGCCCACTCTCACCGCTGCTGTTTAACATAGTGCTGGAAGTTCTAGCATCAGCAATCAGACAACAAAAGGAAATCAAAGGCATCAAAATTGGCAAAGATGAAGTCAAGCTTTCGCTTTTTGCAGATGACATGATATTATACATGGAAAATCCGATAGACTCCAGCAAAAGTCTGCTAGAACTGATACAGGAATTCAGCAAAGTTGCAGGCTACAAAATCAATGTACAGAAATCAGTTGCATTCTTATACACTAACAATGAAGCAACAGAAAGACAAATAAAGAAACTGATCCCATTCACAATTGCACCAAGAAGCATAAAATACCTAGGAATAAATCTAACCAAAGATGTAAAGGATCTGTATGCTGAAAACTATAGAAAGCTTCTGAAGGAAATTGAAGAAGATTTAAAGAAATGGAAAGACATTCCCTGCTCATGGATTGGAAAAATAAATATTGTCAAAATGTCAATACTACCCAAAGCTATCTACACATTCAATGCAATCCCAATCAAAATTGCACCAGCATTCTTCTCGAAACTAGAACAAGCAATCCTAAAATTCATATGGAACCACAAAAGGCCCCGAATAGCCAAAGGAATTTTGAAGAAGAAGACCAAAGCAGGAGGCATCACAATCCCAGACTTTAGCCTCTACTACAAAGCTGTCATCATCAAGACAGCATGGTATTGGCACCAAAACAGACACATAGACCAATGGAATAGAATAGAAACCCCAGAACTAGACCCACAAACGTATGGCCAACTCATCTTTGACAAAGCAGGAAAGAACATCCAATGGAAAAAAGACAGCCTCTTTAACAAATGGTGCTGGGAGAACTGGACAGCAACATGCAGAAGGTTGAAACTAGACCACTTTCTCACACCATTCACAAAAATAAACTCAAAATGGATAAAGGACCTAAATGTGAGACAGGAAACCATCAAAACCTTAGAGGAGAAAGCAGGAAAAGACCTCTCTGACCTCAGCCGTAGCAATCTCTTACTCGACACATCCCCAAAGGCAAGGGAATTAAAAGCAAAAGTGAATTACTGGGACCTTATGAAGATAAAAAGCTTCTGCACAGCAAAGGAAACAACCAACAAAACTAAAAGGCAACCAACGGAATGGGAAAAGATATTTGCAAATGACATATCGGACAAAGGGCTAGTATCCAAAATCTATAAAGAGCTCACCAAACTCCACACCCGAAAAACAAATAACCCAGTGAAGAAATGGGCAGAAAACATGAATAGACACTTCTCTAAAGAAGACATCCGGATGGCCAACAGACACATGAAAAGATGTTCAGCGTCGCTCCTTATCAGGGAAATACAAATCAAAACCACACTCAGGTATCACCTCACGCCAGTCAGAGTGGCCAAAATGAACAAATCAGGAGACTATAGATGCTGGAGAGGATGTGGAGAAACGGGAACCCTCTTGCACTGTTGGTGGGAATGCAAATTGGTGCAGCCGCTCTGGAAAGCAGTGTGGAGGTTCCTCAGAAAATTAAAAATAGACCTACCCTATGACCCAGCAATAGCACTGCTAGGAATTTATCCAAGGGATGCAGGAGCACTGATGCATAGGGGCACTTGTACCCCAATGTTCATAGCAGCACTCTCAACAATAGCCAAATTATGGAAAGAGCCTAAATGTCCATCAACTGATGAATGGATAAAGAAATTGTGGTTTATATACACAATGGAATATTACATGGCAATGAGAAAAAATGAAATATGGCCTTTTGTAGCAACGTGGATGGAACTGGAGAGTGTGATGCTAAGTGAAATAAGCCATACAGAGAAAGACAGATACCATATGGTCTCACTCTTATGTGGATCCTGAGAAACTTAACAGGAACCCATGGGGGAGGGGAAGGAAAAAAAAAAAAAAAAGAGGTTAGAATGGGAGAGAGCCAAAGCATAAGAGACTGTTAAAAACTGAGAACAAACTGAGGGTTGATGGGGGGTGGGAGGGAGGAGAGGGTGGGTGATGGGTATTGAGGAGGGCACCTTTTGGGATGAGCACTGGGTGTTGTATGGAAACCAATTTGTCAATAAATTTCAGAAAAAAAAAAATAAAAAAAAAATAAAAAAAAAAAAATAAATAAAAAATAAAAAAAAAAAAATAAAAAAATTAAAAAAATAAAAAAAAACAGAAGGAGAAAGAAAAGAAAAAAAGGAAAGAAGGAATTAAAATAATTGAATTTAAAAAACAAGAAAATATAGTGGAACTGCAAAGGAAACATGAGTTAATTCTTTGGGAAAAATGGAATGTTAAATTTCTGGAAACTATAATCATGAAATACAGATTTTTATGAGCGAGAAGGAAATACAAAACATGTAAGTAGGATATTAAAATGATAAGATAATACTGTATACTCCCCAATGCTAATACATCTGAAAATTTCTATGGAATAAATGATCTGGTGGGCAATATAAACTTCTAAAATACGCCAAGAAATAGGAAATAAAATGAAAAAATACATGTTGAAAAATTATTTCCACATAAAACTCTAAATAAAAACAGATGATTTATTACAAATTTACAAGGAACAGATTTAACATTTCTATGCCAAATCATGTGGTTGAGAGCATAGAAAAGGATAGAAAATTATCCAGTTCAGCCTTTGAAGGTAATATGGTTCTGAAAGGATAATTATTTTTATGATTGCAAATGTGAAAATTCAAAATAAAATCCTAGAACATTATGTAAAAAAGTAAACCCTATTTTCAAGTAATTGTATTTCACAAGAAGATGGTTAACAATTAGAAACATAAGACAGATATATCTCTATATAGATATATACATAGATCTCTCTCTATATATATTCAATAAGAAAAAAAGAGATCATTTCAACAGAGGCTAAAAATGTATTTGATAACATTCAATACCTACTACTTTTTAAATCTCCTAGAAAATGAGGAACAGAAAAATTCTGTTTCCAGTCTTTCCCCCTGACCACCCACTCTTGTGCTTCTACTCTGTTGTCTATTGTCACTAAGATCTCTATGTCAAACATCTAGCTCTAGCCTGACTTTTTAGCCTTCTGGCTCCATTTCTCTACCAATACCCAGGACAGCTATTTGCATTAATTCAGGTTTTCAAACCTCGTATCCTACAACTACATCCTTTGGGGCTCCTCACTCCCCATCCTCACTTACCTTTAGCCTAGTTTAGATTGCAAGGTGAATGAATCATCATACTCCCTTGTAAACAGATTAATCTCCATTATTATCCTCTTATCCCTTGGAATAACTGTCATTTCATTTTGAGTTCACCACAATCCTGAGACACTCTCAACTCCTATGATAGTTCTACTCAGTTTCCCATAACCGGAGACGATCTTACCCCCAAATTCTCCCACCACCTCCATCCAGCAAGACTCACAGTCAGAAGATTTAGTGTCTAACTCATGGACTGATTAGATGCAGACTATCGGAACTTCTTCTACTCACCTAAAAATATAAAAGCTTAGGGGCGCCTGGGTGGCTCAGTTGGTTAAGCTTCTGACGTCAGCTCAGGTCATGACCTTGTGGTTTGGTTCGTGAGTTCAAGCCCTGTGTGGGGCTCTGTGCTGACGGCTCAGAGCCTGGAGCCTGCTTCGGATTCTGTGTCTCCCTCTCTGCTGCTTCCCTGTTCACAAACTGTCTCTCTCTCTCTTTCTCTCTCACACTCTCTCTCTCAAATATAAATAAACACTAAAATTTTAAAAAAATATATATAAAAGCTTACCTGTTTTTGTATACCTAATTCTTCATTCCACCTGTTAAAATGGGAGATGTGTCCTTTTTCCAACCAGGGCAACATCTCCACCAGAGTTTTGTCCCCTTTGAAACACAAATCTAACTTTCTTCATTCTACTTGTTAAAACGGAATCACCCCTGCTCTGACCACAGGCAGACTCCTCTGTTCAATTGAATTGAGTCCTTTGGGACTTCTCAGGGGCTTGTCTCCTGCCTCTGTGCAAAGCACCCTTTCTTTCCATCCAATTGGCTCATTCTGATGAAAATACAATAGGCCCTTTAAAAACTAGGTGTTTTTTAAATTATTATTATTTTAATGTTTATTTTTGACAGAGAGAGACAGAGCATGAGCGGGAGAGGAGCAGAGAGAGAGGGAGACACAGAATCCAAAGCAGGCTCCAGGCTCCGAGCTGTCAGCCCAGAGCCAGACGTGGGGCTCGAGCTCACAGACCATGAGATCATTGACCTGAGCCCAAGTTGGACGCTCAACAGACTGAGCCACCCAGGCGCCCCCAAAACTATGTGTTTTTAAAAAGCAACCAAGATCACAGCAAAAATAAAAAGTTGACCCATGTAAATCTAGTTTCTCTGTATCCTTCTCAACACTCGTTGCCATCAAATCGCTACTTCTTGGGGGGCCTGGGTAGCTCAGTCGGTTGAACATCTGGCTTCGGTTCAGGTCATGATCTCACAGTTTGTGGCGTCGCGCTCTGTGCTGACAGCTTAGAGCCTGGAGCTTGCTTCTGATTCTGTGTCTCCCTCTCTCTCTCCTCCCCCCACGCTCATGCTCTGTCTCTCTGTCTCCTTCAAAAATAAATAAAAACCTTTAAAAACAAAATCGCTACTTCTCATTAATTTTTTTGCCCTCCTTGAAAATGTTTTTACTATAATTTTTTTGAGAAAGCAACACATGACAATGGCACAAAATTCAAGTTGTACTCAATGTTAAACAGTACAAAGTAAGCAATTTTTCTATTATTATCTCCAATACTCAGGTTTCTCTTTCTTGAAGTGATTTTGATTTTGTTGTTTTGCACAAAGTGAAGCACCCTTTACTTTTCCACTTGATAATTTATCAAGGAGGGGCGTCAGGGTGGCTCAGTCAGTTAAGTGACCAATTTCGGCTCAGGTCATGATCTCGTGGTTCATGGGTTCATGCCCCGTGTCGTGCTCTGTGCTGACAGCTCAGAGCCTGGAGGCTGTTTCAGATTCTGTGTCTCCCTCTCTCTCTGCTTCTCCCCTGCTCGCTCTTTGTCTCTCTCTGTTCAAAAATAAATTAGCATTAAAAAATTGTTTTTAAACATAAAAAAAATTATCAAGGAAGTCTTTCATGGAAGTACATAGGTAAGTCTCATTCCTTTCAAAAACTTCATGGTTTGCTATCCCATCAATGCCACTCTGAAAATCTTTGTATTTTTATGGTGTATGTTTATAGAACAAACTCTTAAAAGTGGATTATAAGATAAAGTATATGTTTATTTACAGTTTTGATAGATGTGAAACTGCCCTCCTGGGAGTTGTACCAATGCATGTTCATACGAATGCTGAGAGACTGTTGCCCCATGCCCTTCCTAATTCAGTGTATTAGGGAATTTTGCTTTTTGCCAAGAGCGTTAAATGAAAACTTGATAATCAAATGTAAGTTTTTAAGACAATTTTATTTAGGTATAACATATACAAAGAACCGCTCATGTGTATAATTTGGTGAGTTTGGGCACATGCAAACCCATGGGGTCCATCATCACAATCAATGTCCTAGACATAACCAACATATCCCAAATTTTCGTTGTATCCATCCCCCTCCCTTCTGTGGTAATAACACTTAGCATCAGACCTTCCCTCTTAATAAATCTTGAAGTGCACAATCCTGTACTTTTAACTATAGGCACCACGTTGTAAAGCAGATGGGAGTTGATCAATGGACATAAAGTTTCAGTTATGCAGTCTCTAATTCATTTTTTTATGATTGAAGTTGATATCTTCAATGTTTTATTTCTTTTTTTCTGTGAATTCATGTGTATGCATTTTTTAAAAATGGGTTGCTGATAATTTTCCAGCTGATTTGTATGGACAGTACACACATTTAAGAGAATTAACTTATTAGCATATGTGTTACTAAAAACTCTAAGTTACTAAGTTTGTGATATTTTTTTCTTGCTATGGAGAACTGTTGAATTTTGATGAACTCAAACTTATAAATATTTTCTTTAATAGATTCTTCACTACGCATAGAAAGGTTTTGCTCTATGCTTAGAAAGATTTTTAAAATCAAGAATAAAAGAGAATTTTTCAGTGTTTTTCTTGTGTATTTTGTGGTTTAAATTTTGTACTTGAATTTTTTAAATTTTATACTTAATTTTGAGAGGGAGAGAGAGAGATAAAGAGAGAGAAAGGATCTGAAGCAGGCTTCAGGCTCTGAGCTATCAGCATAGACCCTGACATGGGGCTTGAAATCACAAACCGTGAGATCATGACCTGAGTCGAAATCGGATGTTCAACCAACTGAGCCACCCAAGTGCCCCTAAATGTTTTACTTACTAAAAAATTGGTTTTTATGAAATTTATTTACTGTAAAGATTGGAAGAAGGAAGCTAGCTCATTTATTTTCTCCAGATTCTATCCAATTATTCAGTACCATTTAATCAAGTCAATATGGTTTCTCTGTTATATCAATTATTTGTGGGGAGTATCAATATTTCCTGTTGTTTTATAATGTGTTTAATATCTTATATGATCTTCATTCTTCTGTTACGCCTCAGATTTTCCTGGATATTGTTGCAGTTTAAATTTTTCTATATAGACATTGCGATCAACTTGAAAAACTTCTTGACAAATTGTGGAATAAATTATTAGGACCCAGTTACATGAATGCATTATTTTAGGGAAAATGATATATTTATGATGAGTCATTTCATCAAAGAACAAACAGAGTAGAAATTTCAGCTTGTTTAATTTCTCTTTTATAATTTGGGTAGTTTTACTTAACATTTCATTAATATAGATTTTGTGGAGCTTTGGTTAGACTCATTCCTAAGTTGATGCTACCTGGAATTTTTAAGAGTTATACTTTCCAACTAATTATTATTCCCATCACTGTTTCACTCAAGTAGTTTTTGTCCCTCCCAGTCACTGAGATGTGTCTTGTCAAGCTAACCCTGGCCTCTCTTTTGCACAACCCAGGAGTCATTTTCTCTGTCTTTATTTGATTTCCAGCAGCATTTGACCATATAACCAATCTCTCCTCCTTGAAAATCTTCCCTTTCATGGCCTCTTTGACCTCATATTCTGCAGAGTTTTAAAAAGCTAACTTACCAGGAACCTTTTCTTGGCCTACTTTGCTCTTCTTTTCTCTTTACCTGACTTTCAAATGTTGTAGTGCCCTTGGGTCCTTTTCTTTTGTCTAGCTACATTCTCCCCTGAGTGATTTCATTGGGCCTTCCATATGCTCTCTTATCTGTTGTATTCAGAATCATTGTTACAGACTTCTAGATATTGAAGACTATCATCCCTCTGATGGATTGTTTCCCTGAAAAAAAAATGCCCATAAACCTCTGAAAGAAGGTACATACATGCTTAAAAAAAAAAAAAACAACTCTCAAAAGGGATAACTGACTCCTTCAGACACATTATGTGAGCTGCAATGTTCACATCTGAGATGAAAAAACTGGCAAAATGGTGTGCAATTTGATTTTGTAGCAAGAACCGAGTAATATAACTTCTGCTCTGAAAGCTCTCCAAATTAGTCTAAATTCATTAGCAAGCAACAATTTGTATCATCCTCACTTTTCTCTTAATTAACCAAGATTTATACTTCGCGAAAAACTCTTCTGCATCTCTATACAAGAAAAATACATGAACCCATGACTAAGCTAAGAAAAAAATAAGTTACCTCGCTTTTTAAAACAAACACAGGTGGCCCTATTCCCTGAGTTTTATAATCTAGAACCCTGACCTCAGGATTTCTGTCAAGGATTGATGATTATTTTGTATCTGATAATTGCTTATGCTGCAGGTGGCAGGTGTATTCTGACCTGAGTTTCAAATGCAACTATGGAGGAAATGTCACGTAAGAGTGTTCAACTCATCCTGCAAGGAAAAGAGCAGGTGGGGCGGCTGGGTGATTCAGTCAATTATGTGTCTGACTTTGTTTCAGGTCATGCTCTCAAGGCTCAGTTCCTGAGTTTGAACCTCGATCTGGCTCTCTGCTGTCAGCGTAGAGCCTGCTTCGGAACCTCTCTCTATGCCCTGCGCTGGTGTACATGCAAGTGGTCTCTCTCTCTCTCTCTCTCTCTCAAAAAGTAAATAATAAACATAAAAAGAAAACAGCAGGTGATTGAATCTGGTCCAAATATGACTACAGACTAAGTTTTCCAGGGAAAAAAGAACCCTGATCAGAAAAACCTCAGTTAGCCGAAAGGGAAAACTTAGAAAGAGAGAGCAACTCCTGACTTCTGGGACTGGTCTGGTACTATCAGTTAGGCTGGGCTGGTGCCCTGAGCTGGTTTGATCCTTGCAATGAGGCCTGTGTTTATCCTTTGATCATAAACAATTTCATAGAACATCTCCATCAGACAAAACCCCTCTGTGACCAGGATAAATCAAGACAAAAGCAAGATCACTAGTAATAATATCCGAGCATTGAAAAAACATAAACAAAAGAGCAAACCATTCCCTTGCCCTGGCTAAGACGAGTATCTGCTGCTGCTTCTCCACTTATAGACTCAGGTTCAGTCTAGTGCTCCCTGCTTCCAGATAAGATGTGTAAGATAAACAATCATATCTCAAAAACAGAAAAAAAAAAAGATAAATAATCATAGAATTACTCCTGCTTCCTGTTAGCATCTAATCCGTAGCAAAGACCACGTTTTCAAACCCTCCCCCAAATCATCTAACATGGGCTCAAATTCATTAATTGTGAGTTTTAGGAATAAAAATTTAAAATTAATAAGCTAGGGAACCATAAGGAGATAAGAATTCTTAATAAAAATTATGAAACTGTAAAGAGTTTATAACTATGTACCTACTTATTAAGAATAGTGAGTGCATCATCTCATGTTCAATAGAAGGGAAGGAAAATGAAAGCATTTTCAATTGAAAAAACCATAATCAAGTGCTAGAATCATTGTATTGAACGAATACACTAAGTATACAGTAAAGACCAAATTGGTGCATGACATGGGTCTCAACTCAAGATTTCAGTAATAATTTTCAATAGGAACAGAATTTCTATCGCTTAATGTTCTACTGCTTTATGACATTTTATATTGGTGTTTGTAGTGTTATTTGATTTTTCACACGTTCATTTTTCCATACTAACTATATTCACGTTATTGAAGTCTAGTGCCTCATCACGTATTTTCCTTATCATGTTTTATACCTAGCACAAGGATTTTTTACATTGATTCATTTCAATATTATTTACTGATTCACTTTAGTATCTTTTAGAATTATTTTTTTTTCAAAATTAGTACTCTTTTGCATGTGTATGGGTCAAATCGACACATATGATACCAAATGATCAAACTGGAAGAAAGAACTAACCTTGTTCAGTTAAATATTTAAATGTATAAAATAACAGAAAGGAAATGTTCTTTGCGGCTGCACCAACTAAAGGCCACTCTGTTGTTAAGAATATTCTTTCGTGCAAAGTGAAAATCCACCAAGGCTGAAAATAAATATATTTAGAAGTCCCTAATCCACTAAAAGGCAAGTGCCTTTATCATTTCTAAGATCTAATGCAGATTGGCTTATCTGGCGTTGTCTCTTTCCTGGCTAACACTTTACTTGCTCCTCCACACTCATGCTGTTTTAATTAATCTTACCAGTTGCAATAGCTTGATTTTCTGGAAAAAGAAATGAGCTGTTTTGTTCTGTAAACACGTTCTGTGGGTGCTTGGACACATGAGGAGATGAATAAACAAGCGATAGATCTTTTCTAACTCATACTACTTGTTTACCAAGCGCAAACAGAAGATGAAAGTGGCTTTGTTTTAATTCCTATCTTTTCTTCAGAGGAAATGTCCAACCGTGACTGTTCATTGTTTATAAAAGTCTCAAGGAATTAGTTTTTTTCAGAGCTGATGATTGTGTTTTGAAAAGGAAATGTGAGAAAAAAAGGAATGTAGCTAAGAGACAGAAATACCATTTTGGGGCTGTACTGTTGTATTTAATTCCACAAATCTCCAATACAGTTCCCTTCTTTATATTGTTTCTGGTAAAAGCTTGGACAATATTTTTCTCATCAGTTTTTGTCATAACCACTGTCTACTCTTTCTTTTTTTAAATAAGTTTACTTGTGATGCTAAGAAATCTATTAAGCTGACATTATGTTTTTAATTTTCTAATTTTAAATTATTTGATATAATTTTTGTTATATTTTGTTATAATTCTGGTTTTGTATCATCACTGTCTAAGCATAGGAATACTGGGCACTGAGTTCATTTTGGTCAATAAATGGGAATACACTTTAAATGCAAAAATAATGAAAATCTTATATGTTGTATTAAGCCATTTGGACTGCATTCTGCAGATGAATGAAGATTTATTACAGATATTTAGGTAGTGGAGTAAAATCATGGTGTCTGTGTTAGCATTCTGATAACAATACAGTGTTTTCAAGAGGACTGCTAGGAAGTCACTACAAGGTGACCATAGTTACCATAGGTGACATATTCAAGACTCTTTGAAGTGAGGAAAGATTCAAGAAATGTTTATGAAATAAAAGTAGCGGGGCTTAGTGATCAGTTATTTGGGAACATGAGGGGGGAAAAACAGTCTCTGTGTTCTAGTTTATGTCTTTTTTAAGAAACCCTCAAACCAATATTACTTTTTTCTTCTCATGCAGATAAATGTAAAACCTGTAAGGATATCAGAGGTTTTATTTTACATTTTTGTGTGTTTCTCAATTTCCAAATGGACCAGCCAGTTCTAAGCCTCAAACACATCTACTTACATGGTAAGTCCCCCTTGTTTCCCCTTTAATTTCTAAATTCCAAGGAAACAAGCTACCGCATGGCCAGGGGGATTCCATAGGCACTAAGCCGAGTCAGTATTGCACAGCCATAGTCAATATTAGAAGGGTGACATTATAAAGCAAACACTATTTTACTTATTTAATTGACCATTTTAGCATTTGGTTACTCTTTGTGTTTTATTTTCAAAGAAACACCTGGGAAACTTTATGTTTTCTGGGATCTTAAAACCCCCTAGAATAAATACTGATACAATACTAAAGAATCAGGACTGCCACTGCATTTGAACATGAATTTCAATGTGTAGAATAAGAGTAGGCATGTCACTCACAAGCAAAATTTGTTATCTTTTCAGAATCTTATTATGATGTTAAAAGAGTTGGATATTCATTTAATGAATTTGTGAGTATGTATATACAGCAAATTGAAAATAAAAAAATGCAGGTTATTAGATTTTCCTATTAATATATTAAAAAGATAAAAATACTTTAAAATATTTTCTATTAGTAGCAGTAGACACTAAAATTTTAAGTTATTTTTTGCCTTTATAAACATTTGTGTTTCTTAATGACCTGGAAAATAACTACATATTTAAAGAGATATAAATCTGTTTTGTTTTTACCGCCCTAGATGGAGAAACAAAAATTGTTGGGGAACATCTGGTATCTCTGAAGAAGCAGAAATCCCACAGAAATTCTCCATTGACCTATTGCATAATTACTTCTTTAAAAAATTGGAACTACCATATTTTTTGGGAAAATACCCATGAAAGTATAGAATTTCATTTCTTGAGAATGCCTGAGTAAGTTCATTGTCCACTGAAAGCCAAATCAGTCAACTTTCCAAACGATAACAGGGTAGTGCGTCTTTTTATTCGAAGATGATGCAAAACCAGGGATTTAAGATTCACAGAAACATTTTGGGGAAAGCTCTGGTCCTTTGCTATCTCTAGAACTTTCAGCCTTCTTTTATCCTGGATTAGAAATCAGCATTTGAATTCATGTCTTTTCTCTGATCTTTGCTGCCCTCTACTGACTCATATTGCACGCCTTTTTCTATTTAAATCCACTTATCTATATCTAATTAACGCAATTATTGTGCTGAATTAAGTATTTATGGAAAACCAACGTTTAAAGATTTCCAATATACAGAAAAAACATCTCCCTTGCCTTAAAGTTAACCCTACTGGTCTAAGGAATAAACTGGATGGATTACTCACCATAAATGACAAAATGGTTGAAAAGAGAAATAGTACTGCAATTTATTAAAATAGCAAAAGCATAATTTGACCTACTATCTTAAGAGACGGGGCAATACAAAAATACTTAATGGAGTCATACAAATTTTTCACATCTTACACCAAATAATGCCATGTTGGATACAATTATTACCTAAGAAAATAATAAAAAATATAAAAAAGACCAAGTATTTTTACTAGGATGATAATGACTTTGATATAAAAAACACACAAAATTAAAAATTAAAGATGTATACTATGGATGAAATTGAGAAGTCCTTATAAGTGTGTGTGTGTGTGTGTGTGTGTGTATTTGTATAGATATTTATATGTATACATATATGTATAAAATTGTGTGTCATGTGAGAAAAAATGAAATATGGCCTTTTGTTGCAACGTGGATGGAACTGGAGAGTGTGATGCTAAGTGAAATAAGCCATACAGAGAAAGACAGATACCATATGGTTGTACTCTTATGTGGATCCTGAGAAACTTAACAGAAACCCATGGGGGAGGGGAAGGAAAAAAAAAAAAGGTTAGAGTGGGAGAGAGCCAAAGCATAAGAGACTCTTAAAAACTGAGAACAAACTGAGGGTTGATGGGGGGTGGGAGGGAGGGGAGGGTGGGTGATGGGTATTGAGGAGGGCACCTTTTGGGATGAGCACTGGGTGTTGTATGGAAACCAGTTTGACAATAAATTTCATATATTAAAAAAAAATTAAAAATATGCAGATTTTATATGGTAATAATCACATGGTATTTTCAGTTATATAAAATATAGAATTTAAAGTATAAAACAAAGTAGCATGTAAAAATGAATAAAATAAAATTCAGAAAGGAGTTACCACTTGTACATGAAATGTGAATTTATATTTTTGTGTAACTGATTTGTTTTTACCGTATGGATGAATAATTATGCATGAAAAATAAATTAAAGAAAGTGGCATGTGCCTGCATGATAGGGCTTGGTGAAATATTATCAAGTATTATTTCCATTTAACCTTGCTTGGGTCACAGCTGAGGCTTATGGATTTAGAGTGCTGGGCTGAATAGCCACCTGGCTATTATGAAAAATTCATAGTCTCAGGCAAGATTTCAATCACTGCTGCATCTCTAAAGGTGATAAATAAGAAGCCTACCTTTATTCACACAGATGCCCAAGATGGCAACATCTAAATGTGATGCCTAAAATGATTTAATGGAAAAGAGAAACAAAACTTATCTTTGGTGAATTCTAAAGCTTTTATTTAATTTGGTCTACTATTAAAATTGTCCTACCAGTTTAAGTTCGGAGGTCATTATTCAATTCATAACACCACCAAGCTCTTCATACGATTTTAAAACCAAATGGATGAAGAGTTGAAATTATCCTTCTGTTTTATTTTTTTTTTGAAACTTATACCTCCACAATTCTAGTTTTTCCTCTTAGAAATATTCATCTATGATGCTTCCTTTTGTTGCTTCCTTTTCTTTCTCCCTTGAAGTGGCCATTTCTTAAAGTTTTCTCCTCCATCTTTCCATTTCTATCTCTATGTTCTTATTCTCCTCGAGCCTTAAGAATGATCTCCCTGGCTGCTTTTCTCACCCCCATTCTGCATTTCTAGTGGTCTCCCACACGCAGATACTTGTTTCACTCTCACTTCCAACATGTGTAAAATTAAGTCCCCCTCAAATAAATTGGAAGGATGGTACCTATCACTGAGTTCAATGCCCTCCTTTTCTGGATACAAAACTGAGGCTCTAAAAAGCAAATTTACTTGACCAAGCTCACACATCAATTGGGAGTGCAATGAGAAATAGAAATCATGTTGTCTAACTGCCAGTCTGGGATTCTTCCTTCCACACCGAACTCCTTATTCCCTGGCTAATTTCAGATTTCCTCTCCTACATGATTCTTTCTAAAATTATCTTCAGTCATCCAGGTATGAAATAGTGGTTTAAAACAAATTATCCTTCTTTGTTCCAAAATCTGGTCATTCTCCGTTCCATTGATCCCTTCATTCTTTTTTTACAATAACATCTGTACCTCTCAAAAATGTTTCAGTCAAATCAATTAATATCAAGAATTCTACAGGGCCTAAAACAAAAAATGATGGGCCATATCTACATTTCTTTCCCATCCTTTATTTCTGTTCTAAAAGGCAGATGGTCTTGAATCTTCTACATATTTTTTTCCCAGATTCACTTCCATGTATCTTAAAAAATGAGTAGATGCTATTATTTTTCAATTTTCTATTTAGTTAGGTAATAACTCTTTTCTTCTTTCTCTGAAAGATAAAAATTTATTTCTCTAAAATATTAAAAATCTTCCATTCTCATCCTTTTCTGAACATAGTAACGTAATTATTTCAGTTTTTGATTAAAGTAACACTTAGCATTTTCATTATTGGATCAAAATAAATGTTATTCACATTTGAGTCACATAAGTGTTTTGTGATTATGACTTTTTTTTTCTGTGTAACTTTTGGTTTTCTCAGAAATATCTAATTGTTTTATTTTCATCTGTTAGATTTTCTCTGTACCAATTACTATGTTTCATCTACAAACACCTGGAGAGAAAAGTATCTCCTTCCTCCACACATGAAACCTATCAGATGAGTAATCATTTTTTTGTTTTGTTTTGTTTTATTCTTAGAACCTTCCTCCCTGGAATCCTTCTGTAACAACTTATGTAGACACATTGTTCTCTAGAATTGCCGAAGAGCTGTTCTCCTGGGCCTTCCCTTCACAGTGGCTGTGGGAGTTTCTCATACTTCTCTCCTCTTCTAAACCTGCTGCTGGAATTCCACGTTTCCTGCTTTTTGGTTATTTCATTTAATGAAGTCAATCTTGCTGTAGTTTCCTGAGAAGTGTATGGGAGATAATTTTTTTTAGCGCTCGCCCGTATGAAAAGCTCTTATTCCGCCTTCTCATTTGATTGATCATTTGTCTGGATTCAAAATCTAGATCGAAAATCATTTTTCACGGAACATTGAAGGCATGATTCTGTTTTCTTTTTGGCTTTAAAGTTGCTGTTGAGAAGTCTGAGACCATTCAGATTGCCTGTTTTTTCTCTACATCTCACTTTCCTGAAATTCTGCAATACTGTGCTTTGCTGTGAAAATCTTTTCATTCATTGAGGTGGATGCTAATCAATTTACTTTGAGTTTTAAAGCCAGACAGTTCAGTCCTCGGTGTTTTCTTATTTCTTTCTATGTGATTTTTTTTCTTTCAAAGTTTCTTTTGTCTTTTTCTGGGACTCTATTATTTGACTGAACTTTAAGATTGAATCTCTAAAATTTTATCTGTCTTACCTATCTTCCATTTTGCCTTTTGGTTACACTTTCTGGAGATTTCCTCATTTTTATATTGCAACCTTTTTATTTAGTTTTGTTTCTGCTACTGTATTTTTAATTTTTAATAGTTTGTGTTGTTTGAAATCTTTCCTTCTATTTTAAATAATCTCAATATTCTTATTTTATGGATTATATTATATGCTTATATAGATTATATATATGTTTAAGGCTATTGATTATAGGGTTTCTTTGACTGCTGCCTCCTATTTCTTGTATTGCTTTTTCTCTTCTGCATTGTTTACTCTCTCCGTGCTCTTTATTTCTAGTAAGTGGCACGGCTTTTCTAATCCTTGGCTGATATTTGATGGTTAAGAGTAGACTCCTAAAAATAGGTTAGAAGCTTTGCGTATAGTTCCAAGGCTTACTGACCAGTGATCTTTCCTTTAGGATAATTACACAGGTATCCAGTTTTTGTTTTTGTTTTTGTTTTTGTTTTTTAATCAAGGACGTTCCCTCTCCCCAACTGTCAATTGTTTTTCCTTGAGCCATTGAAATTCCAAAGAGATGAACCCTCTAGCCCTTCACCTGTGAGGGAGGCCTGGTACATAAAGTTGTGGAAAGTGAGGAAAGTATTATATGGGTTCCATTGTTCAGTATATGGGCCTTCATGGAATTCTCTTGATTTCACTATGGCCTCCTACCCTTAACTTTGGCGTCTCTGAGTTCCAAGTCTCTTTAGAGATTTATCCTGCTTTCTGGTGGGTGGGGACAATGTCAGGATCTTATTTATTCTTATATAGAGTTTGAGGGCATCAAAAGGTTTAAAGTCTTCTTATAGAGACTTTCAACCACTCTTCATGTTGTCTTCCTATTCCACACGTCATCCGTCATAGGAACTTGATGCCTCTAACTTGTGGATCTTACCTGGATTCTAGAGCATGAATTCACTAGTATTTTGACTTCCCATTCTTGCACCTGGCAGACACAATCACTTTTCCACTCTTATTCCTCTTGTCTTCATTACTGCTCTATATCTTTCAATTTTATGTATTTATTTATTTATTGCATCTCAACTTTGTTATCCCATTTCTGGTTTTTCTTTTGTGATTTTATGCATTAAAAAATATCTCTGTACTGGATTTTTGAGGCATTGTAAGAAGTGATTCTACATGATTTACCAGAATTAAGTAATCCCCCCCTCCTTTTTTTTTTCCATTGCTATTGCTTTAGATCACACCTTACACTTGATATGGGGGTAATTAGATTGGTTCCTAACTAGAATGTCTAAAAAAGTAAATTTCCAACTCATCCATAAAATAGCTAAATTTCTTCTTACCTCCACCCTGTTTTGGGGCGCCTGGGTGGCGCAGTCGGTTAAGCGTCCGACTTCAGCCAGGTCACGATCTCGCGGCCCGTGAGTTCAAGCCCCGCGTCAGGCTCTGGGCTGATGGCTCAGAGCCTGGAGCCTGTTTCCGATTCTGTGTCTCCCTCTCTCTCTGCCCCTCCCCCGTTCATGCTCTGTCTCTCTCTGTCCCAAAAATAAATAAACGTTGAAAAAAAAAAAAAAAAAAGTAAATTTCCAACTCATCCATAAAATAGCTAAATTTCTTCTTACCTCCACCCTGTTTCAATATGAATACTTTCCTCATATAAATAACTTTACTCATTGTCTTCAGAAAATGTGCATCCATCTTCCCATGTTTTAGGAAAAATCTATCCTTCCTCTTCATTTAATGCTACTTATTCTTCTCATTTCCTCCAGAAAGTATTCTTTGATACTTCCAGCAGAAAAAAATATCTTTAAGCCAGTCTACATTCTATTCCTTTCATTATAGCATCTGTAGTGCTTAGTTTTGTTTTGTTTTTTTAATTTTCATCATCTCTACTACACTCTAAGTTGCACTGAAGGCATATTAATTTTGACATATTTATTGTTGTATATCCCTTTTCAATATTTTTTGATGTTTATTTATTTATTTTGAGAGAGAGAGAGAGAGACAGAAAGGGGTTCAGACAGAATCCCAAGGAGGCTCCACCCTGCCAGTGAAGAGCCCGACTTGGGGCTCGACCTCACCAACTGCGAGATCATGACCTGAGCTGAAACCAAGAGTTGGACGCTTAACCTAATGAGCCACCCAGGTACCCCTCTATTCAGCAACTACATAATGCCTACTGTGTGCCAAGTCCTGTGCTAAAAGTCCTTCAGGCTTTCCTTGGGTAAAGACAAAGGCAGGGAGCCAGTTTTCCAGAAATACTGAAAGCTGAGAATGGGATTCCAGTGTTCAGCAGGAGTTCAAAAAGCAGGTTCCGGTTTCTGAGAGGATGGGAAAAAACAAGCCTCCTCTCTAGCCTTACAGGAAATGAAAATAAGGCAAGGGCCCATTTCTATGGTTGGTATCCACAAATGGGTGAAGAATAAAGGCGTTGTCTCCTTGTTAGTCAAGGGACAAAAGGTCAGCCCAGAACTAAGAGCGAGACCACTTGGTATTACTTAATGGAGTCTTCACATCCCTTTATCTCAGACAGGGTTGGTCCCAAGGCTTAAAGAGTTATTGAGCCTGCATGCCAAGTGGTCCAGCATTTGCACAAAGTGGCTATTGTAAGTTAATAAAACACTTGGAGCTGGTGAAGACAAGGTTTCTCTAAACTTCACAGGAAGTGTTTTGACTCCAAGAGGTGAATGTCACTCTCATCCCAGGAAGAATTTTATACTCTTCTCTTAATGATTTTCGAGGACAGATTCCACATGCTGACGAAGGTTATTTTGCTATTTGTTAGCTTTTAAGTTAAATTTATATGGTAAAGAAGTCCTTCTATATGTCTAATCACAATAGTCTTGCTTTATTTACTCTAATTATGAAGATTTTTAGATCTTTATATTATTCAACCTCATATTGACTATGATTTTGCAAAATCATACATCTATGAATAACAAACTCCACCCATCTATAAATCGAGAGTGTAGGGACCATGGTTATTCATCTTTGAAACCCCATCATATTAATGTATTGGAAATGCTAAGCTGAAGTATATATGGTGGGAAGGACAATACTTTTAGCATCAGAATACACAAGTTTGTCTCTCAACAATTCTATGTATAATTGTGTGACTTTAATCAATTCCCTAAACTCTTGGGGTCACACTTTTCCCATTTGTTAATGCAAGATAGTTTCCACCTCCCCATATTAGATGATCATGAGGATTAAACAAGAAGTATGTAAAAATGCTTTGTGATCACTAATGCACTTTAATCACAGAGCTTTCAGGTGATAACTGAAATGAACAAATGAATGAATGCCTTCTGATTGACTCCTATGAGTTATATTTTCTCCTGCAGCTATATAGAAGATACTTTCTTGCTTTACATAATGTCATATGAAGTAATCATTATAGGAGGGTTGAAAGATGATCCTTCCCCCCCAAATTTTCCAATCATCTCCCTGACAATATGCCTAAAATAGTCTTATTTTCGATTTTTTTGTACTAGGTATTTGAGTCTTCAGGAGACACCTGTTACCATTAAAAAAAAAAAAAGCAGCATAGGAGGTGACTTAACAATGCATGACATTTACATATTTGTAAGATGAAACATCAGCAGAGAGTAGCACTTAAAGAAAAAATTCCTAAGAAAGATCTGAGTAAAAAGACCTACATTACTATGGAGTAAAAATGTACTATGACTCTGGGGATAAGCAGAAAATGATATTGTGAACACATGGATTGCTCTTTCTCATTATTTTGCCTCATTTCCTTCCCACCTTCAATTGTAAGGGGTAACTAGGCAATCTCTCTTCCTCCCTCTCTCTCTCTATCTCTGTCTGTCTGTTTCTCTCCATATTTTTGTTAAACTGACTACTGGAGATCTGTACAACAGTTAAGGTTCTTTTGAAAACATAGTAAGAAAGTTATTTACTGCCTACAAATCTTTGGCCAGCCCTCAGAAGAAAACATTTGCAGGGGCCCCTGGGTGGCTCAGTAAGTTAAGTCTGATTATTTTGGCTCAGGTCACAACCTCACATTTCAGAAGTTTGATCCCATGTGGGGCTCCGCAGTCAGTGAGGGATTCTCTCTCTCCCTCTCTCTCTCTGCCCCTCTCCAACTCATGTGATCTCTCTCTCTCTCTCAAAGTCAATAAATAAACTTAAAAAAAAAGAAGAACATATTTACTGTAGGTATTTTCCTAGTTTTGCCACATAATCATGTGCAATAATTATTAAACTGCCTCATAAGGAATTAAACAGAAAAGTTTACCAAAATAGACAAAATCTAGATAGATGTGAATACAATTCATAATTCTATGTAGTTTATTATTTATGCTAGATGTTTTATTATTTTTGAAAGATATACAAAATTCCCACAACTTTCAATACTTTCTGAGAAGTAGAGATCTAAGGAATAAAATTGTAGTCATTCTTGGATTCTGATCTGCTCCCCTGCTTACACTGTCAGCGTGAACTCAGGGAAGTACATAATATATATCCCCCAGTATGTTGTTACTTTTAGTATACAAGTCAACTATCATTCATGATGCACCTATTAAATGCAAAATACTCTTCTAGAATCATTTGTGTAACTGTATGTATCTGCATGGGAGGCAGGTAGGAGTAAGGAAATGAATAGATCTCTTTTTCAAATATTTTTTTGAGTGTACCCATGTGCTTGACCTTCTACTGGGTACCCGGGCCACCATTTATTTATTTTTATTTTTTTAAATATTAATACCTTTATTTCTGATACAATTTATTTATTGCAAGTTTAAAAAAAATAGTTAAGTTTATTTATTTATTTTTTAAATTTACATCCAAGTTAGTTAGCATGTAGTGCAACAACGATTTCAGGAGTAGATCCCTTGATGCCCCTTACCCATTTAGCCCATCCCCTCTCTCAAAACCCCTCCAGCAACCCTCTGTTTGTTCTTCAGATTTAAGAGTCTCTTATGTTTTGTCCCCCTCCCTGTTTTTATATTATTTTTGCTTCCCTTCCCCTATGTTCATCTGTTTTTTATCTTACAAGTCTTCATATGAGTGAACTCATATGATATTTGTCTTTCTCTGACTGGCTAATTTTGCTTAGCATAACATAACACCCTCTTGTTCCATCCACCTAGTTGCAAATTCCCAGGCCACCATTTAATATAATCTCTGCTCTGATGCAGCTCACGTTATAGTGGAAAGACCAACAATACAAGAACAGTAAGTACAGCAAGCTAGATGGTGGAGTGCTATGAACACAAATAAAGCAGAAAAGGAGATAGGCAGTCCAGTCAATTCCAAATAAACAAGAAAGGTTTTTTTGAGAAGGTGACATAGGATTGAAAACCTAGGAGGTAAGCGAGTTAGCTATGAAAATATCTGAAGGAAGATCATTTCAGGCAGAGTAGATAGCAAGTGCAAAGGTCCTGAAGCTAGAGAATGTCCAGATTCAGGGTCCAGAAAAGTGGCCAAGGCAACTGAAGCAGAGTTAGAGAGAAAGAGAGTAACAGGATGATATCAAAGAGAAAAGGGGAAAGTAGATCGTATAAACCACCAAAAGAACTTACACTTCTATTCTGGATGATATGGAAAATCATTGAAAATTTTAAGCAGTGGAGTGATGTAATATGGCTCATTTCTTTTTTTTTTATGGCTAATTTCTAATAAGAAAAATGAAGTAGGAGTTTGTGGATGTTTTCTTCTAATTGACTCACCTAAAATTTTTAAAAAAGACAAAGAAGAAGAAAATTTAGAAGCAGGAGGTGATTATGCAGCTGTCCATAGTTCAGTCAAGAGTTCATATTGATTTTTGGTAGGGGTGAAGATGGTAAGGTATGATCAGAATTTGTAATAGATGAGGATACATCTTATAAAATTTTCTGCTGAAATAGTGTGGCCTGTGAAAGAGGGAATTTAAAAATAAGTATAGGCGTTAGAGCCAGAGCAACTATAAGAATGATGTTGCCATTAACATTAATGAAGACGGGATGAGTATATCACGCTTTAGGAAAGATTAGAAAGTTGATTTTGAACATGTTGAGATGATGAGGCTTCCAAATGGAATGTAGCATAGGCAGTTGGATATATGAACCTAGAACTGAGGAGAGAGGTCTGACCTAGAATTATGCTGGAAATACAATATTTGGGAATTGCCTATTTATACAATAGTTAAGACTGCATGATATCACCAAAGGAAGGAGTGTTCTTAGAAGAGAAAAAGCTCAAGGGTTTCGGGAGGTAGAGAAAATAGCAAAGGAGATTGAGATGGAGAAGTCAGTGTGGGAGGAGGAAAACCAGCGTGACATCCTGGAGGAGTTTCTATGATGGGGAGTCATCAACTCTGCCAAATGCTTCTGACGGATTGTGTAAGATGCAGACTGAGTATCGACCTCTGCATTTCATAATGGGAAGATCTTTGGTAACATTTTCAAGAACAATTTTGACGGAAAGGATAAGAGTCTCATTGGCATGGTTTCAAGAGAGAATTAGAAAGGAGGCATTTAGGAGGAAGCAAACGCATGTTTTTATGCTGATAAAAATGATCCAGCAGAAGGAGAAAATATGCTAGAGCAGGGGAGAGGAGAATTGCTGACGTCACATCCTTCAATCGGTGAGAGGTGGCAGCATCTTGAGCTCAACGCAGGATTTAGTATGCACAAGGGGCATATACAATTCTTCCCTCAAAATAGGTGACACGGATGGTTAGACATGCCTCGTTGCAAATCCAGGAAAAGATCGGGCGGTGGGGGCTTGTGGAAACTCTTGTCTGCCTGCTTCTATTTTCTCAGTAAAATAAGAAGCATGGTAGCAGGCTTATGCTCTTAAGGAGTTTAAAATATAGGGAAAAAGACAGAAGAACATACTGAATCAAGGCTGAATATGATCAGGGCTAAAAAAGATGTATCTGTTGTGTTGAACAGACAGGAGTCATGGCATGTTATCATAAAACTATTTTGGTCTTCCTTTACATTTATTCCAGGGGGCCTAACTTTCCACTGGATGAAAATGAAGTCAGGTCACCATTTTCCTCCAGTAGTTTACACGAAAAAGAATCTCTCAATAAGTAACTAATATGCCCATTATTATCAATTAGTAATCATATCTTTAAACTGTGTTTAACGATAGAATGACACCACTTTACCAGTTCAGGCTTATTATAGGTTGGCTTCCTGTAATGAGAAAGAGGCCATATTGGGCTCCTTTTCTTTTCTATTTTCAAGCCTTCCCTCACAGCCCCCCAGATCCGCAGTGCCATTTCTAACCCTTCTGGTATTTGACATTGGGTAGGGATAGTATAGAGACAGAAGAAAGAGCAGAAAAGTTCTTACTTAGTTACCACTATCACCAGCTGGCATTGTGTAGTATGGGTCTGTGAGATGTTTGAAGCCCACATTGCTTCTCTTAGGGGAACTTAGCTCACTGTTGTGTGTGATGCCTTCTGTCTGGCTGACTACTGGCATCTTATAGGGAAAGTGGAAGTCAATTGTCTTTTCTTCAGCTGAAGCTGAGACTAAATTAATTCCATTACAGTATTCTATTGCATAAATGGCAAATAAAGTGTTATTGTGTTTAAAGGAGAAAGAGAGGAAGGTGATTTTTACTTAGGAACATAAGGGCAAAAGGAAGAGTCTTTGAGTTGGGTGATAGGATTTGCCTGTACTGATATTCACAGCAATTGGCACTCAATGTCTTCTATCTCTGAGTAAATAGCAGCTAATGGTTTCCTGTGGGTTACCATGTGCTCTCTCATCTAACTTTACTACCTTGGGTACACATGACTGAACCAGAGATTGGTCTTGAAATAAAGGCCACTACTGACGAGGTTGATGTCTGTCCAAAACAGGTTCTTTATATGGGATTCTACCACCAATCAAAGAATTAAAATAAGGACTTTCAGAATGAGTCAACAAACAGTATGGGGCAAAGAAGAAATGAGACAAAAAGGTACTGAGGAGAAGCCATGGAACAAAATAAACCCTGAGCAAACAGGTATCAAAAAACAGATCAGAGAGATGATGAAGTAAGCGCATTGAAAGGAATGTAACAACAGAAGATGCAGAGTTGCTGAATCATCAAAATCATGAAACAGAAGACTCTAGAACTCTATTTCCAAGGCAAGCATGGGTCTATAGCTGCATAGACACCTTATTGATGGCTAATAGAAGCTCACGTTAACACGCTGCAGCTCAAGATAACCCCATCACCTCATTCCCATCCTACACTGGACTCCTCCATCATTCTGCCCACCCTAGGTAAAGGCACTACAAACCACCAGTTCCCTAAACCTAAACTTAGGGACTCACTCTTTGTTCCTCTTTCTCCTATCCCATCCAATCCACCAGAGCTCACTCCACACAGATCTCAAATAAAGCTACTTCTCTTCTTCTCCACTATTACCATGTTTTAAACCACACCGGTAGTATTACAGTAGAACCTCTGCTTCCACTCTCTCCACCCCTTACCTCTCAATTCAGTTTCCGTTCAGCAGCCAGGGGATCCTTATGCATATGTAAATTAGATTATTCTGTTTGTTTTACAAAACCTTCTCAGGTCTTCCCATCATACTGAAATAAAATTCATGCTTCTTGCCCACACCACAAAGCCTTGGCCCATTGTACTCTATGACCTTAACGGCAACCACACTGGCCTACTTCTCGTCTCTTTAACTTGCCAAAAATATTTCTGCCACCAGGTCTTTGTGTGCCCATTCCCTTTATCTGGGTTCTTTTCTCTTTTAGTTTCAGCATGGCTGGATCTTTCTTGACATTTAGTTTTCCACTTAAGTGTTACCTCTTAAAGATTCCTTCACATCACATCCATAGTGACCACTTAAGTCACTATCCATTCACTCTCCCGCACATTTTCTATCACACACTAGGGGTCCGTTTACAATTATTCAGAGAGTGAAGAGGTCTAGATCTATTTATGCCAGGTGGGTAACATTGAAGTATATTGTCGAAGGTAGAGTGGGTAACCAATCTCTAAGAGAGCAACAGTGTGCTGAAAGAGGTGGAGATTTGAAATCACTGAAAGAATGTGTTACAGTATTACATGCCAGTCCCCCAACTTCCACCCACCTCACAAATAATACAAACAAAACAAAAAATCAAAATGGTGCCTCTTATCTAATAGACAAAATGGATTCTTGGCCATTGATCACTGATAAAACTATTAATCTAAACCAAATTAATTCCAATGCTACTATTTTTAGTGTTTTTTTTTTTTTTTGCACCTAAAATTAATAGGATTTGTGTTTTATATTACTGGTTATTTACATAGTATATAAAGTGGCTCAGAACTCCTAGGCACCATGGTTTATACCTTATCTTCTCTCACTCTCCTGGCCCTTGAAGGCTTTGAGGGGCTTCTGTGACCAAACACATGAAGGACTCCTTTCTTTTTCCAACATTGACCTTCAGATCTGAGAACTAAATTACTTTTGCTTTTTCTTCTAGAGCTAGAAGAGACCCTGCCCACCTCTTGCTCCTTTTGCTCTATTTTTTCCTTTCCCTGTGGAAGATGTGAGGGCTGGTCAGCCCAAAGCCTGGGTCTCTACTGACATACTTCTCTGATGTCAAACCACTCTGGCTCCTCTAGGCTTTGGAACACAGCCTATACCTGGATGGATTTCCAGTTCTTATGCTAATATCAGCTAGTTGGGAAATTCTATTTCATCTTGCTTAATTACCCTGAGGCTGGGTATTATTCAGGAACGGACTTGGCTGCAAGTCACTGGAAAGTCTCCTCACAGCGGATTAAATAGAAATCATTTTAATTTTTTCCCCAAATAACATAAATCCTGGAGATAGGCAGGGCCTGATTCTGCTTCAGGACTCAGTGTGTCAGAACCAGTATCTCTGGGCCTTTCCATCAGAGTTGCAAAATGGTTGCCTCAGTTCTACGGGTATCAAAAGCAAGAAGAACGATTTTGGTGTTTTCAATAATTATTGCTTTACTTGGTTGCCACCTGTTGTCTGTATTACTTTATAGTTTGAAAGGCTAATTATATACAAAACGTTTAAATACAAGTGGACAGTTGTACATTAAATCAAAGTTTATTAGATAGCTGCTTGCATATAAATGTATTATTTCTTTAACATAATGCTATAAAATGTGTTCTCATTTACAGGTTAGACAGCTGTTGTTTTCATTTAGTCTCTGAGCCTGTATTTTTCAGACCAGCAGAAAGTTGATCTTAAAAACTCTTTGCAAGGGGTAAGAGTATAATTAGCCTAGGAACAGTTTGTTCTGATGACAAACTGACATCAGATGAGATATAAAACTTAAGAGACACCTTAAATTTATGTCCCTTTTGGTTAAAAAAAATCTGTTCTGACACATACTCAATATTGGCACACTCACTGTTCTTTCCATTAATTAATTTATTGTATTTATAAAGAGCTTTCTCCTCTACAAACTCAATTTAATTTCATTCAGCTTTGTGGCTGTCATAGTTCATGTTTGTCTATTGAAAGGCATCAAAGTTGCTCAGGTTTGGTTTGCTTAAGAACATAATTCCCTATTTTCCCCACTCATACAAATATCAGTAACTAAAAGGTAATGAAGAGTTAATGTACCTCCAAGCCATTCTGAACTCCTATTCAAACACTTTTACATTACATGATTAATCGTTCCGAACAGCAAGGTCTCTGAGCGGATTTGGATTGTAAACTTATAGCATTTGGGCTTCTGATTTGCATTTTCTTCTTTTTGTTTTCTATTAAATCTGCTAAAGTAGCAAATGCCATTGCTCCACATACATGCTGACAAAAATCTGCAAGGCAAAATGCTAGATTTACTAATTGGTGGTTTACTTTCTCTTCATAGTTAAAAAAAAAAAATGTATGCTTTATATTCTCTGAAGGGAGAGGATGCTATTTGATTTTGTGGCCTAAGTAGATGAACCTGAGGCAGCCCATGCCTAGTTCTTCACAGCTTAAGTGAATGGAGCAGGGACTCCAGAAGTTTCCAGTTAATAGAAGAATGGAAGGTACTGAGAGAGTGAATGAAGAGGCCTGAGTGGGAATGAGGCATGGTAATGTATGCGGACTTTATGATTAGAAGCAAATAGCTGGAACCATGGGCTCTAACAGTAGGTGCCACCTGGTCACTCTCAAGAAACCAGAAAGGACCCACACCTTCTGGTTTATTTTATTTTATTTAAATTTTCTTTTCAACGTTTATTTATTTTTGGGACAGAGAGAGACAGAGCATGAACGGCGGAGGGTCAGAGAGAGAGGGAGACACAGAATCGGAAACAGGCTCCAGGCTCTGAGCCATCAGCCCAGAGCCTGACGCGGGGCTCGAACTCACGGACCGCGAGATCGTGGCCTGGCTGAAGTCGGAAGCTTAACCGACTGCGCCACCCAGGCGCCCCCACACCTTCTGGTTTAGATCACATAGGCCACTCTGCAGCAGAGACAAGATAGGATTCTGTTGAAAATCATGGGTTTCTGGCTTCCAGTGAAGATGGCTTCTCAGTAAACACTTCAGAATTTATAGAAAATGTGGCCTTCTCATCAGTGGAGTAACCATAGTGGTGGTTGAGAACGTCACAAGTGATAAGAAACAAAAGATTTAGTTTCTGTTTTTCAAATGTTGCTCTGAACTCTTAGTTATTGGGGGACACTCAATTTCTGGGAACAAGTGACACAGTACTGAGAGCTGGTTCTGCTCACTCAGGTAAATGTAAATTCAGGTCAACTGAATTTAGAAAGATCAGTGCAAGGGCACCCGGGTGGCTCAGTTGGTTAAGACTGAGTTTTGATTTTGGCTCAGGTCATAATCTATGGTTGGTGAGTTCAAGCCCCACATCAGGCTCTGTGTTGACAGTGTGGAGCCTACTTGGGGTTTTCTCTCTCTCTCTTTCTCTCTGCCCTTCCCCCACTTGCTCTCTCTCTCTCTCTCTCTCTCAAAAATAAATAAATAAACTTAAAAAATCTTATTAGAAAGGTCAGTGCAATTACAGAAACATGAACAGCATATAAAGTCATTGTGCTTGCCCCTGTCTATTTCTGTAACACTCACCTTTTCAGACATGCCTGCTACAAATAAGGACATGGAGATGAACATCTGTATTGCTTATAATAGAACACTGATTTATACAGACAAAAGTTTATATTGCTTCTCATAGGTTAATGATTTATGTGACATATTGTTAAAGTGTCAATGCCAAGGTCCTTTATCCTAGTGTAGAGAAATGTTTTGGAAACCAACACTTAAATCTAGAACAATGAAACATAAATTAAATGACCATGGTTGGTGACAGTTTGCTAATTTGTTTTTCTATTTGTCTTAGTATTTCTGCTCATCATTAGTGCCCAGAGGGTAAAAAAAGCGAAAGCGCTATGTTTGCCCTCAGGGAATTTAAGCAGTAAGTTTTGAGATTTGATAATTAGGGTGATCATATAATTTTTTATACAAATCGATTCACTTTAAAAACAAAAGAAAGTGTTATTAAAAATCTCACCATACCAGAGGTTTAAATTAGTTTCTCTTTGGTAAATGAGGTATAATTTTACTCTTTGGTCTTGTGGCTACTTTTATGGAAATAATCGAAACACAAATAAGAGTTTCTTATAGAGGGGTGACTCACGGTCTTTAAAATTTTACTCAGGGCACTGCATTCTCAGACTTTGTCCAACCTAATGTTTAGATTTAATATGCCGATTGCAATTTTTGTGAGGAAGAATTTTAAATTACTACAAGCAATTTTATAACTAATTATGATTTTAATTACCCACAGTTCACAAGTCTTCCTTCTCTAAATAAAATTATGCTGACAGAGAGGGGTGGGGAGAGAGAAAAGAAGGAAGAAAAATGGAAAGTAGTTAAGAATAAAGCATGTAATGAAAGAATAGAAATACTTTTAAATGATTCAGACAAAAAGCACTCAAAATTTGGCTAAATACAGAAATCATGTTTTCTTGTGGTGAGACAAAATCACTGTGATAACTCAACAGGAATATTCCTTGTCTCTCAGTGAAGCATAAAATGGTGTCTTGCTTTCCAGATGGTGGGAGCCTCTAAATATTTGCTTCTGAACCACTAGAGGGCAGTGGAGTACTGGGTAGAAAACGGTTCTTAACAAAGAACATTCTCTCATCCACTCCTCCCACCCAAATAAGTCACACACCATTAAAATAAGGAAGGAAAGAGGAAGGCATAGAGGGAATCAGATAGAAGAAAATGTGTTGTAATGCAAAGACATTTTATTTAAGTATTGAAGGAAGGGAAAAAAGGAAAGATTATTTCAACATATTCTGAAAAGAATTGAAACCGGCATTCTCACATTGTTATAGAATGAATTACAGGGACTGTAACAATTTATTTAAGTTGAGAATTAGAAGGGTCTCTTGTCATTGTTTGAGCAAAGCTCAACTCTACAAAGTGGATTTTTGAAAGTCTAAGAAAATGCTGGAAAAATATAGTGAAATGGGTTACAATAGTGCATTTGCAACCACACAGCTCCTGTATTTTGAACTCTTTCCTCTGGTGCTTTTTGTTAATAATAAAAGTCCAGGTACAGATCTTACATAGATGAAACATTAATTTTTTTTTCTTGCCTTTTAGCCTAATGAATAATTCAAGGACCTAATTGTTTTACTCTAGATTGAACCAACAGTAACTGAGTGTCTACTGTTTTAAGTGATTTGAATTTACCACATAAAATGAGACTATATATCTTAACAAAAATGGTTAATTTCCCTTTTTTTTTGTTTTCAAGATACAAGTCATTTTTGTGACGGATATGTTCTACTGTATCATCCTTAAGATTCAGAAATATCTCAGTTTCTAAATGTATTTTTAGTATCCAGGCATCTGGTTTTTTTGGTACGGCATATGTTTGAGAGAATTATAAAGATGGCATTTCGTTAGGGTTTAGAAAGGAATCTGGTGAAAAGACTTGCACTGTTAGGGAGAAATAGCAGTTCCCATATTTAGGATTTAAACTGTTTACATGTTTGCACTTTTTATTCAGCCATTACTTAAAAATTAAGATGCTGCTGGGCACTCTTAAAAAAAAGGTGTCAATAGATTTTTCAGAGTCAGTTTTACATTCAGGAAGACAAGAATAGAAAGGAATTTAACTATATGTATTCTTTGTTTTAAGGAGTAGCTATCTCCTTCAGACTATGGCTGCCAAATTGATTTTTTAAATGGAATCATATATTTTATTGACTCATATAAAGATTTCAGAGATGCCTTATTTTTATTTTTTTGCCAGTGATTTGTTTTAAACTTCTAAAAGAGCAACTTTTCCTGAAAAAAAGAAGGACGGATTTCAAGTGTCTTAGACAAAACAGGAGTGTTTGATGTCTAATTTGCTGAGGTTGTCTTTCCAAAGAATTCGGAATGTGTAAACACCTGATATGACAAATTAATTGGAATATACAAAAGAAATTTAAGAGTTAAGTCACATATATTTAGATAAAATTGTCTCAAATTTACAGCTTCCAGAATTTTCAAATGTCAATTTAATATTTTGTTTTTTGAAAAATGAAACTGCTCGGGGCGCCTGGGTGGCGCAGTCGGTTGAGCGTCCGACTTCAGCCAGGTCACGATCTCGCGGTCCTTGAGTTCGAGCCCCGCGTCCGGCTCTGGGCTGATGGCTCAGAGCCTGGAGCCTGTTTCCGATTCTGTGTCTCCCTCTCTCTCTGCCCCTCCCCCGTTCATGCTCTGTCTCTCTCTGTCCCCCCAAAAATAAATAAACGTTGAAAAAAAATTTAAAAAAATAAAAGAAAAATGAAACTGCAATTTTATGAATTTAAAATTCCAGCATTGTAGCTCATGTATACGATATTCAGAACAAAGCTGTCAGGCATTGAATGAAGTCATTGTAGTATTGAAGCTGAACCAATTATAATTCAGAAGACTTCTCACTCCCTTTGCAGAGGTGGCCTCAAGGATGGTATGGATATATGTATATGTGTGTGTGTGTGTGTGTGTGTGTGTGTATTGGAGGTGGGATTCCCTACAAAATTAACTCAAAGAAAAGTAAGGAGTAATGTATTTATCCATGTGGTAAATCATTAGTTAGGTATTTTACCACTATGCTAATGTTATTTCTGCAAGTAAAAATCACACCAGCACATAAGCTACAATCTTGTATTTATACAATTCAAGGAGTTTTAATTATGCTTCTTTGTGCTGAGGGAGTACAGACATTTAAAAATGTATGTATGCGGTGTTTCAGTTTTGTTGGGAACATGCAATACAGACAAGCTAAGAGAAAAGGCAAGTCAATAGAAATAATCGTTACATCTATTGAACTTTATGTGTTAACTTCTTTAACAGCTTTATTAGGTACTGATATTATCCTCAATGTAGGAATAAGAGAACTGAGGAACAGAGAGATTGACTGAATTATCCAAGATAACACAGCTAATTGAGTCAGAGGTCAAAACTAGATCTTATGGCCCCAAGAGCTTACGCTCTTTATTGCAATACCATGCTGCCTCTTCTTGTATTATGCAAGACCAGAAAGTGTGATACTGACATGCCAGTAAGTCCATGGGCTTGGTTCAAAGTAGTAGTAGCAACAGTATTCATCACCAGAATGGTTAACGACTCCGTTAGTATTTGGTGAAGAATTCATATTGCCTTCCTTTTATACTAACCCCCGTATTTTAATTGGTATTAAATTAAATTAATTGTTCAGTGTTTACGTTCTTTTTTCATTGAATCTAATTAAAAAATTCTGAAGTTTCTCACATCTATCTATTTTGAGAAGGACCCGATACTGTCTGGCATTTTAATTAGATAGATTACAAACATAATTTTTATTATAGTTATAAAAATGAAAGAAAGCTTTTTAGCTTTTACTGACTGGAAAATCTTGACGAAAAATGTCTTTATTTCTGTGCAAGCATTAATCAAAAAGAAAGGTAAGGCTAGGCCTCTTTTGATTATTTAAGTCACTGACTGTCTTATGATAACATGATAGTGAGCTTTTTTATTGGTTAATTGAATTTTTATGGATCTCGGGGGTCAACATGAGGAGATCACTCATTCAAAAACTTCTATGAATGGTACAAAGTATTGTTTATAGAGTTATTTGGTATAGTTATATAAAAGGAAAGTTTGGCATAGTTGTTTGTTAGCATACATTGTTTTTATATAAGTCAAATCTGTGCAGTAATTGTCAGTTTACTTTGGTTTTATGTTGATTAATTGGATGAAAAATAGGAATAATAGAAGCAGTTGTAGGTTAATAAATAAAGCTGTGGATAAATTTACTTTTTTTTTCATTCCGTGCCATGAATATTTTACATAAAATTAAGAATTTGAAAGGAGTTTTTCTCTTATAAATTATTTTTATTTTTTGAAAGTCTAGGTTGTTTCTTTGTTTCTTTGTTTGTTTTGCTGTTAGGAAGTTTAGAGACATATGTGCATTGCAACCATAGGAGCCATAGGGCATTGCAAATTACTTTCACTCCTGCTCTCTGTCCTGACCTTCTGTATCTTATTTAACATGTCTGTTGATCGTTTTTCATTCCTTTTTTTTTTTTTTTCCTGACAGGTATATCTTCCATGCTTCACAAGATGGACATATAGTCAGAGTACCAACAGTGATAAGTACAATACTTACCTTCCTCACTGATTTTTTGAATGCTCTGACTTAAAGCTCTAATTTAAGCTCTCTTATTGGGGCTTAACGATTAGGGAAGACATGACCTTGAGGTGACACAAAAACATAGTTTGTGTATTTTCTTTATCCCTTAGTGCCTCTTGATTTCTTAGGCCATAACAAAGTCACAGTTAAGAAATCTGATTCCTTCCTATTTTCATCATCAAGTCAGTTATGAAATCTGATTATTTCCTAAGATATTTTAATATTTGCAGTGGAAAGAGTAGGAACAAATGAGTCTCACAGTGTCTATTTGGAAATTTAAAATCTTAACTCCCATGTTGTGACTCACCTTCCCCTACTAACCTTGGAGACTCTAGGTGTGATTTTATGAAGGTTTTTCATTGTCACTCACTCACTTCCATTGAATCTGAGTCCCAGGCAACATGTGACGCCTCAGTGGTGATGTGTGGTGTTTGCTGTTCGGGAGCTCTGCAATGACGTCTCTAGAAGCACGTACAACAACATTATGTCCTGTTTAACTGACTTTTATCCAGGTGCTGAGACCAACGTTTTGAAAAAGCTTGATTCAGTGGAATCCCCACCAATGGGATGGGCTGCCATGGGCCATCATCATGGCACTGACATTTACTTAAGTAATAGTCTTCTCTTCTCCCATTTCCCCATAATTTAATAATTTAGTAACCTATTTATTAAGCTTCTATTATTATTATATGCCAGCCACTCTGCCATATTTCACGAATTATCATGTTCCATTAGAATTTTTAACGGTAGGCACACACACACACACACACACACACACAGAATCCACGTCCTTATGGAGCTTATGTGGAAGGCAGAAAATAGAAAATTAAACAAACAAGTAATAATTTTAGTTTTAAAAAGTTTTAGGAAAAAAACGTATAAGTTTAATTCTTACAGAGAATAACTGGAGGATTGAGACTGGATAAGTAACCTGGGGAGATCTCTGTGAGGTGTTGTGAGTATACCCAACCTGAAGACCTGTCCATTGTATATATTTCTCTCTTATTATTATTGGTTGCATAATAGCATTCCGAGGAATTAAATGCTTTTATGAAAGTAGCAGGACGTAAATAATAAGGAGCAGAAATTGCTAGTTACAAAACTAGTAATATAGATGTAAAAGGGTATAAAGTTTGAGACTATAAAAAGAAACATAATTTGTAAATTTGTTTCTACTTCAGTGTAGATAATCCCAATTATATCACCAGCAGGTGCCTGGTATTAAAATCCAACAAATCCTATATCTAGAGTATTTACTCACAGTAAATCTTCCAGGGTTTCACTGATCTATATAAAGAAAAAGCAATTGAAGTAAACTATGAAATGGAGCAAAGGGGATTTGTGCAAGTTCAATCCAAATACCAATAAATATGCCTGGAACAATGTTAAGATTTCAGGTGAAGAACGTATATTGAATGTGCTTTAGGGTCATTAGGCAGAAAAAACCAGTGGATCACTGTTGCTATAGTACAGTGACTTACCAGCCTTCTTCATGCTCAATTAGAAGTTTCTAGAGCACAGAAGTTATCAAATCTCCCACAGAGGCTGAAAAGGAGAGCAAAGAACACAGAGTCAAACTTCTACCATGTTTGGCCAAGTCATTAATTTTAACTGCATTGCAATCTGAGGTCTGTTATAAAAAGACTGAAGAAGTCAGAGAGAAGCAGTAAAATAGTATGAACTAGTTAGAAAGTAGGATTTCTGTGATACACAGTGGGCAAACTGTAGTGAATATAGTATAATAAATCTTGGCTGTTTCTGGGAAAAAAAACAGAAACATATTTTGGCAGTGTATTATATATGATGAATAATATTGGATAATAAAATAACTAACCTTCTAAGGATATAACTAGATGCATACTTGAATTATGTCGCAGTGAAAAAAGAAATAACTTCAAATCATGGAATTAGTACTCAAAGCCTTTATTAATCATCAAGAAAATATTATTTATGTAGGACAATATCTTCATTCAAAAAAAAAAAACTTTCTGATTTGCTTTATAGAAAACCTGTAAAGTAGAGGGAAAAAAGCAGACCCTCAATCCATTTCACATTCATTTACATTTTGTCCTTAAGTTCTCTGATGGCTAAGTAATAGCTTTTATCTCCTTTTCACCCAGGTGTTCAAAGGTCCTACTATCCGCAAATTAACTTATGTACAAACATGATTTTTTAAATGGCAATCCACTAAAATACAATCTCACAAATGGCTAAAAAAAGAAGCAATAATCTTACTATTAGTTACATAAAAATGGGTAAAATAATAACATAATAAATACCCATCTGATTGAGAGAAAAAAAAACAAAGACAAAGGTAAGTTATTCATTTGGTAGCCAGCTGAGCACATTGTCTAATGCATTAACATAACCCCAAAGTGAGATTGGTTCTGGGTAAAATTATAAAATAAACTACATGAGTGTTTCTCTGTATTAGTTATCTATTGCAGCATACCAAATTACCAGAAACGTATTGGTTAAAAGCAACACATCTTTATTATCTCACAGTTTCTGTGGGTTAGGAATCTAGGCATGGGTTAACTGGGTCTTCTGCTTCAGGGTGTCTCAGGATCAAGGTGTTGCCCAGTGTTGAGATTTTGTCTGAAGAACTGACTGAGTAAGGAACGGCTGGTGAGTTTATTTTTATGGTTGTTAATAGGTTTTAGTTTCTGGACGATAGTGAAGCTGAGGGCCTGACTTCCTGATGACTGTTAGCTAGAGACAGTTCCTTGCTAAGTGGGTCTCTCCAACATGGCAATTTATAAGTAACCAATAAGAGACAGTCTGCTAGCGAGGCAGAAGTCATTATCTTATGTAACTTAACCAGAGACATGATATCTTGGCATCTTTGTCACATTCTATTGGTATTAGGTCCCACTAACACTCAAATGGAAGATATCACACAAGGTCATAAATGGCAGGAAGTGAAGGGCATCATTGGAGGCCATCTTGGACGCTATATTCTCCAAGTGCCTTTCCTGCATTCACAACTCTTCTGCTTCCTGATTTCTTTCCATGTTGGATCCTTATGAGAAAAAAAAAACCCAAACCCCCAAAACCAAAACCAAAACCAATAAAAAAAAACCCTGCATACAACTGGCCACATAATTTCTATTAAGAAATGAATAATTCTATTTTGTCTCCTTTTTACAAATGTATAATACCTCATTCCACAGAAAATAGGAGGCAACTGATAGTACATGCAGTGAAAAACACTACAGAAAACACAGTAGAATAGATTGTCAAGATGACATGGAAGAAAAATGAAATGCATTTTTATTCAATACATAAAGTTTCATGCAGGTGTTATTGCTGTCCTGAGAATTTGGCTTTGATTATCTAGGAAGTTTTAAAGCAGTGAGAAAAAAATGACTGTTTACATAGTTCTCCATGTCCTTGAATAAAATGTGTATCATTTTTCAAGGGAAACAAAATCTTTCCTAGTACTTATTCTAAAATAACGTGTTTTCATTTGGTTTAGTTTTTAATGGAATTATGTGAAGTAAACCTAAAGAAGTCGTCTAAATGTTTTCAACAAATGAAGATACTGGTCTGATAGGGTATTTTTGGTATTTTTTCCCTATAAATCTAGAACCTACTTTAAACACATACCTTACTGGGGAGTAATTCCATAGAGGCCAATATAAAAGGGTCCAGTTAAGCAAGTCTCTCATGGCTCTTTTTTGATACAGGAAAATATTATTGTCTATGTAGATTCTAATTCTTCTAAAAAACTCCAATACATATTATTTTTGTTAGTTGGCTTTTGATAACATTTCAGCAGTGGACAATCAGATGTTTTACTCTTTAACTTAGGCTTGGTGTGCAGGTCTCCAGTGTGACAGTTAAGGGTGAATTCATTTATTTCAGGGATCACACGAAGTGGCAAAGTTGACCTTTTTTGAGAAAATAGAAGAAATGACAGTATGCCCTAATTTGTTTTCCCTAATAGGGGTTGCCTGGAAAAGGCAATGGATAAGCTAAATCAATTAATCCACAGTGGTAACATTTTAGGTATGATAACACTTGACTGGGATCTGTTATTTTGCAACTGTATATGGAGGAAATGAGTAATCAGGTGCCTTTCAAGCCGTGAAGCCTTGTCTGCTCACAATTTTTTTTGTTTGTTTGTTTGCTTGAGGACGATTTGACAGAATCAACTACTTTCTAATCTATTCTATTTGTGGCTTTAGGGGAAACAGAGGGAGAAGAAAAAAAATAAAGCAGTATTTGTCTCTTAGACATTAAAAACATTGATAGTATCAGTTTAGGAGAAAGATTATATAGTAGCTCATATTTGAGTCTGCATTCCAAAAGTGAAATAAATTTCAATATAATTAATATGTATTTTTGTCTTTGATTTAGATTCTTTTGGTTAGTATTTACTCGAGGCAGAAAGGTCAAAATAATGTGGTCTTTTAAAAGACCTGTAGATAGAGTGACATTATGTGTCTTCTTTTACTATTAATTAAAGGGAAAATAAAATTAGTAACTGGATTTTCAAGGAGGCTGAAATGTGCAAGTGGTATTTTTTATTTTAATTTAAATTTAAGTTAGAAAATGCATGGACTATACTAGCTTATTTATTCGTGAATTAGTATAATTCTTTTTGTTTTTGAACATATTATCTGCATCAAGAATTTTACCAACAAATGTTTGCTGAGTACCTCCTATGTGAAGATAACTAATATAAATCTCGGAATCTATTATTAGTTCAACAAACAGAATCTAGCTAGGAAATCAGGCTATTCATATACATTATATATTTATTAGATATTATATTTAATATACAAACATAATATACATTAGTAAGTAATAAATGTCAAATGAGTTATGATATGGTAAGTGCTGTCGAATGCGATGATGAGAATTGGACAGAAGTAAATTCACTGTAGACTGAAGTGGCCAGGGTCTCATTAGTTCTCTTGAAAGCTATCTAGACACCATGTGTATCATAAATAGGCCATTAAAATACACAGAATCTCTAACTCCTGTTTTCCTACCTGTTCTTTAGAGCCAAAAGTTATGGAATATCATTGGAGTGAGAGCTTCAGTTATCTGAAGGGCATAATAAGATGTGGTTTAACAATGGTCTTCTCATGGGGTGCGTGGGTGGCTCAGTCTGTTTAGCCTCTGACTCTTGGTTTCAACCGAGGTCATGATCTCACTGTTCATGAGATTAAGCCCTGCATTGGGCTCAGTGCTAACAGCACCAAGCCTGCTTGGCATTCTCTCTCTCCCTCTCCATCTGCCCCTCCCCTGCTTGTATCCTCTCTCTCTCTCTTCAAAAAAAATAAACATTAAAAAAAGAAAATTATATATAAAAAAAGGTCTTCTTATTACTAACACCTCCTTATAATACGAAAAGTGTCTTTTTGTAAGGAGAACCATGGCACTGCTGTAGAAACATCATGCATTCTCTTTTGCTATGAACCAAGACTGCACAAATTAAAACCCTTAGTGTATCAGGGTTGAAGAAGGTGAACATCATTTATAGCTTAGTTATATTTTTGCTACATTGTTTAGATTTTGGAATAAAGATATATATTAAAGAAATCCGTTGTGCAGCAACTTTTAATGGCAGAATGTGAATTGATTCCCTGCCTACTCTTCAGTCAAATGATATAAGGGGTCAATATTTCTCCATTTTGAGAAATTTTTACATGGCCTGGGAACCCAAATACAAAACAGAGGAAACAATAGAAACACACTTACAGGGAGAGTCAAGTGGGAATATTTCTAGCGGTTTTAACAAATATCACTAGGGCATGGTTGAGTTTTTAAAAACAAGGAACAGGAAGACTTTCAGGAAAGCATCCAAACTGGGCCCTTGGCTTCCAAATCATTTAAAAATCTATCAAATGCTTACTGTGTTCATTGTGTTGGCAAAAAAAGCTTCTATTATCATATTCCTAAGAGAACGAATTTAGTATTTGCATGTACTTTAACATTTTATCTTACTTGATTCTCACAAGAATCCTCTGAGCAGGTGTGCTTTGCTGGATCATCATTATCAATTTAAAAATGAAATAAATAAGTAATGAAAGCAAAAGTTGAATGAGATATTTGCAAATGTTTTTCTTCTTTTAGAAAAGTTATATGTTCTGCTTCATCCTTATTTCTGGAAGGAAATCAGCTTACTTTGGTTATTTCAGGGTGGTTGTGCTGGTGAGAAATTATTGTTTGCTTATTGTTCCCCAAGGTATACTTCTTTCACCCACCCAACTCTTGGCTCATCAGGGCATGTCAGGTTGATTCTACTTGACTGAAAGGTGTTGATGAGCAAAACTTCATCATCTCATTTAGTTTCCAGCGAAATTGGTTTGCTTGGGAGGTAAGTAGCCACTGTCAGCCCCCTGTCAGAATAAGAGAGAGTAAAGCATTAGAGCTGTTTACCTACTAACATTCTGGACCCAACAGGAAGAATAAAAATAAATGTTCTCATTTTAAATTGCCTCAGGAAAAAGCCCAGAGTGTTATTAACCTGGTATTATATTTTCATGCAGCCATTACTATTAAAACCTTAGGTCCCTGCAAAACATGATTCAGTATCTCATGTTAGTTTCTCATTGAAATAGTGTCAAAGTATAAAACTTCAGGAGGGTCTCAATATTCTTTAATAAATTGAACACTGCTATTGATGTTATAAAGAGATGAAAGTGACTAATCCATGAGAAAGTAGCAAAAAAAAAAAATCCATAATGTAAAACCTGGTTAAGCAACAATTAAAAGCAAAATATGTTATTCAACTTTTATAGGCTTTTGCGTCACTTTACTTTGGAGATAAAGAGAGAAATGATATATATTTGCAATTATTGTAAAGAGATATTTGTAATGGCAATGGGAAGAAAATAAAGAAATGGAAGACTGAAGCATGTCAGGTTCATGCTGGAATATTTTGAACGCTCACTAAATAATTCAATAGATTCATAAAATTATGGGTAGCATGTATGACTTTAAGGAGAATAAAAATTTGATGTGGGGTGAAGTAAAATATCCACAGCAGTAAGTTCTACGTCTCTCTAACAAATCTCACCCTTCTTGATCCCAACTGTTTTATTAGTGCAGGTGAAACTGTATACTTGATTTCAGGAATTCTGAGTACCTTTTCTATCGTGTTCTTTCTGTTTTATGGGAGGATTTTCGTCTTCCCTCTCAATTTATGTTTTGTTTTTCGAGTAGGTAAAACTCCTCCATGTTACCAATTAACTTTTGAGATTGTCATGGATACAGTTTTCAATCATTCAAGAAAATACTTTAGTTGCTTATTAAGTAATAAAATGGTTAGAACCCATTTTGCTTTCTAAATCGGATCGCATGTTGTTCATCTGTGCTTACTGGATCCATGGTGTTTCCTTTTGCTTTTGGCTTTCTTATATACTTCGGAGGTGGAATTTAATAATTTTAAATTCAAATGGCAGATTCTGATGTTTAGCTCATGTTATGATGGGAAAATAATGAGGGGAAAACAGCCACTCTGGCTCTAGTTCCCATAGCAGAAGGTAAAGGGGAGAGGAAAGTACCTGTACATGCACAGTTCTACCTTATTTCTGCCTAGATGTTATTAAATATTCATGCTATTTGTTGCTGAATATGGACACCGTATAGAAGTCACTAGCAAGATTTAATTAAATGACACTGTATACCGATCGGGGTGCCTAGTTGGCTCAGTGGGTTAAGTGTCTGACTCTTTATTTTGGCTCAAATCATGATCTCATGGGTTCATGAGTTCCAGCCCACACAGTCCCACTGTCAGTGCAGAGCCTGCTTGGGTTTCTCTCTCCCTCCCTCTGTCTCTGCCCCTCTTCTGCTCATGCATGTGTTCACTCTCTTTAAAAATAAATAAATAAACTTAAAAAAAAAAGAATATACATGAAAAAAAATAACACTATACCGATCAAAAGGATTAATCCAGACTTAGGGGTGAATAGTTAGAAATTACATGTAATATGAACGAGTGTTTTCCCCAGAACTTTAAAAATTGCATTAAAAGTCAGTGGTACAGTTATGGCACATGTCAGGAAAAGAGAGAACCTGGACAATTATTTTTGATAATTGTCCCAAAGGTGATAGACTTTGGCCTATGGAGCTCAGTTTTAAAGTAATTGATTTAGTAACTGGTCTGCTGCAGTTGTGTGCTCATTAGGCCTTAATGTTGACGATGCATCTATGAGTGACTTCCAAGGTTCTAACCCTCAAGACATCTACACTTAAAATCCCCATTTCCATGCTCCCCACAATGCTGTTCTCTGGAAGGGTAGTATTTGCCAGTGGAAGACATCTGGCAGATGGAATAATGGAGTGTGGTTTCAAAACTTGTAAGCTGCCAAATCTGTGCCCTGAATGAAGGCCAAGTTTTCCATAGATGAAAGGAAAGTCAGTTTGGCTCCCAGCCTACTTCCCCTCAGGCAAGAATTGCCAATGGAGTTGTTTTGGTTTCAAAGGGATGTCAAACTAACTTTATCTTTTTTCTTCTTCTCCTCCTCCTCCTTCCCCTCTTCCTCCTCCTCCTTCTTCTTCTTTTTTTAGTTGTGCTACTTCTTTGTCCAGCTCAGCAATCTCATGTTCCTATTTCTGCATAAGACTGCAGTTTCAAGTGACAAAATGATGGTCTTATCAAAAGGGCAAAACATTCACTTGGAAATATGGGAAAAGTCCCTCCAATCTAGTTGTCCTCCAGTAGCTCTTGTTCACTTCCATAGAAATAAAAATTTCAGCAGAGCATTTGGCTTTCAAGAATAAAGACTGTATCTTCCATCCTGTCTTGCCCCTTAGGTGAGGACTGGGTTCTAGTCAAGGGGGTTATAATGGAAATGATCTGCGGCAGCTTCGAGGAGCAGCCCCCTTTTTTTGCCCCTTGTCTCTTCTTTTTCTATCCTGTGATTTGGAAAGTGGGGTTTCTGGGCAAAGTACCCCCCCAAATGCCACTTTGGCATGTGGATTATTTTAAGCTGAAGACAAGTGGGGCCCAGTAGAGTAAGGGAGGACTTTTTATCTCCCCTTTAACTGCCTAAAATAATTTAGACAGGGGGCCTATACCCTGGAAGAGATCTAATAACAAAGATAACTTTTTATATCAAAAAGACTGATCTGCATGGCCTGTCAAACATTTATTTAGCAGACATTTCCTCTTCTCATCTTCCTGTGAATTGTCTTCCTCCTCTTTGAAGTCACAGAGCCCCTACCCCAATTTTCCTTAACTCAGAATGACATATAAGCCTCAATTGCCTAAGTGTCTGGGAGTCTCATGTCTTCGTGGGGCTCCTGGACATACATAACGATTTTTTCCTCTTGTAAATATGTATTATGTCTATTTAATTATTAGGTCAGCCAAAAAAACTAGAAGGGAAGAAAGGAAAATATTTTCTGCCCAACAGGAACATGGATATGATGTCTGGACCTCTATCTTGGACTATGACTATGAAGGCCACACCTAGAAATGAGGGAAGAGAAAGGTTTAAGGAGTCTGAACGTCTGAGGTCTTTGTGGAACTTCTCTGTTGGCTTTGCATGACTACAATGGACTTTGTAGATAACCTTGCCCGTCCTGAAATTGTGAAAATCCAGACTTACACACGAAGGGAAATTAAATTTCTGGCTTGTTAAAGCTATTGTGTTTTGGGGCGCCTGGGTGGCGCAGTCGGTTAAGCGTACGACTTCAGCCAGGTCACGATCTCGCGGTCCGGGAGTTCGAGCCCCGCGTCAGGCTCTGGGCTGATGGCTCAGAGCCTGGAGCCTGTTTCCGAGTCTGTGTCTCCCTCTCTCTCTGCCCCTCCCCCGTTCATGCTCCGTCTCTCTCTGTCCCAAAAATTAAAAAAAAAAAAAAAAAAAAAAAAAAAAAAAAAAAAAAAAGCTATTGTGTTTTGAACTTTCTGTTATTCACGATTGAAAGGAATCTTAATACTTAAACATGGTTTTGTTTTGTTTAGAAAATTGTTTTGCTTAAAAGGTTTTGTTTTAAAGTAATTAATAATTTAGAAAATTAAAAGTTTGTTTTTAATTGTGTATTCTAATTTGTCAGGCATGATTAAGCATGTCATAGACACACATAGACTTTTTAAAGTTACTGTTTGAAAGCCTAATATAAAGACATTATGGAACTTTAAAGAGTGTTCTTGAAATGCATGTATTTCCAAAGGCAGAAATAGAAGTGTTCAAATATGACCCAAATCTAGTTTATGTGTAGTAGCTTAAGGCCATTATATATGCCTGACGATGGTCTCTCCAAAGTCGTTAGCAGTAAGAATGTAAGTAATACTAGTTAATTCAATTAAACATTTTACTGAAGGTAAAAATGTTTCTTTGGAAGCCTAACGTATCTCTTCTGTGGATAGCAACATTTGTGTTAGTAGTGGCCAAATAAAAGTTGTAAAAGGCCTGCATGAAATGTAAAAAGGAAAAAATTTTATTTTAGTATGCTGGTTTCACTAATTTAATTTTAATCAATAAGCACCACTCTCAGCGAACATAGGTGGATGTATGAACAGAATATTTGTGTCCCTCTGGAATTCTAATCCCCAGTATGATGGTATTTTGAGACGGGTCCTTTGGGAGGCATTTAGAGTTAGAGTAAGTGTGAGGATGAGGTCTGCGTGATGTGATTAGAGGCCTCATAAGAAGAGGAAGACAGATCTCCCTGTTTTCATATCCATGCACACAAGGAAAGGCCATGTGAAGACATAGCAAGAAGGGGAACATCTGCCCACCAGAGGAGAGTTCTCACCAGAAGTTGACCATGCTGGCACCCTGATCTCAGACTCCCATCTTCCTACTGATGCCTAAGGCATCAGTTTATGGTATATTGTTTGGGAGCCTCAGCTGATTGAGATAGTGGGTTATTTGATAGTAACCCACGTAGCCATTACATGTTAATGTAAATGATGAATCATCTCACTGGGATGCTTGTCTTTGATCTGCCATTCCTTGTTGGCACACTGCAGTCTATAGTACTTTCTGAATCATTCTCTTTCCACAGTCAGGGGTTTTGCAGGCAATAATTGGGCCATGTGCAGTAAAGTACCCTTGTTTACAAGACCTTCTCAGATCTTGACTTTTCTATGATGCCTGAATTTCTGTGTCCTGTAACTCATTTCTCTAAAAATTCTTCTAAGTTCTTTTCCCCATAACTTTAGGTGTGTCTGCCTTAGCCACCTGAGATGACTGTAATTCTTCAGTCAGTCTCTCCAGCCTCCTCATGGTATGTGTGTTATTGTCTTCTTTCTCCCTCCAACTCTTCCCTTAACTTTGGAGTACCTTCTAGAATTCAATAAAAAAAATGTAGTTCCCACCTCCTTCAAAATATTCTTCATTTAAAACTCTGTAAAAATGCATGAGAATGCTTTGAGGTTTTAATAAGCTTTTATGGCTGTGCTCTAAAAATTCTGATGAAATGTCAACTAGGAAAAAAAGGTGAAGATATCATAAGGGATCATGTTCCTAATATTGCTTAATTATGATGTTTTATTCATTGGATTTTACCTGGAATATACTTATACCTTAATATGTAGTTAATATTTAAAAATAAGCTGATTATATGAATCTTAGTTTTTGGAATTAAAGACCATTGTTACAATTTGGTGACATTGACATTTTGCAGACTTGTTTTCCAAATGGTAACAATCCACCAGAGGGTGATGGTATATGAGTGGATTATGACAAAGAGAATTCAGTCAGTGTCTCATGAGTATTCTTATTTTTGGCCACAATATCAAGATGTTGTTAATGAGATGTACTATTCAAACTTGCACATGCTTCACTGACTATATTGCTTTAGGCATGAATTCAATTTTTAAAAGATAGCATAATACAGGAGTCATGTTACCCTACTGTGATTTTTGACAACTCTTAAGTCAGCTGAACAAACCAACCAAAAATGATTGTGTTGCATTTTACATGAATTTCAGAGTATATTTAGAGCAGGCAAGTTAAAATGTCAGTTCCCTTGTCTACTTTCCTTTTGATAAAATGTTTTTTGACAAACTATCACATACCCTCCTAAGTAGGACTTTTACAATTTTCAGCAGCTCTTGGACCTGGCTCTAAATGTGAAAATGGCCTGATATGTGTATTTATGAGTCTTGAAAGCCAATGTAACTAGATTAAGACTTTCTGAATATCTTAAAAGGAAACTTGCAGATTCAAGTTAATCATCTTTTTACATTAAAATATTCTCATGTTATGGGGCTCCTGGGTGGCTCAGTTGATTAAGCGTCTGACTTCGGCTCAGGTCATGATCTCACGATTTGTGAGTTTGAGCCCCGTGTCGGGCTCTGTGCTGACAGCTCAGAGCCTGGAGCCTGTTTCAGATTCTGTGTCTCCCTCTCTCTCTGCCCCTCCCCCACTTGTGCTCTGTCTCTTTCAAAATTACATAAATGTAAACATTTTTTAAAATATTTTCATGTTGAATGGTGTTTAAATGAAGTAAGTTTCTATGAATGTCTGCATTTCGTATTATTTCTAAAAATTCTGGTTATTTGATTTCACATGGACATACTTTCTAATAATTTTTAAATATACAGCTTTTGTATTATGGGGGAGGTTTTACATTGTTTGTGATTAGCTAATCTTACAGTTTGTTAAAAAAGGTAAATAGAAGGAAACAGAAAAAAATTGGGAGTTTTTTCTGAAGATGATTTTCTGCTCTTGAAACAAAACCAAGTGTATATGTACAGTCAAGGTCCAGATAATTAGTCTGTTTTTACTTTTAGTCATGACATACCATGAGTCGAATGATAACTTTGCACTGGTCAACATGACACAGCCAGGTCATTAAGCTCGTTTTCTGCAGTAGAAGTAACGTTGAATAAAAGTAATTATATATAACCCCTTGCTGTACCATCACACACAATCATATCCCACACATACCTCCCCTGCTTGGTTCTAAGGTGACTGTAAGTGAAGGAAAGATAAGCTTGCAGCCTAGAAAGTACTACCATAGAGGAAGAGGGACCAGGAAGGGAGACGGCTTTACTCTGAACAGGAGATCCATTTTAATAAAAGATCTGAGCCCTAAAGTCAGATTGGGGTGGGTCTTCTTGGCCTGTTATACACATCCTGTTAGGATATGCCTGAAGCCCCAACAGTGTTCCTCTGTTCATCTTACAATAGGACAGATGACTTGGGTAGCAGCGTGATATCTGGGAGGAACTGAAACACTGTCTTTTTAGTCGCGTCTGTCTTAATGGGAAGAATGCTTAGACATGAAAATTTTGTATCCTGGCTGACTCAGTGTTTTTTTCAGTTTTATGTTTTCCTTTTTATCTATACATCAAGCGAGTGAGTCACTCCATTTTTTAGACCCGTATGCTAAGTACTGCATGATCCTATTGAACCCCACAAATGACTGAAGTTTGATCCAGACTCAATGAACGTCAAAATCCACATCAAAATCTATCCAAAGTCCCTTTGTCGTTATTTCTGTTAGCAGAGTAGGAAGCATTTTTGTAAAATATCCTTGATGATCTTTCTTCTCAGGTGAACAAGTTTGATACGAAAAAGGGCAGTGTGTTGAGACAGCCTGGATTATTTTTCCTATCGCTCCACCATTTTGTGTGAACTGTGACATCCTCATTTAGTTTGAATCTTTGCAAAGGTGACCATACTTTTTGCAGCTTGTTATACATCTTTATGGTAGTACATAGTTGAAACTATGTTTCTAGTCCTTAAAAATCCTATTAACAATCCCTTTTAATAGGTCAGTTCTATTCATATCAATATAAAACCTTCTCATTTTCTGAGAAAATATTATGAATTAGACTACTCTGTTGTCATAAAGTACAATTCACTATAATCTAGTAAACTAGATTCAGAGAAAGGTAAAAAGGGGCATTTGCCAGTGTTTATTTTTATACTTTGGAAAAAAAGTCAAACAAATTGCCCATAAATATTTCAGATTATACTTACTTTACATTTCTCAGGCTCAAATCTATGTGTAAATAACTGAAAGAAACATTGGTTTTTGTTGTGGTTGATTGCTGGTTATTTAAATGGCCAATGTGAGTTAGTAAGTAGTTTGTTCAATATGCTGTAACATCATCCATGACACAAGTTTCTAAATACATTTTGCCATAGTTAAGTTGGTTGGACCCACTGACAATAATGTTAATTGAAAATTTGGCAGATAACCAGGAAAATATCATGGTTAACTAGACTGAAAAGAAAAATGCGCATGAAATATTGCAAAGTATGATCCTTTCTTCATACATGAACATACTTTTCTAAATGTAGGAACAAATATGTTTCTAAGCACAGGTATATTTAAACCCCACATCATAAAAAATATTATTGAATCATATTTTTACCAAAAAACACTGATGTGCCATAGTCATTTTTTAACTCAGGGATCAACAAACACTTCTTGGTGAGGACCAGACAGCAAATAATTTTGACTTCGTGGACTACATAATGTCTGTCACAGCTATGCAACAATGTCCTTACAGCTTAGAAGCAGCCATAGACAATACAGAAATGAATTAGTGTTGCTATGTCCCAATAAAATGTAATTTTGAATACTGGACCTTGTTTTGTATAATTTTCACATATCACAAAATAACATTATTTTGATTTTTTTCAACTACTTAAAAATGCAAAACCCATTTTTAGCTCATGAGCCATATAAAAACAGGGATTTGACCCATGAGCCATAGTTTACTGACTGCTATGTAAACTATATTCTAGTTTTTATCATTTTTTTTCTTACAGTAGTAATCTCTGTAGAAATTTGTTATTTTTCTTTTAACTTTTTCCAAAGCCACATGATTGATTTCATATCATATTCGAAAACAGACTTACATCATATACTACAAAAGCCATTTAATATAAAAGTTTTACAAAGTATCTTATCAGATTTCCCAATATAAAAGGATTATACACATTTCTAATGGTATTCTTTTTTCATAACACTATTTTTGAAATTAGGTGAGGTCCTGGCTGATTTGGCACCATTTTGATGTATGGAAGTTTTACTTTTGAAGAGACTAATTAGACACACGAATCAGGGAGTAGACATTAAAAGGTCAGCATTACACAACAATTTAAGAAGAAAAGAATGTTGGGGCACCTGGGCGGCTCAGTAGGTTAAATGTCTGACTTCCGCTCAGGTCATGATCTCGCGGTTTGTTGAGTTGAAGCCCGACGTCAGGCTCTGTGCTGATGCCTTGGAGCCTGGAGCCTGCTTCGGATTCTGTGTCTCCCTCTCTCTCTGCCCCTCCCCTGCTCATGCTCTGTCTCTCTCTGTCTCTAAAAAATAAATAAATGTTTAAAAAATTTAAAAAAAAAAGAAAAAAAATGTTGGTTTACCCTCGTAATGAAACCAACAAATTACAATTGAATTATTTGAAAGTTAATTTTCTATGTTTTGAAACGTTTAAAATAAGAAGTGATACCAAGAGTTTCTAATGATGAAATTTGTATCTCAACACGTGGTTAAAATGAAAGAGGAAGTAAATCTATCTACTGGAAATAAAAATTAAAACTGTCAAGTGCTACTGCACAAAATAGTTCACCAGTATTGTTGGGAAATTGGATGTCCCAAATAGAAGTTACTGAGGGTAAAATACTAGTATTTACTTAGCTTACAGTAGTTTTTTTCTTATTCATGGAGGATATGTTTCAAGACCCCCAGTGGATGCCTGACACCATAAATAATATTGAACTTTACACTCTACACTCTGTCTTTTCCTATAAATATCTCCGATAAAGTTTAATTTTTTTTTTCAACGTTTATTTATTTTTGGGACAGAGCGAGACAGAGCATGAACGGGGGAGGGGCAGAGAGAGAGGGAGACACAGAATCGGAAACAGGCTCCAGGCTCTGAGCCATCAGCCCAGAGCCTGACGCGGGGCTCGAACTCGCGGACCGCGAGATCGTGACCTGGCTGAAGTCGGACGCTTAACCGACTGCGCCACCCAGGCGCCCCATAAAGTTTAATTTTTAAATTAAGCACCATAAGAAATTAGCAACAACTAATATTAGAACAATTTTCACAATACACTGTAATAGATTTTATGAGAATGTGGTTTTCGTTCTATTTTCAAAATATCCTGTTGTACTATCCTCACCTTTCTTCTTGTGATGATGTGAGATGATAACATACCTGTGAGATGATAACATACCTACGAGATGAGATGAGGCGAGGTGAATGACATAGGCACTGTGACATATGGGTAGGCTCCTACTGACATTCTGAGGATACATCAGAAGGAGGGTCATAAGCTTCTAGACCATGGGGACCGCAGGTAACTGAAACTGCAGAGAGGAAAAGCTAGATGAGGCAGGCTACTACTATATTTCTTCTTTTTTGTCCACCCACATAACTCAGGGTGGGAGGAGAGCCCTCCGGGCAAGATGAATATAATTCAGATAGAATGTAATCTTGAAAAGGTTACAAACCTGGGGCCTCTAGCAGTTTCTATAGATTTTTACCCAGTGAAAAATCTATTTAGGCATTTATTCTTGCACAAAGCCGTAAATTGTAAACAATTTATGCTGCACATTACTTTAGATTATTTTAGTATAATTTTAGAAATTAGAATCTCATAATTCTTAGTACTAAATGACTCAAACAGATAAAATATTTGTGTCACTGGCTGAAAGTAGGCAGCAATATATTCTTTAATTTAGTGAACAGATTGTTGACCCAGATTATCATCTATCATTAAGGACTCTTTAGACATAAGCACACACTCCCACACATGAGAGCTTATGTCCAGAGAACAAATGAATGAAACCACACCAGGTTCAGCTCTATCATCTGTTACGGACTGCATTGTTCCTCTTTCAAATTTATGTGTAGAAACTTTAATTCCCAGTGTTACGGTATTTGGAGATGTGGCCTTTGAGAGGTAATTAGATTTTAAGTTTATTTATTTATTTTGAGAGAGAGACAGCACTAGCAGGGTAGGGGCAGAGAGAGGCAGGAGAGAGAGAATCCAAAGCAGTCTCCACACTGTCAGTGCAGAACCTGATGCGATGCGGGGCTCGAACTCACGAACTATGAGGTCATGACCTGAGCTGAAATCAAGAGTTGGATGCTTAACGGACTGAGCAACCCAGGCGCCCCTGGGAGGTACTTAAATTTTAGATGATGTCATGAGGGGGAGACCCTCATGGTGGAATTAGTGTTCTATAAAGAGAGACGCCAGAGAGATTGTTGTCTCTCTCTCTCTCTCTCTGCCACTTGAGGACACAGCAAGAAGGTGGTCATCTGCAAGCCAGCTCTCACTAGCGACCGACTCTACTGGTAGCTCTGGTCTTGGCCTCTCCAGCCTTTAGAACTGTAAAGAAAATACATTTCTGTGCTTAAGCCACCGAGTCTGTGATATCTTGTTATGGTAGCCTGAGCAGACTAACACATCATCTCTTTCAGATTTTACAGGTAAGAAACAGCTTTAATTCCAAATTTCAATATCACTCAGGAAAAGGAATTGCAGGACTCTGAGAGTTCTTATTTATTCCCATCTCAGGTCTGTCTGTAGTTTAGGCTGATAAGATTGACTAACTCAAAACAAGTCCTTCTATACAGTTCAATTAACTCACCTAGATACAGGGTATACATAAGGCCACCAAACAATTCTACATTCAAAACTTCTTTCACTGTGTCATAGTTTTACCAACAGTCAAAACTTTAAATATACTTTGTTCCTGTTAAAAAAATATAGCATTTATTTCTAACTATGCCAATGCTAAAAAGCAAGAGGACTTAAATAGATATGAGTTTCCTTTTATTCCAAGAGAATGTATGATGCTTTTCAGGTCTTTTGAACACCTTACATATTAAAAAATGATTTTAGCCACCCTACCCTTTTATACTTCTAGGTTTAGGTCATCATTACTTTTGACAAGTATCTACTGTTTAGTGTCACAATACAAGTATGATTACCTGGAAAACTGGTTTTTCTCATTCCACTTAGACAATGGTAAGGGAGAAAACTTCTGTCTAGCAAAAACACCAACCATTTGGTGAACCTTGGAAACGGAGGCTTAAGATCAGACCATTTCACTTTTCAGCTGAAGTTTCCACTCTTTTCATCTCCACCTCCTCTCTCTTTATTTCCCCGCCATCCTGCCTTTTCCAGGGTCAATAGGTGGTAACTAATCCCTTCCCATAATCCTTCTCTTTTGCAAAACTGCTCAAAGATAACGAAGGACAGCCATATAGGTAAAGGCTGCTTCTTGCCTGCAGAGACTGTCATGTTGAAAAATAATACATGGGTTGTCTAGTGTCTTGCTAAGATATTTCAAGGATCCTGGTGGTCTGAAAGGCATGTGCTAATTTAGGGGAAAGAAATGAAACTGTCTTGTGAGATAACTTTAAACTTTTAAGCCTAACCCTTATTTTTTTTTTATTTTATTCATTTATTTTGAGAGAGAGAGAGAGAGAGAGAGAGAGAGAGAGAACAGGTGGGGAGGGGCTGAGAGAGAGGGAGAGAGAGAAAGAGGGAAAGAGAGAGAGAATCCCAAGCTGATTCCACACTGCCAGCATGGAGCCGATGTGGGGCTCGAACTCACAAACCGTGTGATCATCACCTGGGCTGAAACCAAGAGTCAGATGCTTAACCAACTGAGCCATCTAAGAGACCCTAAATCTAAACCTTCTAAATGTGATGATCCATTTTATAAGATGTCAACATACAACTAAATTGAAGCCAGACCCTCCCAAATATCAATGTGAATCTGAGTAAAACAAACAAACAAAGAAAAAATTAATTTTTGTTTGTTTTTTAGAAAATTTGGTTTGGAAGGAAAGAAATGATCAAAAATCTGTCCTGGTCTTCTCAGAGTGAAAATATTGGAAAGTTAAGTTATTTATTTTAATGGATTATTTTAGATAATCCAAGCCAAAGTTAACTGATGATATAGTGTTTCAAAGCTTAATGCTAATATCATGAGAAAATTATATTGTTAAATGAACATGGTGCATAAGGATATGCAGTTATTTTTATATTCAGGTTTTCTAGACTGAATATATATTACTGTCATGTCCAGCAATCATATCAATAAAAATTACTACATATGGATAATCCAGGAAATCCTCAAGTCATAGACAAGACGTGTGGGAACTGGAGTACAATTTCCCATTGAAATAATATTCATGATGTCCTCTTTTGAGGACTACGTAAAATCCCGCATAACCTGTAATTTACATATTATTCATTTTCTACACCAGTGCCGTTTAAAATAACTTTCTGCAATGATGGAAATGTCCTTACATCTGTGTTGTCCAATGAATTCTGGCTATTGCAATTGAGGAATTAACTTTTTAATTTTAATTAAGTGAAATCAAAATTTAAATATAAGAACTTCAGTAGAACAAAATGGTTTTCCATTAAGCAAAATTTTGTTTTGGTGGGACTGCCTTTCACCTTTACGTTTGCATTGTCTGAGATATAATTCCATTGTAGTGTGCATCTGTTAGGGGTGTGCATTGTTTCTGCTATTACACATAAACACATCTCCAATCTGGTTGTAGTCAACGGAGCAAATGTGTTCAAATGACTTTTTCTGCTATTAATGTAATCAATCATGTTTTTGATTATGATGTGATTAAATTATACTGCTAGATAAAATGAATAAGCATGGGTAAAATTTTAAATTAAGAATGCAGGGGGCACCTGGGTGGCTCAGTCGGTTAAGCATCCGACTTTGGCTCAGGTCGTGATCTCACAGTCTGTGAGTTCGAGCCCCGCGTCGGGCTCTGTGCTGACAGCTCGGAGCCTGGAGCCTGCTTCAGCTTGTGTCTCCCTCTCTCTGCCCCTCCCCTGCTCATGCTCTGTCTCTCTCTGTCTCAAAAATAAATAAATATTTAAAAAAATTATAAAAAAATGCGGATACCTTATTGGTGTAGAATTGAGTAGAAATACAGAAGCTAGTACTACTGCCAGATAGTGTAGAAAAAAAGAAACTAAATAAGTTATGTTGCAGATTTTATAGTGAATAGCATTTGCAATTTGTGGGGGCAGAGCAAAGATGTTTGTTGTGTAAAGAAATTAATAGAATAAAGTGTACAATATATTTCAGTAAATACATAATGAGTTTGGTATCAATCAAGAAGAATCAACAAAGTTAGCCACTTGAAATCAGAATTAAATGTCTAACAAAACATTTAAAAATTGTTATTATTATCGAAAAGAGCCAAACTATATATTTTAAGCTATCAAATGGTTTGCTCGCATTTAAAAAAGAAACCCACTTTTAGATAAAAAGATGATAAAGAAATTATTTTTTTCAGTTATAGACAGACATTCTGGTATAACATTAAGAAGAAACGCCTACAAAGAATTTTACAAAAAATTAAAGATCTTTAAGCCACCAAGCATTTGCCTTTAGAATACAAAATTTTTCTATTAATATAAAATACCAATTTTTTCAGTACTTAGCAAATTTTTAAGTATTTTTCTTCACTTTTAGATAATTTGTGTGACATGAGACATTGGCTGATTAATACTTTGGACTCGTTTTGTTTCAAAAGACTTCCAAATTTACAAAGAAATGCTATCAATGTGTGGCCTAAAACATTAAACTGTGGCACAGGTATTTAAGAATCCTATACATTTGTCAAAGAAAAATTTTCTGCTAGAATGAAAAGCTTAATTTCATTCATGGTAGATGGGACTGTAGCCATGTTAGGTAAAAAATCAAATTTTAAACAATTGATTTTCCTTGTATTGTTTGGTTCATGGTATGATACAAATTGAAAATTTTTGTGAAAAAATTGTTCTGGTCTCCTGAGGTGGATTCTATAAACAATGTCATGGGTATGATTGTTAGAATCATTCATTTACATACAAAATGTTGAAAGAAATAGAAGACAATGGATATAATGATCTTTGTGTTCTTGCGAATGTTTGTTGGTTTGATTATGAAAGAGTTTTCCAAAGATGTACTATATTGTCACTCCAGTTCAGGATTTTCCTAAGCAGAAGGAATGTTTGCCAAATGTTTAGTAATCAAGGACAAATTGAGAGTGTGATTTTCATTTTTTCATCAATATACACTGCATTTGAATGAGATCAGTTTGAAACCCTAAAGGGAGAGAAAAGCTTATTTGGGATTTTGCTTGACAGGTATGAAACTTCAGTTGAAATCAAAACTTTCCCTAATACAAATCAGTACTAATTATATTACACAGTTTTTCTAACATGAGTGCAAAATGTTTTCATTGTAATTAATAGTATTATATAAATTTCTGAACTCTGCAAGAAACATTTGAAGAAATTTAATTGATATTAACAAATTTAGAGTTGCTTTTCAATTTATATAATTCCCATTTGGGTTTTATGTTAATAATACTGGCTTGATGCAAGAATTATTTAATATACTTGGACAGACTGATTTGAGAGCTAAAGTGCTTTCACTTCAGTTAAATCAATTCTAAAAAAAGGCAAACCAATTTTGTCCATATGGAGGACAATAGTAAATGAAAATGAGTTGTATTCAATTCAGTGTTAGAAACACATTAAAACTATGAAAAATACCACAACTATTAGAAAAATTGTGAAAATACTATGTTACTTTTACATATGTTTGGAATGTATTGGGTATCTGCATCTATTTTCCAATAGTGAATGTTAGAAAATCTAAATGCACGTCAGGTAGTTTCAGTAAAAATTTAGCACCTGAATTGAGATGTGCTGTAAATGTAAAATGCGTATCAGACTTTGAAGTCTTAGTATGAATTGTAGGATGTAAAACATCTCGTTAATAATGTTTATATTGATTAAATATTGAAATGATAATATTCTAGATATATTGGGTTAAATGAAATGTATTATTAAAAGTCATTTCTCCTTTTTACACCTTTCTAAAATGTGGCTATCAGAAAATGTATAATTACTTCTGTGGCTTACATAGGTTTCTATTGGACACAACTATGTTCTAGACCCCTAACTCCTAAAATGTGCTATGGGAAAATTTATCTAGGATTTCAGATTCCTGTGGTAAGAACTTTTCTTTTCCTTTCTGTGTTCAGTTGAAAACTCTTCAAGGGCAAGATCTATGTATTCATTTCTGCACTTTCAGTTTCTAGTAAAGCATCTAATATATGATATATAAGCAATAAATTTTTTTAAGTGAATGAATAAATGCATGAATGAACAGTCAGGCAAAAACGTGATTTTTGTAGTTGCAGTCTAAATGACTAAATCTTTCTGTCTGGTGCTGTAGATTGGGAACTTGTTCTCCTTCAACTCTTCCTTTTTCCACCTGTCAGTGTAAGTTCCCAAGGACAAGTGTTCTGACTAGGTTGACCATATGTCCCAGTTTGCTTAGGAGATTTCTACTATACATATGTTTTTCTCTTTTCATTATAAAAGAGCTCGTATTGAACTATTGGTGAGAGGATTATTCTTACCTTGTGCCCATGGGGAGGGCCAAATACATGACACCTGACATTGAACAGACAAGATTGACAGCAATTTGTTGGTCACATATGCTCACAGACCAGGATGAGGGAGTATTACATGCAGCACAAGGCCATATAGGATTGAACTTGGAAGCAGAGTAAACAACCAGGGACTGTGGGAAGCAGTCTTTGTAGTATCTAGAGTGGTTCCAGTGGAAGGATGTGATTGACTGAATAATTCTGTAGACTCGCAGGAAGCTGACTCCTGCTATTCAGACATAGGCAGACTGCACCTTTTCCCCCAGGAAGGAGAGTTGTTTGGCTAGGGAACCTCATCCACAGGAGCAGAGTGGGGAAAAAAAAAGAGGCAACTCAAGGCCCTCCGATTTTACCAAATGTCAAGGCAGCATGTAATTTGGAGCCTTAATGTTAGAGCTTATACCATATCCCCCCATCTCCCATCAAAAATGTCCTGCTTTGGATTAAAAATTGTATGGTTATCCTAGTTATTTATGACTGAAATTCATAAATTTCATTGATCTCTTGGCCCAAGATGGGACAAAATGAAATCCCGGTATGTCTAACCTTCTCTAATTTCTTTTTTTTTTTTTCAATGTTTATTTATTTTTGGGACAGAGAGAGACAGAGCATGAACGGGGGAGGGGCAGAGAGAGAGGGAGACACAGAATCAGAAACAGGCTCCAGGCTCTGAGCCTTCAGCCCAGAGCCCAACGCGGGGCTCGAACTCACGGACCGCGAGATCGTGACCTGGCTGAAGTCGGACGTTTAACCGACTGCGCCACCCAGGCGCCCCAAACCTTCTCTAATTTCTAAAGCAAGTATATAAGAATATGTAGGCTTTGGAATATTTACTCTTTTACAATTAATAAAAATAAATAATTAATCAAACGTTTCTGTCCTCCATTCTTGCCTTTTGATGTTTGTCCTTTTTCTTCCTAATACATACCATTTCTTTTCCTCTTAAGCATTAGCAAAAAGGCAAAGATGCACTAATTTGATAGTAATATTCTTTATAGACAGAAGTATCTATAATAAGACTAATTTGTACTTTAATAGCAAACTTTGGGGGCGCTTGGGTGGCTCAGTTGGTTGAGAGAACGACTTCAGCTCAGGTCATGATCTCATGGTTTGTGAGTTCGAGCCCCACGTCGGGCTCTGTGCTGACTGCTCAGAGCCCGGAGCTTGCTTCTGATTCTGTGTCTCTCTCTCTCTCTCTGCCTCTCCCCCACTCACGCTTGGTCTCTCTCTCGCTCTCAAAAATAAATAAAGAAAAAAGAAAAAAAGAAAAAAAGAATTTTGTTTCTGTGTTACTAAAAAAGTAATACTATGTGTAGTCTTAGAATATTTGGATACGAAGTTATACAGAACTTGATATTAAAATATCTTTTTGTAGGCTTTTGTATTTTACTGTTTTCTATAAAATTATACCTGAATTTTAGTGTGTTTGGGGGGGAAAAAACTAGTCATAGCAGTCTGCTAAATATTTTTAGTAGCATCTTAACCATAGAGAGCAACCAAGACTTCCTCTACCACTGACAAACTCACTTGACAAATTCCCGTTTGAAGTCCAATTCTTTTTTTTTAATTTTTTAAATTTTTATTTATTTTTGAGAGAGAGCATGAGCAGAGAGAAAGAGAGAGGGAGAGAGAGAAAGAGAGAGAGAGAGAGAGAGAGACAGAGAGAGAGAGAATCTGAAGCAGGTTCCAGGCTCTGAGCTGACAGCTCAGAATCGTGAATCGAACTTGTGAAATCGTGAAATCATGACCTAATCTGAAGTCGGACACTCAACCAACTGAGCCACCCAGGCGCCCCTGGAAAGCCCAGTTCTTTAGTAAGGCCATGCTTGTGCTTGCCAGCCACATACATATGGTAGATGGTATTTTATGTGAAAACCACAAGATATAACACCTTATTACGGTTGCAAAGAAGTAAGAAGAGTTAAAATGTGTCTTTTCAGTTTAGGAATAACTTGAACGTTTCCAGCTCAGGTGGTTTGAAAGATAAAAGATATCTTTGAAAAACGAAGGGAGAAGGAGCTGAAATAAGTGTGAAAAAGAAAATTAAGATTGATTTCAAACCATTTATTTAATTCATGCTAGATATCAAATACCATGATACACGCTATATTTGTTAACTCATTTAATCCTCACAAAAATCCTATAGAGTAAGTACCATTGTTATCCTTCTTTACAGTTGATGAACTGCAGTGAAGATTAGGTTGGAGAACAGAGTTCCAATAGGGTGGGTGTTCGTGTGATTAGAGAGAATGGCTGGCTCAATATAGGCTCTAGAAAATTAATTTTGTTTTAGATTTCAACTATAAGCGTATTTAAAAATTACTTTTAATTCAGATAATAGACTGTTTCTTGTTACTTAGTGTTCTTTTGAAATGTATGGACCAATTTTTATTATGAAATATTAACTAATGTGCAGAAAATGTTAACAATGTTACAGAGATACTAATGCAAAGTGCTGTTTTCCACTTGCCTTGAGACATCTACTGCAGTTTTTTTCATCCAAATCATGAATTTTTCCAGGAGCACTTTAAAAACATCAAGCCAATGTTAATTTAGTATAGCAAGCTGAAAGGAGAGTTAACAAATAACATTTTCAAATTTATGTGAGTAGAGAACATTTTCTAGACTTAAGTGAATACCTAGCATTAAAGAGTTTGACTTGAAATATTTTAATAAAGTTACTTACTTATTTTGTTTTTGGTCTACTCAGCTCATAAAGAAAACTGAGGATATCTTAGTACATTAAATTACCTCATTTTCTGATTTTGTGAACTCCTCTCATAGCCCTTTTTAGAAGGTGCATTGGACTATACATTTCTCAATTAAGAAAGGACATGCTATTAATATGGCATATATGACTTTTGCTGCATAATTTTATTAGCGTTCATGCAAATCTAAAGAAATATTTGGAACAAAATATTATGTATTATGTAGACCGACCATGTACCCTAGTGTTTGTTGTTTGAATTGCCATTTATATCAATTATATTTAAAGGAAATTAATTGACTAGTTTATTGCACAGCTTGATATGGAGACAGCTTTACCGGCAAAGCTAAGGATTTATAGCACCCATGGCAACTAGATTAGATGGAGGGAGGAAGGAAAGAGAAAGCTGCTTAGGAAGTAAGAAAAGAGGAGAAAACACCTGGCAGGAAAACACGAGAGCCCGGGCTGCCTCAGTGGTAGCTGGGGAGGGAATATGTTTCACTAAAATTGCATGCAGGGGAGGCATTTACAGTAATTCAATCTGGCTCCAAACAGTTTATCTTCAGGAAGAGTGTAGAGGAACATGAGATGATGTGATAAAGAAAAGGTTGAGTCAGGATTTCTTTTTCCCCCAACATATTTAAAATCTGTGGAAATTCCCTCCAAATCCAATTGTGTGTCATCAAGACCAGAAATTAAAGCAGGTTTGATTTATTATCTAATCTCCAAATACACCGTACCTTCCAGATGAAAAGAAAGATCTATTAATCAGTTTCAGAAGGCGAGCTCATCTTTTTTGATATTAGGACTTAGTGTGAAATTTTTGTGTTATTAGGTCTGTGCAATTACATGAATGGTTTAGAGACACTATGTAATTTTCTTCTGAATTGTCCAATATTAACAAAGTGAAATCTCTTAAGATTGTTTGCAAAATTCTTTACCCTCTGCAAATGCCAATCAATTCGTATTTGTGCGGGTAAGGCAATAAATCAACTTGATTCAGGTAACATGAATGAAAGTAAATTCAGTTGGTATGCTTTGATATTCTCGAAATAATTTATCATTCTTTGCTATTTTTGATATAGAGAATGTATAGAGCATGAAATAGAAATTAGATTTTTTTTAAATCTCATATTCAAACCTATACATATTTAAAATATATAGTACAATTTTCACACTTCCACATTAGCAATTCATTATAAGTATGTTCTTCTCTTATTTTTTTATATTTTAAAATTTTTGTGTTTTTAGTTTTTTTATTTAAAAAAATTTTTTTAATGTTTATTTATTTTTCTTTATGCTTTATTTAGATGGAAGTTGGAGATACATGCAAGTGTAGATGTATAGAAGTGTATACAATACACTACAAGTGGAGGTGTATGTTAGGTGATACAATTATATTATGTTTTGCTTTATTTGAGATACTCTATGGTTATTGTTAGGCATATGGTGGTTAATATTAAAATGAATTTTTCTCATTCCAATTATTAATTTATCACATCAGTTTTTAAATTTGATGTACATTTTCAGGGGTATTATATGTATATGTTTTATTTTTAATTTTATTCTTTATTTTTTAAAATTTACACCCAAATTAGTTAGTATATAGTGAAACAATGATTTCAGGTGTACGTTCCTTAATGCTCCTTACCCATTTAGCCCATCCCCTCCAGTAATCCTCAGTTTGTTCTCCATATTTATGAGTCTGTTCTGTTTTGTCCCCCTTCCTGTTTTTATATTATTTGTTTCCCTTCCCTTATGTTCATCTGTTTTGTCTCTTAAAGTCCTCATATGAGTGAAATCATATCATTTTTGTCTTTCTCTGACTGACTAATTTCACTTAGCATAATACCCTCCAGTTCCATCCATGTAGTTGCAAATGGCAAGATTTCATTCTTTTTGATTGTCGAGTAATACTCTATTGTATATATATACACCATATCTTCTTTATCCATTCATCCATCGATGGACATTTGGGCTCTTTCCATACTTTGGCTATTGTTGATAGTGCTGCTATAAACATGGGGGTGCATGTGTCCCTTCGAAACAGCACACCTGTATCCCGTGGATAAATGCCTAGTTGTGCAATTGCTGGGTCTTAAGGTAGTTCTATTTTTAGTTTTTTGAGGAACCTCCATACTGTTTTGCAGAGTGGCTGCACCAGCTTGAATTCCAATATGTTTTAAAAATTTTAAAGAATTATTTACTTATTCATTTTTTAAGCCTGACGCAGGGCTTGAACTCATGAACTGTGAGATCATGACCTAAGCTGAAGTTGGACACTTAACTGACTGAGCCACCCAGGCATTCATGTTCTTCTTTTATTGATTGATTACTAAGTCATTCCTCTAACATTCTCCCAGCCAAACTTACGTGGAGAGAGGACACATTTTAGATATCCTTGTAACTAACTCATTTGTATTCAAAACAAAACAAAAAATCCCTGACTACCTTAATTTAGTTCATTTCATCATCAGATTGCATCATATTTTCTTGATAATATATATAGTGCACCAATTTTTCTCTTCCAATCTTGGTCAATGCCTGTAGGGATTAGTACAGCTATTTCCTGATCAATATAACCTCACCTGGGAAAATTCTGACTGATGTTAAGATCTAAAGGTTGGGTCCTGGAAAAAGCAAGCTTCGTCTCTTATAGGCTTTCTTGAATACTTCATTTTTTTTAGTTCATTCAATTCATCCCTTTTTCATTTTCTCAGAACTACAGTGTAATTTGAGGGTATTTAAAATAGAAATTTGGATAAGATAAGCTTCAAACCCAAAAGAGATATAAATAACATTTATCAACTATCATTTATTTAACTTGGATTGTTTTCCATGCAGTAAATAAATTATAATGATTTAGAACATGTAGTATAAGCAAAAAAAAAAAAAAATTCTATCCTTGGTGACTTAGTTGTCCTCATGTCTGTAGATCTTGGACTGGTCCCACACTGTGATGATAGTAATTGGCATAATTTTCCTCCCTTTCAAAGACTTCTTTAATTAAAGACATTGTACATGGCAACTACTATTCTGACTGCTACCTAGACTTGAGCTTGGTGCTCAGGGAGACCCACATCTCCTATATTCTCTCTTCAACCGGATGGTCACCTTGACCCACTGCCTTTTGTCTTTCCCATTGTTTGCTTTGTTTCATTTCACCCCAGCATATAAACCTATCTCTTGAACCCACAACTGCATAGCTATCCATGCTGTAATCACTCAGTCACATAGGGTTTTCTCAGCTAGGCTGTGTATCTGAGCTGAGTAATTTTTTTCCCCAAAGCAATCACATGATCTTTCCATCTTCATGTAGATAAGAAAATAAAAACTTCAATTTATACTTCTAACATATGTGTTTTGGTTGTACAGGTGTTTATTTAGTTCTTGGTTTACATTAGAATGCTTTGTTAGAGTAAATGGAAAAAAAAACTTCCAAATTGTAAATTTAAAATGAAATCTCAACAATGAGAAGAATGAAAATCTCATTACCTTAGAAATAGTGAATACAACGTGCAATAGCCAATTTAATTAAAATCCAAGCAAAATAAAGAAACACTCAAAGGACACATACAGTGGTTGCCTAGTAGGTTGTAGGGAAGATAACCAGTAAGAAAGGGAAAAAGATGGAAGAGGGTTTTTTTTTTCCATGCACCCGATTATGTTTTCTGGATTTGAAACCATATAAATGTACTAGCCATTCAAAACATCTTAAAGAAATACAGCAAAGCCACACTATCTGACAAGACATGACCTTTTCTTTTCTCACGCCATTGTTACTTCTATTGGCAAGGTCATTATTGTGAAGACACTGGGTTCTTGGTTTCTTCGTGTTGATCAATGGTGGAATGGGACCATTCAAAGTCATAGAATGAGCTATATGAGAAATGTGTCAATATTCCCTACAACAGGAAGAGATATGGGCTGTTCAGAGGCAGCAGCCTCAGGTCAGGGCAGTAAAAATAAAAAGTCAAGAGAGTGACGAAACAGTCTCTGATGACTTTGAGTTCTAGAAAGAGAAGACGGAACCAAAACACTTTTGCCTAATGATGTATACAGAAACTTCTAGAACTTGGAGCTTAAATGTTGGATCCACTCCTGCAACCAGCCCCAACTAGGCAATTATTCTCCCACACTTACTTCTAGTGCTTTAAAATGAGTCTGTGGTTAATGAGCCTAATCTGGCTTGCTACCTGTTTTTTATTTATTTATTTTTATTTATTTATTTTGAGAGAGACAGAGACAGCAGGAGTGGGGGAGGGACAGAGAGAGAAGAGAGAGAGACAGAGAATCCCAAACAGGCCCCTTGCTGCCAGCTCAGAGCCCCATGTGGGGCTCAAACCCACAAAAAACGTAAGATCATGACCTGAGTCAAAACCAAGAGTTAGACGTTCAACCGACTGAGCCACCCAGGTACCTCTGGCCTGCTACCTGTTTTTATAGACAGATCTTTATTGTAACACAACCAGGCTTATTTGTTTGCATATCATCTATGGCTACTTTTGCACTAAAATGGCAGAATTGAACGATTGAAATAGAGACCATGTGGTACACAAAACTTAAAATACCACTACCTGGGCTTTTACCGAAAAAAGTTTGCCCAGTTCTGCTCTGCAAGAATGAAATTTTTCTCCACAGAATGACATCATCGAGTGATTGATGTCATTAGTTGCTAGACAGACTAAACCTTTCCCAGTAGGCTTCCACTCCTCAGTGTCTAGAGATCCTGTCCCACACACAAAAGGAAGAAAGAAAGGAAAGAAGCGAGCGAGGGAGAAATGGAGGGATGGAGGAAAAGAGAACAGAAGGGCATTGTATTGGTCCAGGTTACCCAAGAAACAGACTGTGATGATTTGGTTGCCGGGAGTTCACTGAGGAGTGCTGCCAGCACAGTGGTGAGGGAATGAGGGGGGCAAGAGTGAGTTCACCTTCTACCTCCATCGGTTGAACTCAGTGCACAGCCTCCATTCCTGTCACCATGATATACCCCTGTGCCCACACCCGAGCTGCTGTCATATAAGCAGGGTGATGTTAACTGGCTTAGTCATTCTATTTACTTGGCAGTTTACGCCTCTTCAGTCGTGGATGCTCTCTGGTCGGTGATACAAGATCTTTACATTCTGTGTCCATATACACAGGTCCGTCCTCATGCATCTTCCACAACTTCCAGGCCTCAATATTCTAATCTTCTACCAAGCCTCTTTCCCACTAGCCAGGCCATTAAGAACTACCTTTGAATCAAAATATGTTTCTCCTTCAGGCTACTTTTCTTTCTACAAAGGCGGTGGCCAGGTGAAATGTTAAAAGCCCCTCCTATTGGGAGGATTTCTTTTTCACTGTTGCCTTTCAGGGTCACCCTGGAGGAAGGAGGCCATAGGGCAGCCACAGTCCATTTTTGATTTGTACTCACATGCCAAACCAACTCATTCCTTAATCCAGCTCAGGCTGGTAGGTCCTCATTGTTTGTTTTTTAAGGACATCACATCTGGCCATAAGCGTGACCTGAGGGGGTGACACTGCCTTTTCGCTGGTGCAATGAACGGTGGTTAGAAAGGATTTGGGCTACTCGCTCATGCCGCTTTCTTGTGCTTTATGTCTTGTCCCTGATCCCATGTATACAACCCCTATCTCGTGATGAACTGCTGCTGGTTCTGCCTGACCTTACGACCTTATAGGTTTGGCAGAACCTGGTTTCCAGGGGCAGTTCCGGCTACACGGCTTCTTAATGTATCAGCATCAGGAGTCTCATTTCTACCAAGATCCAGAAGCAGGTCAAGAGTTGATTTCTTTCAATGCCGTAATTCTCTACTGTAAACTACCTGGTCTTTCTAGAAAATCTGAGGCATCTACCATGTGATTCTCCTATCGGGGCTTGCTGTAACCTCCATATGACATTGTTTTCCATCACAGATGCCTAACAACATATTTTCTGCTGGCTCCTCTGGCGAAGCAGCGAGACAGCTTGGACCACAGCCTGGTCCCGCCTCCAAAGGGCCCTTTCCTCTCTGAGCTCACTAAATGATAACCGTCTTCCCTATGAGAGTAAATGGGCCAGAAGCTAAGGAAAATCATCAGGCATTGTGCTTTCTTTTTCGAGGTAGAAGGGAGATATGCAATAATCTGTTTTGTTTGGTTTTGCTTTTTAATTTGTAATGAATTTCTGAGTATGTCCCAGACCACTGGGGCCCCTAAAACTACACCGAGGTGGTGAGTTCTTACATTACCATACATTTTGTCTCCCAGCGTCTGGAGCACATACATCTCTTTTCAAGGCACATTATTAATGCTTAGCTACTTCTGGCTCATACAATCTGATTAACCTGATGTCATTAATACAGTGGGCCAGTCTAATGTTCTGAAGAATGCCCAGATATATGGCAGAATGTGTTTCCATTGTGTTTTTTTCACCCAAGTAATATATATTTCTTAATTTGTAAAGTAGGTAAACAATTATAAAAAATGACAGTTGTCTTAATGTTAAATTTTCTGTAGTTTAGTTGAATCTCATTCATATATATATATATATATATATTTATTTTTTTGCATAGAGCCTGTTGGATCCAATAGGAACTGTAGTTAAACACTACCAACCTTAGACTCTGTAAAATGGCCCCTTCCCTGAGCCCCACATTTTGGAGGTTCACTGATTACAAACTACTCGAAGCTGAGGAGTCTGTGTGACCGTGGGGAATACCCACAGATATCACCTTTCCCTGTCTTCCGGACATCCACTCCAGGTTCTACGATCTTGGAATTTCCTACCCAAACAACCCGGAGCCCATTCCCCTGACACTTTGTGGGTCCCTGCCCTGGGTCTGTCTACCTAGTTCTCAATCTTCTTTGTCCTTTGAGAAGATTAAAGATCAGGTATTTTGCTCAAAATAGAATTGTTCAAAAACGAAACAACAAAACACTCAGTTGAAGGGAGAGAAAATCTGTATATATGAAACTGTAGTGGAAGAGCCGATTTCAATTTTTCAGCTTCAGAAGACCAATCCCTTCCCCTTGCTTAGAAATAGAATGACTTTCAGGGCTTGACCGCACATCTGGGCTCCAGATGTCCTTGCATACTCAACTGTTTCCCAGAGAAAGGAAACACCTATCCTGACCCTGCTCTTATGAAATAGAGACAGAAACATATCAGGGCCAATGTGTGTTGATTGATATTATCGTCATATAAATAATATATAACATGCATTATGTAAATATGCTAAATAATTTATATAAATTGTGGTCATTCTCATTGTTTAAAAATTTAATATTAAGGTTTTTTAATGTTTATTTATTTTTGAGACAGAGAGAGAGACAGAGTGTGAGCAGAGGAGGGGCAGAGAAAAAGGGAGACACAGAATCCGAAGCAGGCTCCAGACTCTGAGCTGACATGGGGCTCGAACTCACAAATGGTGAGATCATGACCTGAGTGGAAGTCAGACACTCAACCAACTGAGCCACCCAGGCGCCTCCAAAACTGTTTTATAATTATATAATAATTTTTAAATACTGAGAGATCTTATTTGGGTTGCTTTAAATAGTTTCTCTCACAGAAGCATGCACAAGAACGTTAATAAATAAACTTCAATGTTGATAATGATAACGCTGATTGAGGAAGATATGCCTCAGTATTTTTTGCAACACTCTTCTGGAAGGTGTAATTATAGCAGACAAAGAGCTCTATTTGAAAGAATGTGATGTGTTCCTTGTAACTTGCAACAAAACTCTGTAATTATTCTCACAGTTATTTAAATTTAAGGATTTGTTCCTTTGAAGCCTGAAAACCCATCTGTGTCTGAGTCTCATTTCCCTGATGTTAAATGCCATAGCACTCAATATTGGCATCTTTTAAACTGCAGAAGCCATATTCAAATTATAGCAGTTTGCATTAGCTGCAAACTTAAAGCCATCATTTATATTCCTGGAGTTTTTCTTAGCTTGTTTCCCGAATCTCACATGTACATCCAGCATACTCACTTTGTCTCTTTTGTGAAACTGTCTCTCTGATTCCCTGGTTAGTTTCATTTCCTGAGATCTAGCTCCTAAAAATAACTGGAGACCAATTGGTGTGAGTTGTAAGCAGAAGGTAAACAACATCAAGACACGATGTGACAGCCATACTTTATTCATTTTCTTCATGTCAGAACAATTTGTAAAATTGCGGCCCAAACCAAAACAAACCAAACAAAGACTCCAAAGCCAAAAAAGACTAGCCTCATGATAAGGCACTTCAGAACAGATGTTTTTCATAAAAGAAAATCAAGCCCTACATTCCTCCTTTATTCTAAAGTTTCTTTATCAGTAAGTTAGAGTTAAAGCTACTGATAACAATATATGGCTAGATGGGGATCCAAGTGAGGTAACGGGAAAAATTAGAATGACCATCCACGTGTGCTGTTTTTAATTTCCTTCCTTTTCCTTCTTCTTTATATCCAAAATATTTGTTTCTACTGTTACTTGGAAAGAGAATAGCAGCTACTCCATTAGAATGTTTGTATTTTCTCAAGATGTCCCATTCTTCCTTACTTGTTCCCAATTCTATCCGATCAGATTTTTAGAATATGTTCACTTCTTATATCTCCTACCCTCCCTGCTCTTTCTCCCAAGGAGAACTTTACAAAGTTACTATATCCGCCCCCATAAACCCCAGGCCTTTATTCCCTTAAATGGTTCCATACTGTCCGTTTTAGAATTTATAATTTTTACTCTATTATATTTCGCCTGTTGTAAGGTTTTTATTTAAATTTGTGTTGTCCGTTCCAAAATAGTCGTTTTCTTTTTCAGATTTAATTATTTGTAGTTATTACTTATAAGTAAAAATTGTGAAAGACTTTGAAATGTAGAAAGTATCCTGATAAGCATTTTCCACCTGGATAATCTCTGTCTTTGTCTTTGAGTAGGCTGTTTTGTAACTCTACAGAGATACATGTTAATTTATAGAAAACTGGAAGTAATGCAAAAAAAAAAAATTCTATCCACAGAAATGCAAATTGTGTCTGATGGAATGCAATTAATTATCACCCTGAGAATATTGACTAGTTTGCCAGTTTCTCATTTCTTTGTTAAATTCATTTCAGTATTCCTTATGACTATAAATATGTGCTACTTTGAGTTCTATTTTTAACCACATGACATTTTTCTGTTTTTCTTATTAACTACAAAGTAATAATGATTGATTAAATATAACTTTTAACACAGGCTTATTTTAAATGGATATGAGATTCACGATTTTGCCTTTTTTGGAGAATTACTTTTTATACTTTTCTGAGCCTTCAGACTGGTTCTGTAGAATTTTACCCGTCCCATCAGGAAAAACTACTCCAGCCCACTCTAAGGCGATCCACCAGAGGCCATGCCTTTTCTTGCACTCAGCTGCTCCTACATCCCCTTTGCAGCTAGCTGTAACCAGGAGTAAGCGACAGCTTGCAGTTGGGGGTCAGGAGAAGGAAGCCATCTTCAACGTGCCTGTATCTCAGAACCCTCGCTTCTTTTACTAGTTTTCGTAAGTGTTCCTGGGTCCTCAATTACTTGTGTTTCAAAGGCAGATGATTAATAATCTCACAAGGAAAATGTATCTCTAATAACTTTAATAGTTGTTGACTCATCCTTATATTAAATGAAAATGGAATCAATTGTGGACTGGGGAAATTGCACATAGAACGTGGAGCTAAAGACATCTTGAGAGATTACAGAGTCAGGTTTCATGCCTAGATATATTTACGTGTCTTGAGAAAAAATCAGTAAATCATCAGTTGGTGGACATTTGGGCTCTTTCCATAATTTTGCTATTGTTGAAAGCACTGCTATAAACGTTGGGGTACATATGCCCCTATGAATCAGCACTCCTGTGTCCTTTGGATAAATTCTTAGTAGTGCTATTGCTGCATTGTAGGGTAGTTCTTTTTTTTTTTTATTTTTTGAGGGACCTCCAAACTGTTTTCCAGAGCAGCTGCACCAGTTTGCATTCCCTCCAATAGTGCAAGAGGATTCCCTTTTCTCCACATTCTCACCAGTATCTGCTGTTTCCTGAGTTGTTAATTTTAGCCACTCTGACTGGTGTGAACTGATGAATGGATCAAGAAGATGTGATTTATATATACAATGGGATACTACTTGGCAATGAGAAAGAATGAAATCCCACCATTTGCAACAACCTGGATAGAGCTGGAGGGTATTATGTTGAGTTTAATAAGTCAGTCAGAGAGAGACATATATCATATGTTTTCACTCATATGTTGAACCTGAGAAACTTAACAGAAGACCATGGAGGAAGGGAAGGGGAAAGATAGTTTAAAACAGACAGGTAGGCAAACCATAAGAGATTCTTAAATACAGAGAACAAACTGAGGGTTGATGGGGGAGGAGGCGGGGGAGAGGGGGAAATGGGTGATGGGCATTGAGGAGGGCACTTGTTGAGATGAGCACTGGGTGTCTTATGTAAGCGATGAATCATGGGAATCTATCGCCAAAACCAAGAGCACACTGTATACATTGTATGTTAGCCAACTTGACAATAAATTATATTTAAAAAAAGAATATAAAAAAATCAGTTAAGTCATTATTTAAACATGTCTTGTTCAGTTTCAGTTTTTAACTTTCATTGGCAGACCTTTTTTTCTTCTTTATGTTTTCTTTTTTAGATCTATATTTTTCCTTATACTTCTTAAACGGTTGGTCATGTAGATTTGATGACTGAGGAAAATCACAAACTTACTTATTTTCAGAAACAATCTGCCTTTAGAAACATTTTCAGGGGTGCCTGGGTGACTCAGTTGGTTAAAGCATCTGACTTTTGATTTTGGTCAGTTTGTGGGAGGTGAGTTGCCCCGGGAAGGGAGCCTGCTTGTGAATCTCAGTCTCTTTCTCTCTCTCTCTCTCTCTCTCTCATCCCCTGCCCTCCCCACCTCTCTCTCTCTCTGAAAAAAATCCACGTATTTTCAGAAATAGTATTTATTATTTCCATGTTAGTTATCTAAAAAAGGCCCTATATCAGCTGTTTACTTACCTTACTTTATTTTTTATTCACTTATATTTCAAAAAAAATTAAAAAGCTATTTAATATTTCCATCAAATCACACTCTCTCTCAGATTCCTTTTCATAACCTTGAAATAAAAAAGCAGTCAAGGACTCAAGATTTCTGAAACTAAACTTGTAAGTGCTTTCAAAGCAAATTTTACATAGAATTAGGTTTTCTGCCATGTATCACTTTCTTTGGCCTCACTATGTCTTATCACCTCTCCCAGGCTGCAAATTTAGTGGAGGCAGATTCTATCATATTTTGTAATTTTTTAGAATCATACAGAGGAACAGGGTTTTATATCTGCCTTTATGGCATAAGAACTATATCTCCTGCCCTGTGAACAAGGGCAAGGAACACAACCTTTTGAAGTATACGACATGGATAAGAAATAGTGAATTGTATAACTGTTGTGACAATTAAAAAAAAAGTACAATGTTTGGCATTAATGTTGGCTATTAGTACTATAGCGAATCACATGGTAAGTGTTAAGTCAAAGATGGAATGATTAAATACTGGACTGGCATCTCAAATGCTGAGAATTAATATTTGAGACTACTTTGTTCCTTGTCTTCAATTCTCATTAGAGTAACTCAGAGGCACATCAACTTGAAATCATTTCAAGTACACAGTACTTGTGACTACCCATCTGAGCCAATATAAATGAGACACTGTTGCTTATGAGTAGTTTAGACTTTTATGACACTACACTGATTGGGCTCCACAATTTCAAAGCCATATTTATGATTAAATAATCCACAACATTGTATCTCAATGTCATTACAAAACTGAGAAAATGTACAATTTCTAGGTTATTGGTTGGAATAATCTTTCCTATGCAATTTTAAATATACTGTGCGAACTTTCTCTTGAAAACAATAAGACTTCATTTAGTTTGTATCTTCTGCATGACTAGTTCTATACTCAATAGCCTTTGCCCCTACTTTTTTATAGAAACCAGATTTTATTCAGTGTAGTAATACACAGAGTTTAAAAAGGTAAGAAAACCACTTCCACTGGGTATCGCTAATCTGTTGCTAAAACAAAATGTTCTGCATAAAGTTGACATTTTAAAACCCAACCAGTATCTTAACTGTAATCGAGGCACCATAAAATGTGTATACATACATACACGTGTATAAGCACATGAAAAAACTACCATTTTAGGATGTAAAATATTTGGAACATCACGTCTTATTTAAAAAAGTGCTGTTAAGAAACAGCTTTAAAAAAATGCATTAACATGGGATCTTTGGGTCAATAATATATGAAATACATCTTTTGAATTATGGATTTCACTTATTAATTTTCATTGTGCTCGTTAAAATGTCTACAGATGATTTCTATAGTTCCCAAGTTGTGTTTGGATTCTAACTCAAAATTATCCCCACATTTACACACTACCACATATAATTTTTGGTATATACATTTAAAAATATATATACTGTAGCTTAAAAAATATAATGGGAGCTGCATATATCCAATAGAGTTTACATATTAAAGTCCTTCTTTTTAAGAGCTTTGTAATGGAAGTGATACATGTGAAAATGTTAACAAAGCTCATATTCTCTAGGATGTCTCTGTAGTTGCTTTGTTAGTCTCTTTTGAAGCTAAGAGTAGTCACGTGACTCAGTCGTAGCTAATGTGATATAAACAGAAGTTTACCAGGTAAGTTTCCAGAAAAGTTATTATTGTCATCATAATAATAAAAACATAAAATCAGTTGGGGACATGTCTTTTGGCTCTCATCATTTTTCTTCCTTTTTCTTTGGAATGCCCTGATATCTGTCTGTGGGGCAATCACGTGGCAATCGCAAGACAAAGCTGGAAAGCAAGTGGAGAGAAAGTTCTCTGGCCTTTGATGACTTCCTTGAGAAGCTATGCTATTTTGACATACCTCTGAATGTCCTTATACATAAGATCATAATAACTGTTTATGGCATGATTTTTAGGCTATTGCATATAAGTCAATGAAATCCCGGGTAACAGGACTACCTTCTCTCATTCCATACCATTATTTCATGTGATTTGTAGCCTTGGAAGCTCTAACAGAGGATCTTCATTCTTCCTATATTTCTCACCAATGAAATGTTTTCCCTTATGAGGAAACATCTTCAGCACCCGGGTAGCAGGTGACTTATCTCTATTTAGTGATTTATAGAGATGCTTCTTTCATCTTATAGTTTCACTTTTCCATACATCCTTGATGTCATTTGCCTCCAGAGCCGAAAGAAAGAAAGAAAGAAAGAAAGAGGAAAGGAAAGGGAAGGAAAAAGAAAAAGAAAACAAAGAGAACATGAAGAAAGAATATTTGTTTCTTTCCAATTTGGGAAATCACCCCCAATCACATTATATTGGCAACAATAAGTCATGTGTGAGAGAAAGCACATAGAAGTAAGGGTGCTAGGAAGTATAGTTCCTAGTTTGAGGGCTAATTTTCAAGCAAAACTTCTGTACCACTAAAGGGAAGTATAAGTGGTGGTAGTAGACAGCTAGAAGACTATAATACAGTAAAAATTAACTATGGTCAGCAATATTAGACCAAAATTTCCTTTACACTGGCCCTTTAAATTATGGTTATTCAATTTTCAGGTAAAAATAATGTCAACAATAAGAATGGCTTCCATATATATAACTTTTCCACTGTAAGTTCATAATAAATTACTGATCTATGGACTAATCGTTTTCATTTGTCAGTTCATGATTTTTTCCTCATAACTTTCATGTAGCAAAAACACACTTTCTTTCAGTCATGTATTTACCTGTGTATTTGACTGTGAACGAAAGTTGACCCATTTCCTAATTAAGTTTAAGCAATTAAGCAATTAAGTTATAAGCAACTTTGGTTTTATTTTATGGGTAGCTGAGTATATGGATCTAAAAAAAGACTCAAATTTCAAATTCATTCCATAAAAATAAGCTTTTTAAAGAGATTTCAAGAAGATCCTAAAGGTGTCAGTATTCAATGTTTGTCAGTTTCTACTGATGGTGATTTTCATGGGCAAATAATGTACTATGATTCTCACAGTTTCAACAAATTTCACAATATTGCATAAGGAGCACCATGAGTTAATTTTTGGCAATTTTTGTGTGAATAAAGTTTTGATTTTCTTCTTTAAGGAATAGCTCTTTCCAAGCCCACAGAGGGCATGTCTTCTTAACATGGCAACACTTCTGGCCTCGATGGAATTTTAAAATGCTGAGAAAATTGAAAAATTGTATTTGGAACAAGTGCATCCATTTTAAAATTCTAAAACACAGGTAAGAACACACTTCTTTTTTCTCCCTTAATGCCCCCTATGATCCTTAAATCCATTATTTAATTCCAATTCTATTTTGTGTTCTTATAAAATTTGTGATAATATGCTGTCTTTAGATGCTCAGCTTCTTATCTTGCTATTGTGGCACTCAATTGATTACAAGAACCTAAAAGGGAGGGGCTCCTGGGTGGCTCAGTCTGTTAAAGCTACGACTGCAGCTCAGGTCATGATCTCACAGTTCGTGGGTTTGAGCCCCACATCTCAGAGCCTGGAGCCTGCTTCAGATTCTGTGTCTCCCTCTCTCTCTGCCCCTCCTCCGCTCGTGCTCTGTCTCTCAAAAATTAGTAAATGTTAAAAAAAATTTAAAAAATTCTAAAAGGGAAATGCATTATTTGTTTATGAGAAATGAAAAGGAATTTTGATTTTTTAACAGAGTTTTAAATCTCTCTTATTAATATGCTAATCTTCCTGTCCCTCTTTAACAATAGAATAATTTTTGTCCAACAGAGATATTGTGTTGTTCTAGTAAAGGACACGCATATTGTGATTATTGAACTTGTGTCAAACGGTAAACTGAAAAATATATGCAACTGAGATATTAAAACAGTTGGGAATTTGTAGCACGCTACCCTTTGAACATTACTGAATTTGAGGACCTTAAATTTATTTATACATAAAGAGAGATGACAACAGAATAATCCTCAAAATATTTTGTACTCAGTGAAATCTGTATGTGAGGATGTAAAAAACAATAACATGAAGGTTACGTGAATGCTTGATGCCCTTGACATTTTGCCAAATACCAAGAGGATCAAGAACATTAGAAAAAATGTTCTTCTTGTTTTTGGAGTTTAACAATATAATTGAAGCAGTACTGTGACTCTGAAGTTGGGACTAAAGACAAATTTTTTTTTTTTTCCAAGTAAACTCTTCATTAACAGGATCTACCGGATAAGCCCATTATTTTTGTGAGAGGTTCCCTTCCACCTGAAGTCACCAAACACTACCTTAGGCCTCTTAAAACCTACAAAATAGTATATGCCCTTAAATTAAAGTACTGTTTTTTTTTTTTTTCTAGTCAAATACAGGAAAGGAAATATATTGAGAAAGTGTATGAAACATCAGTTTCACTGTGTGCTCTGTGAAAATATAACAGGGTTTTGTAAAATTGCAAATCATTTGAAATATGCATAGAATATCAACCCAGATTTTTCTTCATGTGAGGGTAATTGACCTTTTAGAACCCTGTGTGGAATCGGTTTAAAAAAGCGATGAAGGTATAGGTACATTTTTTTGTTTTTACATTTATTCTCTAAATGAGAAAGCCTACATTAGCTTTTGTTTTTAAAATGAGAGAATTAAGGCATAGAAGGTTTCGGTAAATTGTGAAAAGACACTGAGTTAGTAGTAGGTGACAGATCTTTAGATATGAGACTACACGAACCCCAGGTCCTATCTGTGTCTTTGACGTGAAGCTATATGCTTTAGTGCCTGGAAGATTAATTCAGGGTGCATAGGAACTGATCAGCACTTTCTTTTCCACCTATGGTGCCAATTAAAATTTTCTTTTAATTTTATGTTTTTCATTTTCATTTTTTTAATGTTTATTTATTTTGAGAGAGATAGAGAGCACAAGTAGGGGAATGGCAGAGTGAGAGGGAAGGAAAGAGAATCCCAAGCAGGCAGAACTCACCACCTGTGAGATCATGACCTGAGCTGAAATCAAGAGTCAGATGCTCAACTGACTGAGTCACTCAGGAGCCCCTGAATTTCTTTTAATTTTAAAAATGCAAATCATCTACTCAGTTTATATTGGTGCTTCAATTGGATATTGGTGCTTCGAGTGTGAATGACTTGAATCTATAGTTGTAAAATCTTAGAGATTAATCCTCATCTGGTACCTTTTATTTAGTATAACAGCACCCTCTATAGCTTCCTTGATTATTGTGTTGTGTTTTTTTTCTGGAAACTTCCAGAAATGTTGACCGTTTCTAGGAGTCTTTTCTGGCCTCATTTTAGAAAGTAATTTCTTTACCTGGAGCCAATTCTGCTTTCTCATAAAATTTCCCTGTTCTTTTTAGGTAAATCAATTAAATGAGTGATTTCAAGAACAAAACTTGAGGGTCAGATGGCCATGGACTCCCCTCCTAACTCGCAAACTACTTGCAGAAAATCAAAATTAATATTTGTGGAGACACACTGTCCAAATGGTCCTCCTTCAGGGAATCCAAACTGAGGAGAATTATTAATCGTCTTTCCCACATGGCACATCCAGAGCCACTCTGAGGGTCTCCATTCTTCCTGTCAGCCAGAAGTTGAGAAAATCATGGTCATAAAAGAGCATGTATGGGATATTTTTACTGACCATGCCCAGAAGTAGGGTGTGAAACTTTCAGTAAAAGTTCATTGGCTAGAACTTTGTCATATGGCTACGTCTAATAACAGAAGAAGCTGGGAAGTAGAATCTAAATGTTTGAACAGAAAAGAAAGTAAGAATACAGGGTTTGGTAGTCCGCTGGCAGTAGCTACCATAAATAAATATTAATTATTTATTTTTAGTTATACATTTAACAAAAAAATGTAGTCTCCTCATGAATAATCAAAGCATTACAGTTAAATGTTGAAGTTCTCTTTGATCATTACCACAATTTCTCTAGTCCTCCCCCAGGCATAGCTGCAGTATGAGGTTTATTATCAATTCTTGCAGATTCAATTCTCTTTAATATGAGAGACACAATCATTCTGGGAATCTAGGTCAAAGGATACATGGAGCAGATTGTGTAATAAAAGCAATTACATAGTGCTTATTACATGCATCCACTCTTCTAAGAGCTGGGCACATATTGACTCATTTAATCATAGCAATGAATCTATGAAGTAGGCACCATTATTACCATCCTTATTTTACGGGTGAGCAAATTGAGGCACAGAAAGCCTAATAAATTATTTAAGCTCACATAATTCATACCTTGTAGATCTGATATTGGACTGTGTGCCACTTTCTTCCAGAGCCCATGTGCTTTACAAGTATACCCCACTGCCTCTGAGGTGCAACGATTCAGGATGAGCTCCAGTCATGAGGGAGTAATAAAGGCTGGAATGGTCCTCACATTGTCAACAAATAGAAAACTGCAGAAATGTGGAATAATAGTTTTCAGACATGGGGCAATAGGCAGTGCATCCTGGCAACCCCAGGAGAAGGGAAACAATTGAATTATTAAGTCTTATAACTTCCTTAGCTTAATGGCTGGAGGAAAGCTTTGTACTGTGACACACCGAAAGGAACCCAGATAAAGCCCACATTTGGCATGGATTGTATGAGACATCGATCAGAATTCAAGAAAACTGAAACAGAGAGAATTTGTGAGGACAGAATACTGAGAAGGGAAGTCTTTCGACAGAAAGAGTTCCAAAAATCTGCATAGAAATTTCTGTTGAGTCTTTGAATGCCATTCTACATGTATATAGAGTGCAGCTTGAAAAAATAGTCCTAGAGGCACCTGGGTGGCCCAGTTGGCTAAGCATTCAACTCCTGATTTTGGCTCAGGTCATGATCTCATGGTTGGTGGGATGGAGCCCCATGTAGGGCTCTGCACTGACAGTGCTGAGACTGCTTGGGATTCCCTCTCTCCTCTCTCTCTCTCAGCCCCTCCCCCCACTTGCGCTCTTATACACTCTCTCTCAAAATAAAATAAGCACTAGAAAAAATAGTTCCAGGATGGGGGGAAAAAAAAACAATTCCAAGGACCACTAAAGAGAAAATTATTCAGAGCTCTCACCAGAACAAGAACCATTCCTGTTTTCACCATCCAGAGTGAGAAACACTGTTGACAACAAAGGGCTTTCAGCACAGAACTTCAAAAGCTCCTGCCTTCATGGGGCTTACCAAGCAAAACAAATACTGAAGGTGTGCCTTTTAAAAACCCTAAAAGAATTGGTTCAAAGGGAAAGCAAAGAGTAACATTGAATATATGCCCAATGATAGCACATCTTACATTAAATTTGAATAAATACTCCAATAAAAAGAAAAAAAACAAATGATGAAAAAGCAAACCTCTAAAAGATAAAAACAAATCTGCAAGCCACTCTATTGCCTGTCAGAGCAAAATCCAAAACTCTTTAAAATAAACAAGATCTAACACTCAGCAGCAGAAAATTTACAAGGTCAAGCATGCAATCTAAAAATTACTAGACATGTAAAGAAGAAAAATGCGACCCATAATTGTAAGAAAATATTCCATTGTAGAAACACACAGAAATGACAGAGATGACGTATTTGTAAGAACATTAAAACAGATGTTTTAGATATACTTAATGTGCTCAAAGAAAAAACAAACACTAAGAATAAGAACGAAAATTTAACAAGAAACAAATAGGATTTTTGATTTAAAAATCAGTATCTGAAATAAAAATTTGACTGGGTGAAATTAACAGCTATTTGAATCCTACAGAAGAGATGATTCTGAACTTGAAATCATAGCAATAGAAATGATCCAAAATGAAGAGATCATAGTAAAATAAAGACTGATAGTAAATTAATAGAGTCTTAGTACTTTCTGAGAAAGAATTAAAAATGTAACATAAATATAAAGTGAATTCCAGATGGAAGGGGTAGGAAAAATTACTTAAAGAAATAGTAAACAAATGATTCCCAAATGTTATGAAAATTATAAACTTACAGATACAAAAGCTTAGTGAATAATTAACAGGGTAAATACAAATAAAATAATACCAAAGAATATCAAAATCAATTTTCTAAATACAAGTGATAAAGACAAATCTTCAAGTATCCAGAGGAAAAAAAAATGTTATATTACTATAGATGAGTAATATAAACATAACAGAATTCTTACCAGGAACTGTGCAACCCAGAAAACAAGGAAGATGGGATTTTAAAGTACTCAAACCCCCCACCTGTCAATTTGGATATATACAGCAAAAATATCTTTCAAAAATTCAAGAGGAATTAAGATGTTTTCAAAGAAGTTTTTCACAGAAATAAAAGCTAAAAGTATTCTTTATTAGCACATCCTCATTACAAGAAATGCCAAGGCAAGTTATTCTGTCATAAAGAATATGATACCAGATAGAAATTTGGATCTACACAAAGAAATGTAGAACTCCAAAAATAGTTAAAATACAGGTGAATATAAAATGCACTTTTTATTATTTTTATATGGTTATAAAGATAGTTGAATGTCAAAAGCAAAAATAGTAACCATGAATTTTGAGATTATAGTGTACATAAAAGTAAAATTTATAACTGAAATAACATAAAATGTAAGTTAAAACCATGTTGTTATATAATTTCATACTCACTGGAATAGCTAAATTCAAAAATACTGACTTGAGAATACATCAGAGATGTGGGATGTATAGGATTACCTCAAAAGGATCATGTGACTATTTTATATAAGTCTGTAGAGCCAAAGACCAGTTGAAGGCATGCCTGGACTCCTGACTTGCAGACAAAAAGAAAGTAAATGTGTGCTGTTTTAAGGTGCTAGATTTGTAGTCATATTGTTCCACAGCAATAGATAATTAATACAAACCTGGGACCAAGAAGCAAGTGACAGATAATGCCCCACTCAACTAGAGCCATCATAAAATTTTCGTGAGGATATAAAATGATACAACTTGGAAAAAATTCTACTCTTAGTCATTTTCTCAAGCATAATGAAAGAAAAATATCCACACAAAGTCTTAATTTTTTTTAATGTTTTTCATTTTTTTAATTTTCGAGAGACAGAGAGAGGCAGAGCATGAGGGGCAGAGAGAGATAGGGAGACAAAGAATCCAAAGAAGGCTCCAGGTTCTGAGCTGTCAGCACAGAGCCTGAAGCAGGGCTTGAACCCACAAACCTTGAGACCATGACCTGAGTCAAAGTCAGACACCTAACTGAGCCACCCAGAAGCCCCTCCACACAAAGTTTTGTATATACATCCAAATGCCCATTAACAGTTACATAACGGGTAAACAAACTATGACATATCCTGTGAAATACTGCTCAGCAATAAAATGGAATAATCTACCAATACATGTATAAAAGCATTATAATGAATGAAAGAAGCCAGTCTCAAAAGAGCACATAGTGAATGATTCCACTGACATAAAGCTCTAGAAGAAAATAATCTTTTATGCCAGAAAATAGTTCAGTGGCTGCCTAAAGCCTGAGGGAGAGTGTAGTCTAGAAAGGAACAACAAAAATCTGAGGTAATAAAATATTCTATAATCTTGATGGCCCTGGTGGCTAAACCATATAACCATTTATCAAAATTTATCAAACTACACTCTAAAAATAGCTTTATTTCCTATGTGTAAATAACAGTCATTGCCCCTTCTCTGTGGTTTTGCTTCATGTGGTTTCACGTTACCCAAGGTCAACCACGAGTTCATCTGAAAGAAGATAACCCTCCTTGTGATGAATGGTCAGAAGGCCAATGTAGCCTAATTCTATGTCACGATGCTTACGTCATTCATCTCGCTTTATCTCATCACATAGGCATTTTCTCATCTCACATCATCGCAAGACAAAGAGTGACTATTGTACAGTAAGATATTTTGAGAGAGAGCGGCCACATTTACCCAACTTTTATTAGAGTGTATTGTTATAATTGTTCTACTTTATTATTAAATATTATTAATCTTTTACTGTGCCTAGTATATAAATTAAACTTCATCATATGTATGTATAGGAAAAAGTACAGTATATATAGGGTTTTGTACTATCTGGGGTTTTAGGCATCCCTTGGGGTCCTGGAACATATTCCCTGGCATAAGGGAGGACTACTGTATACATAAAGTTTGTATTAAAAAGAAAGAAAAAAACAGGTTCTTGGTTGATTCAGTTGGTTGAACATCTGACTCTTGATTTTGGCTCAGGTCATGATCTTAGGGTCATGGGATCAAGCCCTGTGTCAGACTGAGCGCTGAGCGTGGAGCCTGCTTGATATTCTTTCTCCCTCTGCCCCTGTCTACCACTCACATTCTCTCTAAAAAATAAATAAAATAAAATAAAATAAAAATTAACAAATAATAAAAAGAAAGAAAAACTAGATGAGGATTTAGAAGGCTTCTGTGATAGTTTTTGTGATGCCATTTACACTAAGGATAACCTTAGGAAATTTCTTTAAATTTATTTATTTATTTATTTATTTATTTATTTATTTAGAGAGAGTGGAGGAGGGGCAGAGAGTTGGAGAGAGAGAATCCCAAGCAGGCTCCACGCTCAGGACAGAGCCCGAAACAGGGCTTGATTTCACAACTGTGAGATCATGACTTGAGCTGAAATCAAGAATCAAATGCTTTGGGGCGCCTGGGTGGCGCAGTCGGTTAAGCGTCCGACTTCAGCCAGGTCACGATCTCACGGTCCGTGAGTTCGAGCCCTGCGTCGGGCTCTGGGCTGATGGCTCAGAGCCTGGAGCCTGTTTCCGATCTTGTCTCCCTCTCTCTCTGCCCCTCCCCTGTTCATGCTCTGTCTCTCTCTGTCCCAAAAATAAATAAACGTTGAAAAAAAAACAATAAAAAAAAAAGAATCAAATGCTTAATGGACTAAGCCACCCAGGTGCCCCTTACCTGGGGAAATTTCTTGACCACTAAACCTCAGGTTCCTTGTCAATAGAATGAGGGTAATAAGAACCTTCTCGACCAGCACATAAAATTAATTAATATGCATTATCTGAGTAATTTAAATTATAAATGTCTTGAAAATATTGTTTTTTTTAAATCATTTGTCTCCCATTTTCCTGGACCCAAACCTATTCTTATAACTCCTGAACTAAGTAAAGAATGCATGCTATTAGAGAAAAAACAAATTTGGTTTCTCTATATTTATTGGTGACCTCCCAAAACAATTTTGCTATACAGACAAGTTCAAGAAATTTGAGATTTATGAAAATCAGATTTATGTTTTGAGAATCAGAAACAGGAACTTTAAGGTCAGTTGAGTTATTCAACTTTTGAACTCTAACATTTATATGCTGCAGTAATTTACAATGGATTTAGCAAAAAGAGAATGTTTAACATTATACCTGAGTATTTCTTTTCTCTTTTATTACATAATGCAAGTTAAGAATTGTTAATCACTTTTTTCAAAAAGATATAAATATGTTCAGAGGTGCTAAAGTAAAAAAAAAAGTGAAGATTAAGCTATAGCTAACAAAATAGAAAATACAATCAGAGGCAAATATGAAACCATTTCTACTGTTTTGTTTTAAACTTGTTCAAGTGGTATGCAATGTGCTTTTCATTATCTGAAGCTCCAGGGAGGAAGCAACAGCCAGATATTGTACATCTCTACAGAAATAAGCTAGGTTCCTTTGCAACAATCCGAATATTTTATTGCCAAAGATCAGCCTCATATATCATTTAGAAAGGGTCATCACAGCCTTTTTATAGTTAAAACAGGTAACATTTGGTTAAAGACCTCTGGAACTTCTATTAAGTTTCCAGATGTCTTGGCAATAGCTTTCAAATAACCACAATGTTTGCTAACCCTGACCTAATTTTATTAGTCTAGACGTTGAGATAAAATAGTCTTCATAGACTTTTCTAAACTGGTTCCTCTGTTCTATCAGGTGTGAATACACTATCTCTTCTTTGCCAGTTTTTGCCTGTGATGGTTTCCAGGAACTACTTACTCCCTAAGAGTGAGATCATGCCTGAAACAGCAACTGCCAGAGGAAGGTGAGAGACATATGGTGGCCTGACAGTTATTCTTTCCAATTATACATTAGGAAATTACATAGAAAATGTCTGCTTTTCTAAATATATGTCTAGTAAAATGAAGTTCGTGAACCTCTTTTATTCTTTCAAATGACCCATAATTAGAGTTTTGTCAGGGTATCAATAAATCTAAAAATAAACATAGACCTCTTAACTAATTGCTTTTTTTCAATGTTACAAGAAAATTATTATAGCAAAGAAATTGTGGATTTAGAGACAAGAGAAGTAGAATTTATATAATGGGATTCAAAATAATAGATATTTCACAGCGTTTCCTGTGACCAACAGACCGAACTTAAAGAGTTCATGCAGTCTAGGGGGATGAACATCTTTAATCTCTGTTCTTCTTGCACTTTATCCACTTCTTCTCTTAATGTTGCACACATTAAGTCTTCTCAATGAAAAAAGTCATGAGAGGACAATTATAAATTCTATTATAGAGGAAGCAAATGAGAAAAATGTGTGAAATGAATTACCTTGAAAGTTAGAGGAAGCAAAAAAACCCTATGGTAGAGGGGAAAACATCTGGTTTCTAATTTTAAGTGTGTACCAACTAGCTCATTGACATTTGGTTTGTGTTGACTTCTACCCCCAAAAGATAAGAATGATACAGCTTTGAAGCCTGCGACATAAAGGTTTGTAAATGACAAATCCCACCTCTTTAAATCTATCTTGAGAGATAGGAGGTACATATAATTGATATCAGAGAAATCTCAAGCATTTCTAAAAGTAAATATTTTTCAAACCGTTGTCAAATCAATGCCTATGCTTTGATTGCCTCTTTTGGTGAATGACTCTACCATCACATCCATCTAGTAATCTAAGCCAAAAATACTAGAATCCTACTCAATTCCTTACCCACTTTTTAAATCCATATTAATAGTATTTTGACAGGGCCAAGTTGTCTGATAGGCCAGCATGTGAAGTTAGGTAGCATTGCCTATTTTTACAGGTTCTCAAGCTACTCTGGACCAACGAGTTTTTAAAATTTTGTAGCTTATTAGGTGACATGCCATGAAAAGCAAAATAAACTGAGTCAATTCATTAATGTACTGGGGACTCAGAGCCTGATGAAAAGTAATTTGAACATGGTATCCTTTGGATACATAGGGTCCTAATGGAAGCTGAATTGAAGGGAGAAACAAGATCTCTGGGAAAAAAAAAACATGAATAAGCTAAAACCTTGGGAATGTGTATTATAGTAAGAGGCACAGCCAGAATATTGCAAGGAAAGGTAGTTCCAGATATAAATGAAATATGCTTAATATAGTTTCTGCTCGTTCAAACTTCTCAGTCCTTCCAGGAGGCAGAATGTAGACTGCATAGAACTACAGTGTTTAATAACGCAGAAGGACGTGACAACAAAAGACAGAAGATTTGGTTTCACTGAGATGCTGTTATCTTTAAGTCTCAACAGGAAAAGTGGCTTCCATCTGAGATTCTAAAATTAACAGGTTACATGTAATTTGCATATTTAATTGCCATATGCACTCTTGATAAACCTTTGGATTTGAGCAGAGTCTATTGGGGAACACTACTTCGGGTGAGCCAAAAGAATCCCACACATTGGTGCTTACTGGCTAACGAGAACTAGGTTATAGCAATTGCATTTAAGTATCTCTCCATGACTTGCTCTCATTTTTTTCTCTCCTGGGATTGCTGTAGTTTGGACACTTATCTCAAATGGATTTTTTTTTCAAGACTCCTAACTGATAGAATGTCCTTCAGGCTTGTCCATTCCAAGCCATTCTCCACTCTGCTGCCAGAGTAATCTTTATAACTTGAAAATCTGATCAGGTTGCATTAGTGTTTGAATTGCTTCAATGGTGCCCCAGACTTACAAAATTAAAAAAAATGAGATTTCTTTCCAAAAGCCATAAAAACGTGTCTCTCTGGGACTTTTGCAGTTCTCTTTCATAAATTGAGCATGTATGTATAACATATACATGTGGGGTGTATATAGTGTATATATACGCCTACATATATACTTACAGTATTTTCCAAACACTTTCTGAGTATCTATTGTTTGCATTTTCCATTAAAGGAGTTTACATTTCCATAAGCAGAGATGAATATTAAACAGATCCTCCTGTAAAAAGCAAATTCTAAAACAATATAGTGATATGTTCTGAGAAAAATAAAAGACAGGTATGAAATGGAGTAACTAACATGGGGAAAGAGAAAGGGGGCTATTTCAGATAGGATCGTGAAGGGAGAGCCACCAGAGGAAGTGATGCTTGAGCTAAGACTTGAAGTAATCTATTTATACAAATAGCTGGAGTAAGAGCAGTTCCAGAAGAACGAAGAACATATGTCAAGACCCTCAAGACTGCAAAGGCCAGAGTTGCTGGAATATAGCTGAAAGGGGATGGAGATGATTGGTTCAAGGTTAAATTGAAAAAAATCAGCAGATCCAAATTGTGTATAATAATTATTCAACAAAAAAGAAGAGCGATGACAATAATAAAAATACCATATAACATATACAATATGGCAAATATTATTTCAAAGAAACATTAACTCATTTAATCCTAACAATACCTCTAGGACAAAAGTACTGTTATTAATCACTGTTTTACAAATGAAGAAACTGAACAAAGAGTAAACAAATGGCTTGCCCCAGATAACATAGAAAATGTCACGACTAGTTAAGTAGTGGAATTGTTAATAACATAAGCAGTCAAGCTTTAAAATCCAATCAGCATTCTATAGTATATGTAGGAATTTGTCAGACCAAATAAGTATCTTAATTGCTTCTAAGTGAAAGGAGAAGCTAATGAAAAGTATTAAGCACGGAAGGTAAGAGTTGCCCTTTAAAAAGATTCCTCTGGCCACGTGTGTTTGTTTGAGAGGGGATACTTGCAAAAATGGAAGCAAAAAGTATCAGTTAAAGAACAAATGCAGTCAGTCATTTGTCTAGTAGATAACCATGATTTGGACTAAGTGGTAGCAAGAGAGCTTATGAGAATTCATCAAATTCCAAAGTATCTTGAACGTGGAGATAAAAGATTTACTGATCAATAAAAATTGATTATGAAATAAGATGATCAAGGTAGACTCTTAATTTTGGCTCATTAAATATATAGATGGTAAGCCCATTAACATCAGAGGGAAGGGAAGCAAGTTGGAAAGAATGGGAAATAGAGGATTTCTGCTTCGAAAATGTTAAGCTTGGCATGCCTATTGGATATCCAAGTGGAGATTTTAAGTAGAGCGTTGTAAATAAGTATTTGGTGCTCTGGGGAAGGTTGGAACCGAAGATATAAATTTGGGCATCATCAGTATATGGCTAATATGTAAAGCTAAGGGGCCAAGTGAGTTCATGACCTTGAAAGAAAAAAACCATAGTCAATATTCTGATTTATTTGATATATCCCAAACTTTCCATGATCTCTCTTGCCTTTGGATCTTTGCAGGCTGTTAGGCAATTATTTTCTCTGAAAAATACGTTTAATCTAACGTATCTCAAGACTTCCCTCTTCCATAACATTTTTCCTGATTACTTATGAAGAATTAAGGATTGAGGAAAATATATATTTTATCCATCCATCCATCCACCACCCAACAGGCTTATGCTGCATTATGTTAGGTAATGTATGGTGGAGAGTTTGCTAAGCATTTGGGGATGCCACACTAACACAAAGTACTAAGCCCCATCTTTTGGATTTCTTTGTCTGAATACATTGTCCAGAGCCATATTCTTTTTTTAAACTTTGAGTTATAACATATCATTAAAAAATTTAATACGTCTTGGTCTGAATGAAAAATCAGAAATAGAAAAAATAAAATAGAAACTATCAGAGTGTATCATCATAACATTAAGTATTGTTTGTGATTCACCCCCCTAATCCTTACATATGTATCTACTGGACTGAAACATAATGAAGACATTAATATATTTATCTTATTATGGATAATATTTTTAAAAGTTTGAAAGACATTGTGTTAGACTACTCATCACCTTGCTTACATTTCTTTTCCTCATTTGACTGAACTCTGTCAGGAACCATAGCATTTTATAAAACTTTTTACATTTTGAATCCTCAGAATATAGCCTCTCTTGTAGATCAGGTAAGCCAATAAATGGTGGGGAAAGATGATTGGAAGGAGAAAATTCAAAGAAAATGGGGGCATTTGAAGGGGGCAGCACAAAATCATCAGTGAAAGTCAGCCTCTGCAGTCCTAGTTGGTTAGCCAAACACTAACTCCAGAAACTGATATATCCTAATAACTGATTGCACCACAGAATAAAAGAACACCAGGGTATCAAATAAAAAGAAAGCCTTTTAATGTCCTGTACTGCATTATATAAAAGACTGAATTTTTGTCTTATAATACCAATTCCATTTCTGTTCTGAAAAATAAATAAATATTAAATGGTTGTTACTTGCTTAGTACCTAAATAATTGATGTGAAATGCTACCCTCTCGGCCAATGTACATCTATGATTTGTAGATAACTTCTACATCCTTAGTAATAATTAACATTCTTAGCAGGAAGAAGACTACCTTTAAGTAGAATGCTTGAATGAGAAAATAGAAAAGAATTCAAACTATGGTTACTTTATGACAAGGACATTTCATTGCCAGGAAACATGGTAACAGCTTTTATCTTGATTTAGTCCTTGTTTTCAATTCTTTCATTAAGTCCAAATTTCAAGTAATAGGCCATAAATATGCATTTTTAAAATTTAATCTTTTTCTACATAAAATATTTATTTCCTATGTCTTTTGAACTAGAACACTATTTGTTCATGTGAGTTTATATTTAAACACCATCTTGACCACAATCTGAAGTTATAGAAAAATATTTGTAGGCCACTTGGTTTTGCCTAGAAACTATTTTCCTGAGAGCTTTGGTAAGAAAATGTACTTATTACTTTCATAGTATTCCTAGAAAAGAAAGCTAGTGTAAAAAAAATCAGCTCTGAGTATATGAGGGGCTTGATAATGGGAAGAAGGAGAAAAGGGGAGGGAGAGACAGAGGATGAGACAAAAAAGAAACCAAAGAAGTAGGAGGGGGCGGGGAGCAGTGAAAAGCATATTTAACATCTACATCTTGCCACTTCTTCCAACTTATTCCAAAACAACAGCCATAGTAATAAAGTTTTACCTAGAAACAGAAATAGGAAACACCCTAAAATGGTTAAAATGCTTTAATACACTCCATTCCTAAGAAGGCATTCATATGAAATTGCAGCATATTAAAGCTTTTCTAATTATAGAACAAAATAATTATTCTTTGAAAATTGGATTATAGGTATCAGCAAGCATAGTGGTGACAATGAGGCGTATACATACAATGGGGGTATGGATGTGCTGGAGAAAGAATACTGTGTTCCTGTGTATTCCTTCCCAGAAGAAAATGATTTTCTTTTGGTTAAGAGACCCTAGGGCTGGGGAAGAGACTAAGTGAACTACATAACCTGAGATGAAGCAGGGGTGGGAAGTTTCAGGTATACAAAAGTGAAAGTGACTGTCCCCTTCGCTACTCCCCCTACCCACATGTATTTGTTTAAATAGTTACATAACATATTTGGCACATTGATTGGCATATAGGTAGCACTCAATGAATGTTAGATAGTTTCTTGCATGGATTAAAATTGAAAAACTTGGTGCAACTCCCTAGAAGGTGGAGAGAGGTCCAAGAATGAAGTAGATAGAATAATGGTCTCCCAAAGATGTCTGCATCCTAACCCTCAGGACCTGAGATGTGTTTTGGTATCTGACGAAGGGGAAGTAGGTTGCACATGGAGTTATGGTTGCTAATTTTTGTTTTTAAAAATAGAGATTATTCTGGATTAATTGGTGGGCCCAAGGTAATCACAAGGATCTTTAGAGTGGAAGAAAAAGGCAGGAGAGTCAGACTAATGTGATTAGAGACAGACTCAGTGCACCTTTACTTGTTTTGCATATGCATGAAGGGGAGAGGATTCAAGGGATATGGGTAGCTTCTAGAAGCTGGAAAAGCAAGCAGATAGATTCTCCCTCAGAGACTCCAGGAAGTAACACAGCTCCGTTGATGCCTTGATTTTAGCCCAGTGAGATTTTGTGGCAGGATTTTGACTGGCAGAACCATAAGATAAGACATTTTGTGTGGGATTAAGCCACTAAATCTGTGCTAAATTATTACAGAAATAGTAGAAAACTAACACAATGAGTAAGTAAACTTATAGAAATCTACAGAAGTGATTTTGCTAGTAATGTTCAGGCAAAGTGTAAACAGATCTCAGAGGGGATGATAGGCATCTATTTAAAGTTTTATATCCTTTTTTAAAAAAAGTGATTACACTAGAGTTAACATATAGTGTTTTATTAGTTTCAGGTGTACAAAATAGCGATTCAACAATTCTTTACATTACTCAATGCTCATCTGTGATAAGTGTATTCTTAATCTCCCCTGGTAATCATCAAATTGTTCTCTCTAGGTAAGAGTCTGTTTTGGGTTTGTTTCTTTTTTTTTTCTTCATTCATTTGTTTTGTTTCTTAAATTTCACATATGAGTGAAATCATACAGTATTAACCTTTCTTTGGCAATGTATTTCACTTAGCATTATACTCTCCAGATCCATCCATGTTGTTGCAAATGGCAAGATTTCATTCTTTTTTGTGTGTGTGAGTTAAATTCCGTTGTATATATAGCCTTTATTATGTTGAGATATGTTCTCTCTAAACCTACTTTGTTGAGGGTTTTTATCATGACCGGATGTTGTACTTTGCAAATACTTTTTCCTGTGTGTGTGTGTGTGTGTGTGTGTGTATACACATTTCTTTATTCATTTATCTATCGATGAACACTTGGCCTGCTTCCATGACTTGAATATTTGTAAATAATTCCAAAATAAACATAGGGGTGCATATATCTTTTTGAGTTAATTTTTTTGAATTCTTTGGGCAAATACCCAATGGTGGGATTACTGGATCATGGGTAATTTTATTTTTAATTTTTTGAGGAGCCTCCATACCGTTTTCACAGTAGCTGTATCAGTTTGCATTCCCACCAACAGTGCATGAGGGTTCCTTTTTCTCCACATCTTTGCCAATACTTGTTTCTTATGGTTTTCATTTTAGCCATTCTGACAGGTGTAAAGTGATATCTCATTGTGGTTTTGATTTGCATTTCCCTGATGATGAGTGATGTTGAGCATCCTTTAATGTGTGTGTTGGCCATTTGGATCTCTTCTTTGGAGACATGTCTGTTCATGTCTTCTGCCTATTTTTAAATTGGATTATTTATTTTTGTGTGTATGTTGAATTGTATAAGTTTTTATGTATTTTGGATTCTAACACTTTATCAAATATGTCATTTGAAAGTCTCTTCTCCAAGTCAGTAGGTTGTCTTTAATTTTGTTGATTGTTTCCTTTGCTATAAAGAAGTTCTTTTATTTTAATGTAGTCCCAATAGTTTATTGTTGCTTTTGTTTCCTTCGGCCCAGGAGACATGTTTAGAAAAATGTTGTTATGACCAATGTCAGAAAAATTACTGCTCTTTTCTAGGATTTTTACAGTTTCAGGCATCACATTTAGGTCTTTAATCCACTTTGAGTTAATTTTTGTAATCTTAATTTTTGTTGAGATAGTGGTTCAGTTTCATTCTTTTGCATGTAGCTGTCCAATTTTCCCAATACCCTTTGTTGAAGAGACTTTTTCTCATTGCATATTCCACCCTCCTTTTTGAAGATTAATTCACCATGTAACTGTGGGTTTATATCTGGACTCTCTATTTTGTTACATTGATCAATGTGTCTAATTTGTGCCAGTACCATATTGTTTTGATTACTACAGCTTTGCAGTATATCTTGAAATCTGGAATTGTGGTACCTCCAGTTTTGTTCTACTATATCAAGATTGCTCAGGCTATTCAGAGTCTTTTATGGTTCCATACAAAATTTAAGACTAGTTGTTTTAGTTCTGTGAAAAATGCTGTTGGTATCTTGATACAGATTGCATTAAATCAGTAGATTGCTTTGGGTGGTATAGACATTTTAACAATATTTGTTCCTTCAATCCATGAAACTGGAATGTCTTTCCATTTCTTTGTGTCATCTTCAATGTCTTTTATCAGGTGTTTCATAGTTTTCAGAGTACAATTCTTTCACCTGTTCAGTTAAGTTTATTTTCAAGTATTTTATTATTTTTGATGCAATGTCAAATGGGATTTTTTCTTAATTTCTGTTTCTGCTACTTCATTATTAGTGTAGAGAAATGCAATGGATTTCTGTATAGTTATTTTGTATATTTCTGAATATTTATTTTGTGACCTTAATGAATTCATTTATCAGTTCTAACAGTTTTTTGGTGGAATCTTTTGGAGGTTTTCTATATGTAGTATCATGCCATCTACAAATAGTGAAAATGTTAATATTCCTTAGCAATTTGGATGCCTTGCATTCCTTTTCCTTGTCTGATTACTATGGCTAGGACTTCCAGTACTATGTTGAATAAAGGTTGTGAGAGTGGACATCTGTGTCTTGTTCCTGATCTTAGAGGGAAAGCTTTGTTTTTCACCATTGAGTATGATGTTAGCTGTGGGTTTTTTATATACGGTCTTTATTGTGTTGAGGTATGTTCCCTCTAAACCTACTTTGTTGAGGGTTTTTATCATGAACATATGTTGTACTTTGTCAAATACTTTTTCCTGTGACTAGTAAAATGATCATATGGCTTTTATCCTTTCTCTTATTGATGTGATGTATTACATTGATTGATTTATGAATATTGAACCCTTGCACCCCTTGCACCGTGAGAATAAATCCCACTTGACCGTGGTGCATGATTTTTTTAAAGGTATTGTTGGATTTAGTTTGTAATATTTTGTTGAGGATTTTTGCATCCTGCAGAGATACTGTCCCGTAGTTCTCTTTTTGTAGTATCTTTATCTGGGTTTGGTATCAGGGTAATGCTGGCCTCATAGAATGCATTTAGAAGTTTTCCTTCCTCTTTTATTTTTTTGGAATATTTTGAGAAGAATAAGTATTAATTCTGTAAATGATTGGTAGAATTCACTTGTGAAGATGTCTGGCCCTAGGCTTTTGTTTGTTGGGAGTTGTTTGATTACTGATTCAATTACATTGCTAGTGATCAGTCTGCTCAAATCTCCTATTTCATCATGATTCAGTTTTGGGTGGTTATATGTCTCTAGGAATTTATCCATTTCTTGTATGTTGTCCAATTTGTTTGACATATATTTTTTCATAATACTTTCTTGCAATCCTTTATATTTCTTTGGTGTTGGTTTTTATTTCTCCTCGTTTATTTCTGATTTTGTTTATTTGAGTCCTCTCATTTCTCTCTCCTTATGTCTCTTCTCTCTTTGTCTCTCTCTCTCTCTCTTTTGGATGAGTCTAGCTCTTTATGTCTCTCTCTTCTCTCTCTGTCTCTGTCTCTCTCTTTTGGGTGAGTCTAGCTAAAGGTTTATCAATCTTGTTGATCTTTTTTTTTTTTTTAATTTTTTCAACGTTTATTTATTTTTGGGACAGAGAGAGACAGAGCATGAACGGGGGAGGGGCAGAGAGAGAGGGAGACACAGAATCGGAAACAGGCTCCAGGCTCTGAGCCATCAGCCCAGAGCCCCATGCGGGGCCCGAACTCACAGACCGCGAGATCGTGACCTGGCTGAAGTCGGAGGCTCAGCCGACTGCGCCACCCAGGCGCCCCTATCTTGTTGATCTTTATAAAGAACCATCTCTTGGTTTCATTGATCCGTTCTATTGTTTTTTGTTTTTTGTTTTTGTTTCTAATTTGTTTATTTCTGCTCTAATCTTTATTGTATCCTTCCTTCTATTGGTTTTATGTTTCTTCTTCTTTTTTTTTTTTAGCTCTTTTGGTATAAAGTTAAATGTTTTTACTTCTTGAAGTAGGCCTATATATATTGCTATAAACTTCCCTCTCAGAACAGCTTTTGCTGCATCCCAAAGATTTTGGAACATAGTGTTTTCATTTTCATTTGTTTCTATGTATTTTTCAATTTCCTCTTTGACTTCTTGGTTGACTCATTCATTGTTTTGTAGCATGTTATTTAAACCCCATGTATGTGTTCTTTCTAGATTTTTTTCTTGTATTGATTTCTAGTTTCATAGCACTGTGGTTGGGAAAGATGCATGACACAACTTAGATTTTTTGAATTTGTTGAGACTTGATTTGTGGCCTAAAATGTGATCTGTTCTGGAGAATATTCCATTGCACTTGTAAAGAAAGTGTATTCTGCTGTTTAAGGATGGAATGTTCTGAATATATGTTAGATCCATCTGATCCAATGTATAATTCAATGACACTGTTACCTTTTTTTCTCTGTAGATGATCTATCTATTGATGTAAGGGGGGGTGTTAAAGTCCCCTACTATTATTATTTTACTATTGATTACTTCTTTGTTGCTTGTTATATAACTGCTTTATGTATTTGAGTTCCTCCATGTTGGATGCATTATTATTTATAATTGTTACATCTTTTTATTGGTTTGTTCCCTTTATGAATATATGTTGTCCTTTTTTGTCTTTTGTTACAGTCTTTGTTTTAAAGTCTATTTTGCCTGATATGAGTATTGGTACCCTGTTTTCTTTTCACTTCCATTTGCATGATAAATGCTTTTTCATCCCTTTACTTTCTACCTGCATGTGTCTTTAGGTCTAAAATGAGTCTCTTATAAGCAGCATATAGATGGGTCCTGCTTTTCTTATCCATTTTGTCATCCTATGTTTCTTGATTGGAGTGTTTAGTCATTTTCCACTCAAACTAATTATTGATAGTTGTGTACTTATTGCCAATTTGTTACTTTATTGTTGTTTTTGTAGTTGTTCTGTTCTTTTCTTATCTTGCTCTTTTCTCTCACAGTTTGCTGACTTTCTTTAGTGATATACTTGCATTCTTTTTTTCTTTATTATTTTTATTTTTTTGGATATGTATTATTGGTTTTTGATTTGTGGTTACCATTAGGTTTGTATATAACATCTTATGCATATCACAATCTATATTAAGTTAATGGTTGCTTAATTTTGAACCTATTCTTTACTCTTTTTCCACCCCACACTCCTACATTTGAGGCATATGGTCTCATACTTTCCATTCTTTTATTTTGTGAATCCCTTGACTGATTTTTATAGAGATACTTAGTTTTACTGATTTTGAGCTTCTTACTCTTCTTATTTCTACTTATGGTCTTTACTTTCCACTTGAAGGGTCCCTTTTAACATTTCCTGTAGGACTGTTAAAAAAAAATGTTTTTAATGTCTATTTACTTTTTGAGAGAGACAGGGAGTGAGTGGGGGAAGGGCAGAGAGAGAGGGAGACAAAGAATGTGAAGTAGGCTCCAGGCTCTGAATTGTCAGCACAAAGCCCAACATGGGGCTTGAACTCACAAACTACGAGATCATGACCTGAGCTTAAGTCAGACACGTAACTGACTGAGCCACCCAGGCACTCCCTGTAGGACTGTTTTAGTAGTCATAAATTCCTTTCACAGTTGTTTGTCTAGGAAATGCTTTTTTCTCTCCTTCTCTTCTGAATTATAGCCTTGCTGGAGAAAGTATTCTTGGCTGCAGGTTTTCTCTTTCAGCACTTTGAATATGTCATGCCACTCCCTTCTGGCCTGCTGTGTTTCTATTGAAAAATTAGCTGATAGCCTTATGGGTTTTTCCTTGTATGTAACTGTTTTCTATTCTCTTGTTGCTTTTAAAATTCCAAATTTATCACTACTTTTTGCCACTTTAATTACTATGTGCCTTGGTATGGCTCTCCTTGGATTGACTTTTGGGGGACTCTCTGTGCCTCCTGGACCTGAATTTCTGTTTCCTTCCCCACAATCAGGAAGTTTTCAGCTATTATTTTTTCAAATAAATTTTCTGCCTCCTTTTCTCTTTCTTCTGGGTTCCCTATAATGCAAATGTTACTTTGCTTGTTAGTGTCCCTGAGTTCCCTAAGTCTATTTTCATTTATTTGTTTATTTTTTAATTAATTTATTACTTAATTTCTCTCTTATGTTCAGTTTGATTGATTTCTATTACTCTGTTCTCCAGGGTGCTGAACCATTTTTCTGCTTCTTCTAGTCTACTATTTCTTCCATATAATATATTTTTAATTTCAGTTATTGAATTCTTCATCTCTGATTTTTAAAAAAAAATATTTTCTATCTCTTTTTTCATGGTCTCACTGAGGTCCTCCACTCTTTTCTAAAGTCCAATGAGTATCTTTATGACCATTACTTACATTCTCCATCAGGGATCTTACTTATCTTCATTTCATTTAGTTTTCTTGCTGTTATTTTGTCCTGTTCTTTTATATGGGACATATTCCTCTATCTCCTCATTCCTTCCAGCTCTGTGTATCTGTTCCTATGTGTTAGGAAAGTCAGTTACGACTCCTGCTCTTGAAAGTAGTGGCCTTATGAATAAAGTTTTATATTTGTAAAGATATGGTATAACTTAAAAATTTTTAAGTTATAAATTTTCTTTTGTGTTCTATCTGTTGTAAGGGTTAAAAATTGTATTTAAACTTGCTGCAATCTGTCATCAGCTCCTACTCTGTCCCCTCCTTCACTATTTCTGCCCTCAGACCAGTATCACTGCTATGAATGCATATGCATATACATACACATTCACCACACACACTTTAATTTTTTTTTTAATATTTGATGACACTGGTGTCACATTATAACATTAACAAATTCTTTATTTCTTGAAATTCTTTTTTCTTTTGCATCAAAAATACTATGCTTTCTTTTTTTTTTTTTCTTTTCCTCTCTCACCACTCCTCATTTTTTAGTTTATCTTCCTTAACATTTTTATTGTTCCAAGGAATGGAGACTCACTCACAGTAATTAAAATACTATGAACAGAATATTCTTTAAATATATAGAAGGCAATGAGAGAGATAGGAAATCATAGAAATACTAGAGTAGAAAGTGTAGGAATTTCAGGTCTAATGGACACTGAAACTAAACAATCTAGAACCTTGGAAGTAGAAATTTGTGAATCTTTAAAGTTCCTCCATTTACAAAGCAGGTACTCCCAGTCCCTAATATATATATGTATATCTTCTAACTTCTCTTATGATCAGCTTTTTTTTAAATTTTTTAACGTTTATTTATTTTTTTGAGACAGAGAGAGACAGAGCATGAATGGGGGAGGGTCAGAGAGAGAGGGAGACACAGAATCCGAAACAGGCTCCAGGCTCCGAGCTGTTGGCACAGAGCCCAATATGGGGCTCAAACTTACAGACCGTGAGATCATAACCTGAGCAGGAGTTGGAGGCTCAACTGACTGAGCCACCCAGGCGCCCCTTATAATCAGCTTTTTAAATAGACTTTTTTTTTTACTTTAATTATTTTTACTTCTTTTATTATTTATTTATCTATTTATTTTTGGAGAGAGAAGAGAGTGAGCATGAGCAGCAGAGGGAGAGAGAGAATCTTAAGCAGACTCAATCCAATGACCCCGAAATCATGGCCTGAGCTGACATCAAGAGTTGGATACTCAACTGACTGAGCCACACAGGTGCCCCAAATAGACTTTATTTTTTAGAGCAGTTTTAGGCCATAGCAAAATAAAGCTGAAGATACAGATTTACCATGTACTTCCTGCCTGCACATATGCATAGCCTCCTCCATTATCAATAGTCCCCACCATGGCAGTACATTTGTTACAACTGATGAACCCACATAGTTACATTATTATTACTTAGGGACTACTATTACTACTTAGGCAGTAAGTAGTTGATGAGGTTCACTGTTGATGTTCTACATTCTATAAGTCTGGACAAATGCATAATAACATGTGTCTACCATTATAATGTAATAGTGTGTCTTTTGTAGAGTAGAAAATTTTTGTTTTCATAAAGGCCAGCTTATGAATTCTTTGTTTCATGGATTGTGCCTTTGTTATTATGTCTAAAAAGTCATCCCAAACCTAAGGTCATCTAGGTTTTCTCCTCTGTTAACTTCTAGTTTCATAGTTTTGAATTTTACATTTAGATCTGTAATCCATTTTGAGTTAACTTTTGTGAATGGCGTATGGTCTGTGTCCAGATTCTTTTTTCTTTTCTTTTCTTTTCTTTTCTTTTCTTTTCTTTTCTTTTCTTTTCTCTTTTTTTTCTTTTTTCTTTTCTTTTCTTCTCTTCTCTTCTCTTCTCTTCTCTTTTCTTTTCTTTTTTGTTTTCTTTTCTTTTTTTTCTTTTCTTTTCCTTTCCTTTCCTCTCCACTCCTCTCTTTTTTCCCTTCTTTCTTTCTTTCTTTCTTTCTTTCTTTCTTTCCCCTTCCCTTTCCTTCCCTTCTCTCCCTCTCTCTCTTTTTCTTTCTTTTCCTTTTTTTGCATATGTCTGTTTAATTGTTTAAGCACCATTTGTTGAAAATACTCTCATTGTGGGGCACCTGGGTGGCTCAGTTGGTTGAGCGTCCGACTTCGGCTCAGGTCATGATCTCACTTTTCGTGGGTTCAAGCTCTGCATGGGGCTCTGTGCTGACAGCTCAGAGTCTGGAGCCTGCTTTGGATTCTGTGTCTCCCTCTCTCTCTGCCCCTCCCCTGCTCATGCTCTGTCTGTCTCTCTCAACAATAAATAAATATTAAAAAAAGAAAAAAGAAAAGACTATCATGTCTACGTTGTATTGCCTTTACTCCTTTGTCAAAGATTAGTTAACTTTATTTATATAGGTCTATTTCTGGGCTCTGTTCTGTTCTGTTCTGTTCATTATTGGCCTATTCTTCCAACAGTACTCTACTGTCTTTCTTATTGTAGCTTTGTAGTAAGTCATAAAGTCCAGTAATGTTAGTCCTCCAAATTTGCTCTTCTCCAGTATTATTGTCTCTTCTAAAACTACCTCTCCATATAAATTTTAGAATCAGTTTACCAATATCTATAATATAACTTGCTGGAATTTTGATTGGGATTACAGTTAATCCATAGATCAATTTAGGGAGAACTGGTATCTTAACAGTATTGAGTCTTCCTGTCTAAGAACACGGAATATCTCTTCATGTATTTTGTTCTTTTGTTTGTTTTGTTCATAAAACTTTTGTAGTTTTCCTCATATAGATCTTGTACATATTTTGTTAGGTTTATGCCTAGTTATCTCATTTGGAAGGGTGTAAATAATACTGTTTTTTAATTTCGATATCCATATGTTGTTGCCAATATATAAGAAAGTAGTTGACTTTTGTATATTAACATTGAATCCTGCAATCGTGCTATAACTTATTCATTCCAGAAAATTTTTTGTCTCTTCTTTTCAATTCTCTGCATAGATAATCATGCCATTTGCCAAAACAGTTTTATTTCTTCCTCCACAATCTATGTGCCTTTTGTTTCCTTTTCTTGCTTTCCTGTATTAGCTAGGAGTACCAGCACTGCTTTCACTGCATCACACTAAGTTTGATAGGTTGTGTTTTCATTTTCATTTACTAAAAACACTTAAAAATTTCTCTTGAGTTCTTTTTTCACCCATGTGTTGCTTAGAAACATACTGATTAGTCTCCAACTATTTGGGGGTTCTTCAGCTATTATTCTGTTATTTATTTCTACTTTAATTCCATTGTGGATGGACAGTAGACATTATATGATCTATCTTTTTAAGTTATTATATGGCCCAGAATGTGGTCTACCTTGGTGAATGTTCCATGTGAGCTTGAGAAAAATGTGTATTCTGCTATTGTTGGATGAGGTTGTCTATATTTGTCCATTATATCCAGTTGATTGATTGTGTTACTGAGTTCAGCTATATCCTTACTGATTTTCTGCTTGCTGGCTGTGTCCACTTCTGATAGAGAAGTGTTGAAGTTTCCAACTATAATAGTGGATTTATTGATTTCAACTTGCAGTTCTATCAGTTTTGTCTCACATATTTTTATCCTCTGTTGTTAAGAAAATACATGTTAAAGATTATTATGTCTTCTTAGAGAATTGAACACTTTATCATTACGCAATGCCACTCTTTATTCCCAATAACTTTCCTTGGTCTGAAGTCAGCTATGTCTGAAATTAATATAGCTACTCCTGCTTTCTTTTCATTGGCATTATCATGGTTTATCTTTCTACATCCATTGACTTCAATATTTATATGTCTTTATATCTAAAATGGGTTTCTTGCAGACAACAGATAGTTGAGTCTTGTTTTTTGATTCATTCTGACAATCTCTTTTAATTGGTGTATTTAGACTATTGAGTTCACAGTGATTATTCATATATTGAATTCATGTCTGCCAAATTTGCTACTCTTTTCTATTTTCCGTCCTTGTGTTTTGATTCTATTTTTGCTTTCCACTCATCTTCTTTTTTACAGAAGTTTTAATTGAACGTTGTATATGATTCCATTTTCTCTTTCTTAGCATATCAGTTATACATTTTTAAAAAAAAACGTTTTTAGTAGCTGCCCTAGAGTTTGCAATATACATTTACAATTAATCCAAGTCCACTTTCAAATAACACCATACCATTTAGCAGGTTATGTATTTTATAATAACAAAATAAGGCTTATTCCTCCCTCCCGTCCCTTGTATTATTGCTGTCATTCATTTTGCTTATATAAAAGTATATATGTATATATATAATATATGTATATGATTGAATATATAATGTATATTGTATGTATATAATGTACATATGTAATATATATCATATATGCTTGTAATATATGTAATATATCATATATATGATTGAATATATTATGTATATTATACATATGCATATAATGTGCATATATATTTAAGACATGTCATATATATATATATATGATTGAATATATAATGTATTGTTGTTATCATTATTTTGAACAAATTGTTATCTATTACATCAACTAAGAATAAAAGTTTTTATTTACCTTCACTTATTCTTTCTCAGATGCTCTTTCTTCTTTTTGTAGATGTGAGTTTTTGACCTATGTCAAAACTTTCTCTAAAGACCTTCTTTTAACATTTCTTATAAGGCAGGTCCACTGGCAACAAATTTTCAATTTTTGTTTCTTTGAAAAAGCCTTTATTTCTCCTTCAGTTTTAAAGGATAATTACATTAGATCCACAGTTCTGTGTGTGTGTGTGTGTGTGTGTGTGTGTGTTTCATCAACACTTTAAATATTTCGTTCCAGTCTTATCTTGCTTGCATGGTTCCTGATAAAAAGTTGGATGTAATTGTTATCTTTGCTCCTCTACAAGTAAGGTGTCCTCCCTGCCCCTGGCATCTTTTGGTATTTGTCTTTGATTTCTGTAGTTGAAAATAATTTTTTTCAATATATGAAATTTATTGTCAAATTGGTTTCCATACAACACCCAGTGCTCATCCCAAAACGTGTCCTCCTCAATACCCATCACCCACCCTCCCCTCCCTCCCACCCCCCATCAACCCTCAGTTTGTTCTCAGTTTTTAAGAGTCTCTTATGCTTTGGCTCTCTCCCACTCTAACCTCTTTTTTTTTTTTTTTCCTTCCCCTCCCCCATGGGTTTCTGTTAAGTTTCTCAGGATCCACATAAGAGTGAAAACATATGGTATCTGTCTTTCTCTGTATGGCTTATTTCACTTAGCATCACACTCTCCAGTTCCATCCATGTTGCTACAAAGGGCCATATTTCATTCTTTCTCATTGCCATGTAGTACTCCATTGTGTATATAAACCACAATTTCTTTATCCATTCATCAGTTGATGGACATTTAGGCTCTTTCCATAATTTGGCTATTGTTGAGAGTGCTGCTATACACATTGAGGTACAAGTTCCCCTATGCATCAGTACTCCTGTATCCCTTGGGTAAATTCCTAGCAGTGCTATTGCTGGGTCATAGGGTAGATCTATTTTTAATTTTTTGAGGAACGTCCACACTGTTTTCCAGAGTGGCTGCACCAGTTTTCATTCCCACCAACAGTGCAAGAGGGTTCCCATTTCTCCACATCCTCTCCAGAATCTATAGTCTCCTGATTTGTTCATTTTGGCCACTCTGACCGGATGGCCAACAGGCACATGAAAAGATGCTCAATGTAGCTCCTCATCAGGGAAATACAAATCAAAATCACACTCAGATATCACCTCACGCCAATCAGAAAATAATATATATATATATATTTTTTTTTTTACCATTTTCCTGCTTGTTATTCTCTGTGCTTTCAAGATCTGTGATTTTGTGTCTGACTGTATTTTGGAGAAATTCTCAGTCATTACTGTGTCAAATGTTTGTTCTCTTTTTCTCTCTTCCTTCTTTTGGAAATCCCAATATGCATAAATTAACACCTTTTGTAGTTGTCCCACCAGTCTTGGATATTTGGATATTTCAGCATTTTGTTTTGTTTTGTTTTCAGTCATTTTCCTCTTTGTTTATTAGTTTTGTCAGTTTCTACTGAGATACCCTCAAGCTCAGATATTATTTTCTCAGTTGTTCCTAGCATCCTAATGAGCTCATTAAAGGCATTCTTCATTCTTGTTACAGTGGTTCTGATCCCTCACATTTGTTTCTGGTTCTTCTTAGGATTTCCATCTCTCTTACATTGTCCATCTGTTTTTGCATGTTGTCTGCTTTATGCATCTTAAAAATAGTTGCTTTAGGGGCGCCTGGGTGGCGCAGTCGGTTAAGCGTCCGACTTCAGCCAGGTCACGATCTCGCGGTCCGTGAGTTCGAGCCCCGTGTCAGGCTCTGGGCTGATGGCTCAGAGCCTGGAGCCTGTTTCCGATTCTGTGTCTCCCTCTCTCTCTGCCCCTCCCCCGTTCATGCTCTGTCTCTCTCTGTCTCAAAAATAAATAAAACGTTGAAAAAAAAATAGTTGCTTTAATTCCTGGTCTCATAATTCCAACCTCCCTGCCATATCGGAGTCTGGTTCTGATGGTTACTTTGTCTTTTCAAACTGTGTTTTTTGCCTTTTACTATGTCTTGTAGTTTTTCTTTGATTGCCAGACTTGATATACTGGGTAAGAGAAACTTATGTAAACAGGCTATTAGTAATGTGGTGGTAAGATGTGCAGGAAGAAATGTGCTCTATAGACCTACGATTAGGTCTCAGTCTTTTAGCGGGTCTGTACCTTTGGACTGTGAACTTCCCTGCTCCCCCTTAGATCAGAGAGGATGGTTAAAGCCAGCTTGAATTGGGCATTTTTCTTCTCCCAGATCAGTTAGGCTCTGATAAAAACCCTACCTAGCATGTTAGGATCTGGTTAATTAGTTTCTCCTGAGGGCTGATTTTAAGGGGAACAGAGTGGTCTGGCATACTTCAAAATGGTTCCTTTTCTCCTCCACCTGAAGGAAGCCCAACGATATTTTCCCTAATATATACTGTGAGAATCTGGTTGAGCTCCTGGAGGTAAAATTCACTAATGTATGCCTCCCGCCTCCACACATTGACTGGGTACCCCTGGAACTTTTATCTCTCAGACTTGTCCACATTGAGGCCTTGATTATTTTATCAGTTACAATTCAAGTTTCCCTACTTTAGCAGTGGTTTCCATGGAGATTTTTGCTCAAGGGTTTCTGCGCTGGAGTGTTGCAATGCTCCCTATTCTCTTGTTGATACCTCCAATTTTAGAGGGAGCAAATTGCCTATGAAATCACGTCTTTGACAAATCTAAAAAGAGTTGTTGACTTTTCAGTTTGTTTACCTTTTTAATTGTTAGGACGGCAAAGTGACTTCTTCCAGTGGTGATGGATGAGAAACTGGAAATCCTCATGACTACTTTTTCTACTCTGCTTTCTCTATTGTCTAGCACCTGATTACTTCTAAGTTTGACACATTCTAGTCAAAAGATCAGTCATGGACTCTCGTTAATTTGAGAGTTATTTATTTACCATCTACTTTGTGTCAGGCATAGGAACTGAGGAAAAATGATTATTAACAAGATGGAAAACATATCAAGCTTCTTAGAACTTAGTTTTCTTTTAAAGAATAATTCCAGGGGCGCCTGGGTGGCTCAGTCAGTTGAGCGTCCGACTTCGGCTCAGGTCATGATCCCACAGTCTGTGAGTTCGAGCCCCATATCGAGCTCTGTGCTGATGGCTCAGAGCCTGGAGCCTGCTTCCGATTCTGTGTCTCCCTCTCTCTCTGCCCCTTCCCTGCTCATGCTCTGTCTCTCTCTGTCCAAAAATAAATAAAAACATTAAGAAAAAAAATTTTAAAGAATAATTCCAAAATAAAAACTAGCTACACATATTTAATGGCAATGATTTTGATGATGTTGCCATTTACTGAGCTAGTGGAGATTATTGCAGCAAGAAGTTTGAGGAGCTGAAAAGTTTCATTTTTGACACATTATTTCTGAAATACCAATTTGACATGCAAGGGGCCAGGTCAAATAGACATTTGGATACGTGGATACCAGCTGCCTTATCTACTCCATGTTTCTCAATTCAAATATCCAAGCAGAAGATTTTTTTTCCTTAAAACTTTTTAACAGGCCCCTTATCTGTGTATATTCTAGCTTCCTTTGAGTCATTTCCACAGCCATGACTAACATTGTCCCCACAGTTCCTGATTTCCCTACACAAGGAATAATATTACCTTTGTAGACACACATATATGGGTTCCAGTACTGATGTCGTCAAGAATTTAAAAATATTTTTGATCTCTAACCTCAGTTTTCTTACATTTCAAGACATCTAATAATACCCACTAGATTTTGTGAACGTTAAATGTGGTAAGTATATGGAACTACCTGACCCATAAAATAGAATTTTGTTCATATTAAAAGATTAATTCAATCATACACATTATAATTTTGATTTGTTTAGTCTTTGTATCTATAACAAGAATCTCTTGTTCTGGCTGTAAGATTTTTGACTACCTAGTATGTAAATGAACTTGGGGAGTTAAATGGGTTCTGAAATCCTAATAGAACTGTACTTCTAACACAGAAGAAACAATGCACCAACATGATTTTAAGATTGTAATATATAATATAATACAGTCTGTGGTTAGGCCACTGTTCTTTTGGGAAACCCAATGGACTAGTAGAAGTAGTCATAGTGACGGATCTTTCCTTTTGTCCTTTCTAAGTAGCATTCAAATTTCATTTTATAGATTTTCTTTTTCCCCTTTGGACCTATTTAGATGGCACTGTAATCCAAAGTCACATCCCTTAAGCTAGGAAGTGAGACTTTTCCTTTATGGGATATTAATCTTAAACAAGGTAATATATAGACTGAAAAACATTGGTGTTCAAATCAAAGGTTACATGTTCAATAGATTGCTCTTGCTAAAGCTTGAGCTTACTCTATTGTGCCATGGGCTCGCAATATGCTTCCCACAAATTTCCTTTGGTATAAGCTAGCCAGAATAGTATCCTATGCTCACAGAGAGTAGTAACTGATAAAAATATTGTTGTGCATATCTTAAAAGTGTGAGTCCTTTAGATACATGAGTCTTGACAAAATGAAGATAGATTTCTTGGTGCTAAAAGATGGGAGCAGAAATTTCTTATTTGAGGAGTGCCAGAATTCAAAGTGTTGAGAGACTAAAATCTATGCAGGAAAGGCAGGGAAATGCAAGAAACAAGTTCAGAAAGTCATCAAATTAAATTAGACCTCAGGAAGATGTCAACGCCAGAAGTACAGTGGTGGGAATTTGTGTCCAAGAAGAGTCAGGGCTAATAGAGTAGGCATGAAGGACAGGGAAAGATAAAACATAAATCCAAGAACATAGAAATTTTTCTCAGGTTGCCTCTGAAGGTTTGTGAATTTATAGGTAAGGGAGCCAGGATAGCTTTATTTATCTTAAAGTGCTTGGGGAAACTATCTGTTAAATGAAACAAGATCTTTCTTTCATCCAGGTTAATCTATAGATGTATTTTCTCCCCCATGCCTTTACCCTTGGAGATTCTTTGCTTAAAGACAACTTGAGTTTACTTCTTCCTTATGACAACCATTCCTTCCCTCTGCCTCAAGGTATATATTTTGAGTTTTCATTCACATTTCACTTCATTTTAATTGGTGTTATAATGCTTTTTATACCATAATCCCAGTTATCAATGCTACTTTTCTGCTACAACTTTATTTCTATATCAAGCTATAATGTTTTTGATTAAAAAAGCATTTCCTTTTTAATACTAAAAAATTTCCTTTACCACATTTATAAGGTACACAGGGTATAACAGAGTGCCATGAAATAATGTGTGCTTAGTTTCAAAGAAACTTTCAGTTAAATTTAAGGAGTTACTATTTAGGTTCCACCCCCAACCGAAGGTGTATTTTTTTTTTTTTATTAGACTAGGGGAATGGTAGAACTTCTCCATCATGTAGGTGGTATAAAAATTCACAGTAAAGTTTAAGGTTGTTTTTCTTCTGAGACATTTGAAAATAAATATGAGTTTTTATGAGAACTTCTAGACAGTTTGATATTAACAGCATATTTTATAATATTTGGTACTGTACAATGTAGGACTTCAAAACTTAACAAATGGCACCATGATCCATTTCCTTCATACTTAGCAAGGAGATTTTTGCAAGTTTCTCCTCACTGGCAGAAAAAAAACCAGAATGTTAGTTACGACCATGTATTTCGACACCATAAGTCTACGTGCAATTTAACTACAAATGCATATATTTGGCATAAAATATCTTCTTTTGACTATAACAGAAAACTCCAGCACTTATAGTTATTATGCATAGGGATTTTTGAATGCTATTCTTTCAAATAAGAATTATATAAATAAACACTGATGCAGGGATCTTTAAAAATCTATGTTCGCTGCTACAATTCCATGCAGAGCTTTCTAAAGCCTTCCTGGCACTTCTTTTTTGGTAATACATGAGTAAATTTAAGCTATTTGGAGCTTATAGAGATTATATCAGAAGTCATCTGCAGAGTGTCAGCAGTTTTGAAAGAGGTAGGATATGAATTGTATTTAGAAAGGAAAGCTTGATAGAGATCTTTTGCACTGCTGTATAGAATTGTTTCAGGAAAATATTATCTCTTGTTTGCTATTAGGTTTTGTCAGACCTGAATCCAAAAAGCATATTGATTTGTTGTCAGTAAGTTGCATATGCTAGATGGATCTGTTTATCCCCCTATTGTATGAAGCTTATTTCATTCCACTTGCTTGGGGGCAGATAGTACTAGAAAAGAAGTTCAAATATACCTCCACCCCACCTCTACCAAGCAATTCCTTCATCCATTTTAAATTTGGTTCATAAATAAAGGACAGAAGAAATCATCTCATAAATCTGGACACTGGCTTGCACAATTCTGTTGTGATAAATCCTGGAAATTACTTTTTTTTCACTTTCGCTATTAATGCTAAGCTGCTAGTGTATATCATTGGTCCGTCTTAGGAGATGAGATATTAATTATGTTTAAATTCATAAGCTGTTAATTTTACTTATTTTACTCCATATTTGATTACCTAAAGAACCCAGAATGGAAGCTGACATATGGTATCTCTGCAGTACTGATTGAACATCTGCAACTCAAGCAATAATTCAAATTTATCAAGTAAATTGCTTACATAAGTAAGATAGTGGTTTCTCTCTATTCCATTACGTTGAGTCGAATATTTATTCTTTTATATTATAAGATGCACAGTTTGTTCTGTTGTGTGGGAAACAAGAACCAGTTAGGAAAAAAAGTTTTCTTGAGTTTTGAGCTCAGATGGAAATACAGGGAAATGATGCTGCTTACTACAGAGGAAAAGAAGTATTACAGTAGAGAGAGAGAGAATGAGGAGGAAGAGATTCAGTGTTGTGATCCTGGGTTTACTGGCAGAGCAGCAACAGAGTTCTCTCCTTTTCTCTCCCTCTCTGTCTCTCTCCCTGTCTTCCTCCTCCTTCCACTTTCCCCCACACATCTCCTTACCCCACCTCCTCTCTCATCCTCTTCCAGGGAATACAGAGGTTTTCTCTAACCGTTTTTGCTTGGGTGACTAATCATATGTGCACAAATATGTCTATTTAATTCAGTAATTGCATTTAAGTAAGGACAGCAAAAAAAGCTTACTTGGAATTGTACAACTTTCCTTTAGATCCATCATTGTAAAATTCTCTAGGGATTTGGGCCCTTTATTTAGGCCCTTATTTATTTGGGCCCTTTCTTCTTTTCATCGACAATCTGAAATTCTTTATGTTGTGTACATTTCTAATGTTTTTCCTCATCAGAGTTTTCCTATGGCTACCCTTAGATACAATGTGTTATGATGAGTAATACACTTAAATAAAATTTTAGAGTATTGTGTTCACACCAAGAATTTGGGGGCTTCAAAATATCCATTAAAAAAATAATGGCATCATTATCCTGGTTCTTCTGAGTTATTCAGAAACATTTCTTATTCTACTCATTAGCTTACCCCCTTGCAAATAATAAATACTGAAGAATTTATTTTTGACAACAGATGTTTGCTGTTTTTGCTTTTGATTTAAAAACTTCTTTCAGATTTACATTTTATTAATAAAGTCCCTATGTTCCAGACACTGTTCTAGGGCCTGCAATATAGAAGGGGACAAAACCTTCACTCCTTAAGCTTACGTATGTGTGTATGCAGGGGAAGAGCAGATAGGACTAAGTCAACGAATCAAACAAGATAGTTTCCAATATAATAGATGTTAAGGAGGAAATGTGAGCCATTTTCCTGAGTGTGAGTCGGTTGGAGGGGGGCTAATTGAATTGGATATTCAGAAAAGGCCTGTTTGAAGAGGTATCTGAGCTAAGACCTGACTGATCTGAAAGAGGTGAGTATGTGAAAATTTGTGGGTGGAGCTTTCATTTAAAATGAAGGGTGATTTCTAGAACCTTGTGGAGGGAACACATCCTTTATGTCTGAGGACTATAAAGAAAGCCAGCCAGTCTGGTTGGTATATAGAAAACAAAAGGCAGCGTGGCAAAAAGTAGGTTATGGGTAGAATCACATAGATCAGGTAGGCCCAATATGATTTCATTTGAGGAGTTTTCACTGATTTTAAGTGACATGGAAGTCCATTGGTTGACAGAAGTGAGGGAATGACAAGATCAGATTTAATACAGACATTTGGGTGCCTCTGTGAAGAATGGATACAAATTATAGAGTTTTTTCAATGAGTCTCTGGTTGCAAGCAAAAAAATAAGTACATCAACAAAAATAAAAACAAAACAGCTTTGGCTGGTTTAAACAGAAAGTGATTTTTTAGTCAGCCTGCTGGCTAGCCTGAGAATCACCCAGAAGGTTGAAGAAATAGGCAAAAACACAACCAGAATCCCATCATGTATCTGGTTAATAGGGCTTCAGTGGAGGCTTCTCACTCAGTTGTGAACATCTGGAGGCCCTGTAGTATCCAGACTTGGGGTGTAGACTCCTCGGCACATGTTGTATGCTCCACTTCTGGGGGTCACTGGCTTCAGACTCAAGATCTTGGGTGGGTGTCTCTAGTTCGCTAAAGTTCTGCAAGAAGAAATTCTGGGGAAATGTATGTCCTGTGATTTCAGCTTCTACAGCAGGAAGCAAGTTTTGCATGAAACATTCTCTAAATGTAAGAAAAGATTCTCATGCTTGACAGCTAATAAAGTGACAAATATTCACCATAGAGGCTAGTGCAGTGATGTAGGTGAATGACCATTGTGGCTTGGACTAGTGTGGTAGCAATAAAGAAAGACGTCTTGAGTTTCTGAATTATTTGAAATCGGAGTCGACAGGAGTTTCTTTTGGCATGGAAATGGAGGGTGGAGTAGAAAAGAAGAATCAGGTGTAATTCCCAGGTTTGAGGACCTAGACGGATGGTGGTAACATTTTTGTATTTAAGATAGCCGTGATACATTTAAATGGTGATGCTAAATTTAATTAATTCTAAAGCTTAGAGGTAAAGTCAAAGGTGGAGATATAAACATAGCTTCATGGGCTTTTAGCCTCTTTTTCTGATAAGGTATAATGTTTATTGCAGCCATTCAAGACTTTAAAAAATTTACTTTAATAGTGCCAATTATCTCTTTACTTAATAACTTAAAATAGCTCTGCAAAATTGCATGCAATATAAAGTGAAAATTCACCTGCGGAGTTTTCATGGCACCCTATAGTATGACAGAGCTTGGCACTTGCATACTCAACCTTATTCTCCACTGCTTCCCAGCTCACAGATAACCTCTCTTATGATTAGGCCAACTGTATCACTGGATGTCCCATAAGCATTATGAATTTCTGATTCTTACTTTTTTTATTGTCATTTTCCCAAATTGGAAACATTTATAGCAGAATGTTTAAGAGAACTTTTGAGTGTGATAGGCCAGAAGTGACCCTGGACTACACCAGTTATTAACTGTATGATCTAGGGATTCATTAAACTTCTCCACTTCTCATCTGTAAAATGAAGACCTATTCCGTGGGGATGAGATGATTACACTTCTTCCATGGGGATGTGGTCAGAACTAAATGAGAGAATTTTTATAAATACTTGACACACATTGCAAGTATTCAATTGATGATAACTCTAATTATTATTGCTGGTCCTTTCTTTCCCTTTCCAAATGCAAAAAAATCATACTTAAAAAAATTGTCCTTCAAGTCCAAGCTTCTGAAGCTCCTGCAGTGCTCCTCAGCCTAGTCAAGGCTATAATTGAAAGCAACAGCAACCCTTACAAAGATTTATTGGAAAAAAAGTGTCATGACTGTATGACTGTCCCAGGACAAAACACAAAGGACAGTCAGCTCTGCGAGGCTGAGGCTGGAGGCAGGGTCCAAGTGTATTCCTTTATAGCTCCATAGGCTCAAGTCGTGAAGGCTTATCAATGCTTCTTTCTGTATATCTCTGCCACCTGTCTAACTTCTGTATGCTTGCTCAGTTTCTGTGCTCATAAAGGACTTCTCTGCTCCCCAGAACCTATGATTAGATTTGCTTCTGGCTCGTTTTGATTTATTCCCACCCTAGTTCTACATGAGTTTATAGGTCACATGAATTGTGACCCTTAATTTGTATTTCTTGACCTTTATTTAAGTTTTCTAAAGACAGAGTATTTGGCATAACCCCCATGATTTCTCTTGGGTCAGATGTCTAGCTATACCCTGGGGAAATTACACTGCATAGTATCAGGCTTACACCTTTCTAGAAGCTGTAGGTGGAATGAAGGGTTTTGGGGGTACAGCAAGGAAAGTAGTTTGTTGTCAGGGGTAATTTGTTGATAAGGAGAAGAAGACCATGCAAACTAACTCAGATAATAAGGGATTTAACTAGAAGGATATGAAGGAACCATAAAAGTGTAGGTTATAAAGTACAGCTGGGTTAAGTAGGAATTGAAAAATTGTCAAGCAAATTATATCTCTCCATCTCAACTTGATTTTGTTTATCTCTATTTTACTCTCTGCAGTCTGGTTTTATTTGTTTATTCAATAATATTAATTGCTCATTCAACCTAGGCAAAAGCTCAATGCACTCACTGTTCTAGGTTTTTTTCTGTTTATCCATGGGACCAAACGTCCATAATTTTGTCTTACATTGATTCTATCTCCATTGATTTAGTGATAGTTACATTGAATTTCTCAGGCACAGTCCGCATCTCTTCTTTGCTGTCTACACTCATTCTCTTAGTGATCCCATCCGGTCTCATAGCTATAAATCCATTGTATATTCTGACAACTTCAGATTTATGTCTTTGAACTCCAGACCCGTATACTCAGCCACCCACTTATATCTTGACTTGGATTTCTAATTGACAACTCAAGCTTAACATGTGCAAAGTTTTGTTCCTGATTTCACCTCACTTTCCAAACCCGTTCTGATAAAGGTCTGTCTCATCTTAATTGATAGCAACTCTAATATTCTCCGTGGCTCAGTCCCCAACCCTTAGTGCTATCTTTGACTACTTAGTTTCATTCCTCACATGAAGTCAGCAGTCCTTTTGGCTCTACCTTTTAAATGTATGCATGATCCAACTATTCCTCATTACCTCCATCACCAGTGAGCCACACTCATTTCTCACCTGAATTATTGCAGTGAACTGCTAACTAGTTTTCCTGCTTCACCTCTGCATCCCTCTGTAGTCTGTTCTAATAGATTTCCCAGGGTGATCCTTCTTAACAACAAACTCAGATTATTGACTCCTCTGCTCAGAACCCTCCTTTGTCTTCCCTTCTCATGTAGAATGGAAGCCAATGTTTTTACAATCCTCTCTAAGGCCCATGGGAGCTATCCCTCTCTTCCTTACTTTTGATTTTATGTCTTACTATTCACCCTTGTTTATTCTTGTTCTTCTCTTGTTTCACAGACCTCTTGCTGTCCTTTAATGAACTAGACAAGACCATGCCCCAGGACATTTGCATTTACTTTCCTTTCTGCCTTAAAATTCTTTTCCCAAGCTATTCTCTGTCCTTCAAACTTTTACTTAAATGTTTCCCTCTGTGCAAGGCTTTTGCTCACTGAGTTATTTAAAATTGCAACCTTTTCACCCTATACTCCCTATCCCTGCTTCCTGCTGTATTTCACTCCAAAGCACTCAGCAGGGTTTGACATACTATGTATCTTGCTGATTGTCTTGTTCTCTTCCCGTCCAGTGAAAGGTAAACTCCACAAAGGCAGATTTCAGATTCATCCATTCACCACTGTGTCCTCAAAATCTAGAAGAATGTCTGGCACTCAGTAATGTATGTTGGATCAATGAGTGAATTTATGAATAAGTGAGGAAATGGCCATTTGTCATATTTTGGTCTGCTGCTATATAGAGTACTTATGGAGGAGAGATTATCTTTCTTATACATCCAGAAAATGCAAAGCATTTTGAAGTTTCTGATTATTTCATATAATCTATTCAATGTGGTATATGATATTCTTCCCATTTTGCAAATGAGGACACTGAAATTTAGGGAGTGAAAGCCACATGCCCAAAGTAGAGTTGTGATGTGATAGCCTTGGCTGGGCTCCTTCTGTTAATACATGGTGCTAGAACTATGGTTTCTACCTTCACCCTGATACATAGCATTTCTGTGTCTCAAGTGATTATTAGCACTACCCTTTTCTTTTCCTTGCAAAAATAGCATCAGAAAAATATCTATAGATTTTACAGACTTTTGGGGTCAACAAGTGGAAGACCCATATTCTCACAAAAGATACTGGACTTTGGAGTGGAGATTCCTTTTCTGACAGTCATTAGTGGCCCTTCACCCTTTATCCAGATTTTTATCATAAAACCCTGCCCATTTACCTTCTCCACAGTCTGCTTCTCTTCCCAGCTGAGCTATTTCCTGCTTAAAATCTCAGTCTATTCTTAGGTTCTTGCTGTCATGAAAACAATATTTTTCTCTAATGTTTCTGAGAATATTAATTGTAGGGTTTCTGAAAATTTCATCTGTTCCCTACCCCACATTGTGTCCCTTTCCTTTGAGATTGTCGTTTTTTCCTTTTCTCTTAAAATTTTTTTTTTCCTATTTGATTTCTATCTTTAATGTTATAAAAGGTTTCTGAGTTCCTCGTTGGTTGTACATTCATATTAAAGAGTAAATGGAAGCTTTGGGTGCACAAGTGGGGCTTAACCATTAAGGCATACTGGAGGGCAATCCACCGCCACCTATGAATATGTGTCTCTCTTTCTTGATCTTTCCATTTTCTTCATCTGGTCTTTTGCCTGGTTGTCACATTCTGCAAGTTAGTGTGTGAAGAAGGCTAAGAATCACATCATCCCGTTTGTAGACTTTCCTTAATTCCTAGTGTGTGATAAAGCACATCAACTCTCCCTGAACTGTGCTTCTAGGTTTCAGAGTGATTGCTTCCTGTACAGAGAGGCAGTGGTCTTAACCAATCCTCCAGCTCTCAGCTCCTCCCTGCCTCTTAGAGACTCCTCTCCCTACCCCTTTCAAAAATGCATTCAAAAATACATGTCTTCAACTTCTGAGTCTTTCTGAGATTTTGTGCCTCAAACCAAATTAACTTTTCCTATTTTCTTCCCAGGCAGCCACGTAGGTTGGAACGTTCTATATTCTTCTATGTCATTTACTACTCTGAGCAATACAGCAAATAGCATTTAGGTGTCCGGGCTCTGGAGATAAACTGCCTTGCTTCAAGCCCTAACTCTGCCACTTATTAAGCGTAAGATCTAAGTAAATTCTTTCACCTTTCAGGGCCTTCCTCACCTGTAAACTGTGGAAAATAACAGTACCTAACCCATAGGGCTACTACAATAATGAAAACACGTATAAACGTGCCTGCACACATAACAGATGCTAGAGAAATGTATGGATTTATTATGCACTTTCAATCTCTCTAAAATCTGCTGATTTATATTAGCTACTGTGTTTTATACTCCTATTCTTTTGCCCTTATAGATTAAGTCATCCTATTCCCTTATTATCAATTTAATAATGTTTTTTGGAGTAAGCTGATATAAATACCTTAATACTTTATAATTAACTCTATCTCAATAATGGAAGTCTCCCAAATCTATTCCCCTCTGTATGTATCAGCATAAGTCAATACCTGTGGTTTTTTTTTTTAATTTTTTAATGTTTGTTTATTTTTGAGAGAAAGAGAGAGAGAGAGCAGGAGCAGGGGAGGGGTGGAGAGAGAGAGGGCTCAAATCCATAAACCATGATATCAAGACCTGAGCCAAAGTCGGACACTTACCTGACTGAGCCACCCAGGCACCCTCAGTCAATACTTGTTTTGATAATCTGCCTGGTACTTATATGCCTCTAAGAAATGTGTTGCTTTCCAGTCTCCTTCATAGGGACCAGAGGCCTATTACTGAATCCCAACCAGCTTACCAGTGGGCAAGCATCTCTGATTGCAATCACTTGCTTGCTTAGGTTTTCCCAAATTCCCTGTGTATGGAATCACCATCACCATGCCCAACCTAAGGATACACTTCTACTTTATGTTTTGAAATTTTCATCGCTTGTGATCTACTTTAGATCTACTAACTACTGTTTCTTTTGTGAGCTTGGATCAAACTCCTTGTTTCTGAACCTTTTAGAGCCTCTCCAATTTTTAACTGGCCCATGCCTAGGTGTGTGCCAAAATACGACACAATTTCCTTCTTTTCTATTTTTAAATTCTCACTTTCTCATTTTTCTCTTTTTTTCCCTCCTATTCTTTTCCTTTTCTGAAGTTTGAAAGGACACTTTTAATAACTTTCAAGGTAAGACTTTTCAGCCATAAGATGACAGATACATAATATCTGCTAGAAATGTGTTTGAAGAGCTGTACACACAGGAAATAGCCATGCATTGTTGTTTAGGGAGATGCAGTTGTCTTTCTCATTACTATAATAAGGGGCATTTTTATTTTTTATTGTACATTAGCGAAACATTCCAATTTCACTCTAGCTGCACATTAGGCTTCATATTCCAAAATGAGAAACAGTAATAGGTTTTTATTCATGGTTTACTACAGTGAAATGATTTTCTGAAAATGACATTTTCATAATCACTCTCCCCCACCACTACTGTCATTACTATCAAATTAAGGAATATACAAATATTTATTCAGAAATCTTTGTAAACATAAAGGGTTTAAAATTATATTATATTTTTACTCTTCCCTCCTATGGGCTTTTGGGAGACCTGGCCATTTTGAAATGGGCAAAAATGACCTCAAATTTATAAAATGCATCTAAAATAGTAATTGAAGCTACTAACTGCTAGAGAAGGACAGAAATTTGAGTGTGTCCTGATGCTAACAAGTCAGAAGTACTAACAGGGAAACGAGGCACGAGGTCTGGAGTGGGAAATGCCACCTGTTACATTGTCATATACTAATTAGAGTGTAGCTGCATCTTTATTTAGTTTTTCGCTCCTGCTTCCAGTATATACCATCGTGCCATTGTCTACACCAGCGTGTATTCTGTTCTGTCCGTGAGGGTCCAGGTGTCTTATTCATTGTGCAGAGATCAGCAGGCTCTCCTTTGCAGAGCTCTGATGAAGTGGAAACCAACTTCCAGGAACACATCTCACTGAAGGAAGGAGGGAGGAAAGAGAGGAAGGAGGGAGAGAAGGAAACTTGCCAGATTAGTTCTCATTCCAAAGTCCCCTACCTCAAACATTGATTCACTGTTGATTATAGTCAGTCAGTTTGGTAATGTCATGTATGCTCACTTAGTCTACAGTGTTAAAAAGATTGTCATCTAAATATGGGAACCATGTAGAAAGTCAGATAGTCAAGTATTGCTTCTAGTTTGAGTTTATGCTCATTGTTGGCTCTGTAAGCCATCGGTCAACATTGTAGGTAACAGTTTATATAAGTTTAGTATTTTATAATAATTTAAATATAAAAACAGATATATGAAAATAAAGGTAGGGATCTACCAGGTTTTAGTTTTACTATATGTTTCATACTGGAGTGACATGTATCTATCATGTCTTACCCAGTTATCTTTCTAAATTCACATATTATGCTCCATTCAACTATAGCAACTCAACAGCTCTGTAATTTTACTGTTATGATAATCATTTCTTGAGAAAATTAAGAGCTCAGAAGTAGAGAATACACACATTCTTATTTTTTTCTCCTGTATATTTTTGTTTGCTTGTGCAGGAACTCTTCTTTTTCAGTACTAGGGAAAAACAAAACTTCTTTAATAAATAATTCCCTGCAAACAATTTGATAGGAAACCTTTTGAGTTAGTGAACTCTGTAAAATTATGGGTTTATACCTGGTTTTCATTCTGTTAATAAACTTCAAGGCTGGTTGAAAAATGACACGTTTCAGAATTAAATAAAGACACCTTAAGTCAAAATATTATATTGGCCTTTCGCTTTCAAACACACCAGGCATGGGAATTCTATAGCTCCAAGGTAAAGATGTCCTCTCTCTGAGCCTTGTTGGTCGACTGAGCCAGTTACAAATTATACTGGAGTGAGTTAGTTCCTGCATTTTGTCAAAACGACTAGAGCTTCCCTGCAAATTTGTAAAGTGGGGTCGATGGAAGAAGACACCTTTAATTTGTTTTTATCTCCAAGACTCAGAAGAGACAAGTCAAAGAGCCATAAATGTTTTTCCTATTTTGGAGATTGATTTGAATGCTGTGAAATATGTAGAGTTGAGAGTCGTGTAGAGCATGGTGACTTTGGAGGCAAGCAAGGCTGTTGAGTCCCATACTTATGTGAGTTTTAAAGTTCCATGCTTAGCAACTGTGTGCCCAACTGCATCTCTAATTGAAACTCAGCTTGCTAATTTGTGGCAAGATCAAAATTTTGGATGTGTCTCCTCGGGACCTCATTTCCAAATGTTTATTATTGTTAACACACAACAGAAATATCTCAGTTTCTAATTTTTCTTTAAAAAGCTGATCTGCAGTGCCTGGCTGGCTCATTTAGCAAAGCATCCAACACTTGATCCTGGGGTTGTTGAGTTCGAGCCCCACGTTTGGTATAGAGATTACTTAAAAAACAAGCAGAAACATTGGGGTCATATGCATATATGTGCCTCCCTGAGACCAATTGGCTGCATTAAAAATTTTTTTTAAGGTTTTTATTTATTATTTTCTAGAGAAAGAGAGCACAATTGGGGGAGGAACAGAGAAAGGGGGGGACAGAAGTTCTGAAGCAGGCTCTGTGCTGAGAGCAGCAAGATCAATGTGGAGCTCGAACTCACAAATTGCAAGATCATGGGACACCTGGGTGGCTCAGTCAGTTGAGCGTCCGACTTCAGCTCAGGTCATGATCTCACACTCCATGAGTTAGAGCCCCGTGTTGGGCTCTGTGCTGACAGCTCAGAGCCTGGAGCCTGCTTCAGATTCGGTGTCTCCCTCTCTCTCTACCCCTCCCCTGCTCATGCTCTGTTTCTCTCTGTCTCAAAAATAAACAAAAAACATTTTAAAAAATTACAAAAAAAACAAATTGCAAGATCATGACCTAAGCCAAAGTCAGACACTCAACCGACTGAATCACCCAGGCAGCCCTCAGCCCATGCATTTTGTTTCTGTTCCTATTCACCTGCCTGGAACTGTAACCATTGCAGGTTGCTAACACTGCTTTAGATTTCGGGCAGCTGCTAACCTACTGGCAACCATTTGATTTAGAAAAGGTGACTCTTGCTGACCCACGCAGAACATAAACCGGATTTCAGTCGCCTCTCACTCCCTCGCCTGAGTGACCTTATGTAGTAGACAAGCTACTCAAGCTTATACAGAATATACAACCAGGGCCAACTGTACCTGTAAAAAATGGGGCTTCTTCATTAATCTGGAGTTTGAATGAGAGAATATATCTGCATCACAAGTGAATCATCATTGCTTGGAAGAAAAGGCAAAAAACAAAAACTGGAAGTCTAATGCTTCATTTAAACAGGACGGCAACATTACTGGGCCATACAAGGCACATCTCATTCATGTGGTGCAAGTAAAGCTTTCATAAAGATTATCCTCAATGTTACCTTTCTAAAAAGTTCAAATCCGGTTCCTTATGTTATAAATGTGAGTTTTTTCACAAATGACTAAACCTCCTGAGTACTGTGGAGTGACTCATGCTGATAGATCCTTGCTTCACTTTTAAGCAAGCACTCTGTGGAGACATTTGAAAACCAAATTAATAAAACAAAGTTTATTTTGTCATGTGTGGGTATTGATAAATATCAGCTGGGAAAAGAGACAAGAGGAATTACCTTTTTTCAATCGTTAAGCATTGCTTAGGAGGTATCGTGAGGAAGCTGAGCCAAGACCTTCACAGCTCTGCGGCGAGGCTGTTTAATAAGGAGGTTTGAGACAGGCTTGAGGAGACTGCTTTTGCCTGGGCTCTGCTTACCGATGGTTCTCCACAAAAGCCTGATATTGATCTGGCATCCGAAGGGGCATCTGTAAATGCTTGAGGTGATGTTCTGTGAGGGATAAATTGGCTGAGTTATGTAGGAAGAAAATAATTAAGTTCAGTCTTCTGTGGTATTTCTATCCGTAAATGCTTTGGGAGGGAAAAGCTTAGTATTCGGGTACCTGCAGAGGGACTGGGCAAAGTTCCTCGTGTACTAGAGGCAGGGGATCCAGACCAGATATTTACAAGATCCTTTAGCTCGTCAGCTGCACAGCATGAGAAATATTTGCAAGCCAGGGTTATTCCTGCAGCAAACATTCAAGACTGCTGAGAAGAAGCAGTCTGTGTTTTGTTGAGTGTGTATTATTCTGGGTGACCCCAGATTAGGTTTGCCGAAGATCATACACGAGAAGGGAAGAAATTGAGGCAGAAAAAAAAAAATCCATCCGATCTGTACCAACCCTAGGGTCAGAGAATCAGATATATGAATGTTTTTCAAATTTTTAAGTTATTTGTTTTTGCTAGCTTTGTTACTTGAGACTACTGAGAAATAAACCCAACAACTTGTCAGCCCTGCTACCTGGGTTAGCCTTCCAATGAGCCATGCAGTGGCTCTCTGAGCCTTTAAGATGTAGGATGAAGCCTCGGGAAGGTGTACTTCGTAATTTTCCATTCTAACACACCTCCCACACGCCTGACTCAATATTTCATAGATTGGGGTTGACAAGCAAAGTTGTCTGAAGAATGTAGCCTGATAGTCACATATTATCTGTCAAGGTAATAACTCCCTTAGGGTTTTTGGAAAAAGAATCCTTCCAACCTGACATTTAAAAACACTGCAGGTTTCAGCCTGTCTACTACCCCCTGTTGCAGAGACTGGTAACCAAATGCTATACCATATGCTAATGTCCCACAAATACAAGATAGAATGGAGAGAATCTGACACTGTGTGAGCCCCCTTTCTTCAAACAGCCCTGGATGTCACAAGCAGGAAAAAAGAGAACTCATTTTCTGTTAAATTGAGCATCCTCATTGACCCAGCTTGACTCACATTGCAGCAACGTGTCAGTAGTGATAGAATTTTCTGCAACAGTTAGAAGGGAAAAATCGCTGCTTATTGTTTATCATTTTAAATATTTCCTGAGTTTGATGAACTATATTTGAATGGTATTTTATAGTTAGAATACACCTTTTAAAAACATTTTTCCACAAGTGAAAAGAATGGTTACCCAAATATAAGCGATTACAACATTCCTGTAGAGGGAGATGCTATGAATTAAATTCTTTTTTTTTTTTTTTTTGGTTCCCATGTACCGTTAGTGAGTCTCCTCTTCAGGATGGATCACAGTCTTTTTCTGTGTCCGCATCATCTCAAAATGAAAATTCTGAAAATCAGCTCATGTCAATAAAATACATGGAAGTCTCGGGGTCTGCATCTACATCCTCTTCTTTTGCTTGATCATGCAATTATAACACCATCCTTGCTTGGATTTCCCAAATCCATTTTTGCCTATTGGACAGCAACGTCTTCATTTTCCAATAATACCTTCTATAACTTTTCCAGCACGCTTTTCTCATACACTTTTTTTTTATATCATTTAGCTCATGATTGGGTTATTATGCTGTTTTAGATGCATTCCTCCCTTTCAGGATTTATATCTTTGATACTGTATTTTTACCACAGCCTATGGTATACCGTCACTGTAGTGACTCAAGGCATCATAGCACTTGGCCATCAGGCACTTGTTGATCAGAGAAGATATAATTACCCATATTCAGATCACAAGTCTTTTTAGCTTACTGTTTTGCTTTCGTACTACAATTGTTTACTTTTGTATTGGTTGCTGTGACCTCCTCTCCAGGTAAGATAATATTTCTATTTCTTTGATGTGCCACTTCTGCTGACACTCTGCTCAAGTTTTCTCCTGTGCCACACAAAGCCTACGAACTGTTATTGTTCTTCCATTTTTCTTACATTCCTTTCCTCCTTTTCTCCTTGCCTTTCTTTCGCCCCAGCTCTCTCAATGAATATTTAATGGCACTGCTTTACAGAGAGAACGTTAAGGACAAGCTTGCAGTAGGTGAATGAAGAAAGGTAAGGAGAAGTTTATAAACCAAGATACTTCCAGGCTATCGCCTGTTACAAATAGCATGTGATCCTGCGCTCCTTCTGCCGCCCACCCTGCCATCTGCCACCGTTGCAGTCCCAGTTTGCTAATTTGGGATTTGACTCTTGTAGTTGCTCTTAAGAATCAATGACCAGAACAATGTTTTCATTTCAAAATCATGCTTTTACTACGGTGAATGATGTATTTGAAGGAGATGCTACATCCCTAATACATTTTAGTTTATTTATTTATTTATTTATTTGGAGAGACAGAGAGAGAGAGAGAGAGAGAGAGACAGAATCCAAAGCAGGCTCTAGGCTCTGAGCTGTCAGCACAGAGCCCTAAGCGGGGCTGGAACTCACAAACCATGAGATCATGACCTCAGCGGAAGTCAGAAGCTTAACCGACTGAACCACCCGGGCGCCGCAACACATTTTAGTTTAAAGGGGATTAAAGGAGGATCATATTTTAGGGCATAAGTTGAAACACTGGTATTTCATAGACCTTCCCTGGGTCGGTGAAGGGAGACAGAAGCAGTGGCTGCTCCAGCGATGGGAGTAACTTCCGGCTGGAATGCACATGCGTATTTGGAGGTGGAGTTAAAGTTCAGCTGATGTTCAGAGTGGTTACCCAGCCACGGTTGTGAAAAACAGATGCTCCATTGGAGGCATTTGCAAAGGATGCATGAAAACCCCAGGAAAGAATACCCCCCTCAAAGGGAGTGGGGAGGGCTTTATAGGAGTGGCTTGTGTTGGGCTTACAGGATGAGTGGAGAGTCAGTCGCAGGGGTGGTGGGCATTGCAGGCAAAGGATGATGTGTAGTGAAGCAAAGTGGCAGGAACAAGAACGGGGTATTGATTGATTCCCTGATTTTTTAAAAAAAAATTTTTTTTAACGTTTATTTATTCTTCAGGGAGAGAGACAGAATATGAGTGAGGGAGGGGCAGAGAGAGAGGGAGGCACAGAATCCAAAGCAGGCTCCAGGCTCTGAGCTGTCAGCACAGAGCTGGACGTGGGACTCAAATACACAAACGGAGAGATCATGACCTGAGCTGAAGTCAGATGCTCAACCGTCGGAGTCACCCAGGTGCCCCTGATTGACCAATTTTTAAAAGTTTATTTGAGAGAGAGAGAGAGAGAACCAGCAGGGTAGGGGCAGAGAGAGGGAGAGAGAGAGAATCCCAAGCAGACTCCATGCTGGCAGCGCAGATTCTGATGCAGGGCTGTAGCTCACCAATGGTGAGATCATGACCTGAGCCGAAACCAAGTGTCATGCACTTAACCAACTGAGCCACCCAGTTGTCCGAGTTTGGGACATTTAGGGAACTGCAAGCTGTAGGATGTGAGGCCCTCAGGATTTTAAGGACAAAAGTCACTTGTTCAGATTAGAGTTTTAGGAAAACTCTAATGTGGCAGCAAAATAGACTGTATTAATGAGTCTCCATCTATATGAATGTTGGTGCAAACTGCTCACATCAAGTAACAGTGGTTTAATTAGCAGTAAGATGGGCAGTTTCCTCAACTGTTAAGATTTCCTACTGCATTTTCATTAAAAAATCTTTTATTTGCCTACAAGTACCACTGATAATAAAAGCTAATAAAATAAGTGGTATTGATTTGACAAAAATTCATATAATAACTGAAACAGCCATCTACGCTTTGTTTTAACTTTTGCTTTTGCAAGCGTCCTGTCTGGGGTTATGGTTGTCTACGTTATGGTATGAAATATTGTATTTTCTGTTATGAAAAATCCCCCAGTTTATGTCCTGAAATAAATCTCTAAATGTTTCATGATATCCGCAGAATAAAAATAGCACTCACAGTCCCTCTGCCCAGTTGGACTGCTGCTCTGTCTCACACCGTCTCGGCTTCACTTCGGCCTTCAGCTCGGCTCACGGCGGGTGGTTCTGTGAAGGGTTCAAGTCACAGTGTCTCAAGCTCAAAATTCACATGCCTTTTGTTTTCTGTTGTGTGGGGGTGCTAACATTCCTGAGGGTATTCTCAAGAATCTTGAGGAGTGTGTGGATCCACTTGCCTTCCCACTGATCATGAGGAGGTGGATTCTGAGCGTTGCATAGGCTCTGAGGTAGTTCCAGACAGATCCAGCTCCTTGTGGTCAGTGACCCTCTTGACGATGACTCTGCATTAGTCTTTTCCTCCTTCCCTCATCCCTGCCCTTTGGAGATTTCCTCGCAAAGAAACAACCTGAATATGAATTTTGTCTCAAGCTCCACTTCTGAGGGTACACCTTTCTCCCTTAATGATTCTCTCTCTCCTTCTCACTGAGTTTGAGGACCACTAAGAGACAGAAATAGTTCCAGAGGGGCGAAAAGACTTTTGTGGAGGCTGTTGCGATAATCAGGACAAACATAATCAAGGTCCTGGTCCTACCTGATGCCAGTTATTATAGTAAAGATGCCTTACATTTGTATAGTGCTTCATCATATTAAAAAAAAATGTTTATAAGCATTTCAGTTTTTAAATTTTTGTCCAAGTCCCTTCTTTTTTTTTAAATTTAAATCTCTCTCTTTCTCTCTTTCTCTATTATTCCACTTATATAAAGTCCAAAACATGTCAAACTAAGTTCTAATGTTGGTAGTCTGGTTAATGGTGACCTTCAGAAAGCAGGAAGTAGTATAATGATTGGGAGGGGGCACACTTCAAACTTCATGTTAATGTCTCCACTGTTTATGGGAAGTACGTAGGGGAGGGGTTATCTTCGTCCTAGAAATGAGTAAACTACATTATGCAAAGTATAAGTGGATTTCTTAAGGTCAGATAGCAAGGGAGGGGCAGGCCTGACCATCAAAGGTGTTATTTTAGATCCTAATTAAGAAATAAGTATTTTTCTCCATGAAACTAAGCTGCTTCCTTACTGTTTTGCTAACCTATATGTGTGGCAGACTTTGAAAGAGGTCAATAAGTTATACCACCTTCCTCAGTCAAGTTCTGACTCAAATGAGAAATAACGTAAAGAATTGGCAAATGTAGACAAAAATATGTTCTTTACTTCGGATAAAGATGAACTTCGTGAATAGGGGCTTATTTGTTTACCTATTTAGTAGCCCTAGCTACAACCACAGCTGGTTGCTATGGGAAAGGAATAAAGAAGGGACTGGCCATCCCATGCCAGGTTTGACCTTCAAAACTCCTTAATAAGACTGAAGACACTCTTCTTTCAGAGAGGAAAGGGCAAAAGAGGGGAGAGACACCATGGGTCTTATGCTAAATAGGAGAACATGGGGAATGGAGACTAAAGAATCCCCCTAAATAATGTGATGGGTCATGAATTCATTCACTGACAACACGTACAGAGTAAGCACTATGTTTCAGGAACATAGTGATATAGTGATGAGCAAGACAGAATGTTCCCTGCCTCCTGCTGCTGGTTAAAATCTGAAAAAGTAATCTCCAGTATAAATTCAAGAATGTACTAGTTTTTGATAAATCATAATAAATGATGGTAAAGTGTGAATTATCTAATATAAATGAGTTTAAAACTTCAAACTAACTATGAGTTGCACGAAGATGTATATGTACTGCTTTTTATTGCATTATGCTATTAGAAGAGATAATATGATAACTGCCTGCAATATCAGATAATCTCATACCTGATAATTCAATATCTGAGTGACTCTCTTGTGTTTTCAGAAATATTTACCACGACCTTAAACCTCTGCAGCCATACCATTCCTACTTTGAGGTGGAATAGACATCTGTCTCACCGCAACCTGAATCTCATTCTCTCACAGTAGTAGAAGCATTATTGATCAACCCACCCCTCTCCTTCTTTTGATAAAAGAGAAATTTAGTTTTTTCTCATCTAAAATAAATAAGCAGGGCACCTGGGTGGCTCAGTCAGATAAACATCTTACTGTTGATTTTTGGCTCAGGTTATGATCTCCTGGTTGTGAGATCAAGCCCTGCATCAGGTTCTGCACTGGGCATGGAGCCTGCTTAAGATTCTCTCTCTCCCTCTCCCTCTGCACCTCTCCCACTCGTGCTCTCTCTAAAAACACATAAATTTAATTTAATTTAATTTAATTTAAAAATAAGCAACACACACACACACACACACACACACAATTATTGACTTAACATGCCCATCTAATCATCCTGTGTCTTGTTCTCTTTGCAGAAAACTTCTAAAAGAGAGATCAGTCTAAAATCACACGTTCCTACTTCATCTGGCTTGTTCCACTACCCAACAGGTAAATAATTTACTTCCTAATCTAGGTCCTGCTTCTTTTCTTTATTGTCTCTTATCATAGCTTCACAGCTATCTTGAGTAATGGCTGACTTTCCAAATGTTCCATGCTGACATGCCTCTGTACTTTTATACCTACCATTCACTCCATGAAAAGTCCCCATCCTCTTCTCTATATTGTGAAGTCCTTATCTTTTTAAAAATGACTCAGCCTAGGAGGTGCCTGGCTGGTTCAGTCAGTAAAGCATGCAACTCTTGATCTTGGGATTATGAGTTCAGGCCCCACATTGGGAGTACAGCTTGCTAAAACAAAAATTAATAACGAAATAAATCTAAAAAAATGGTTCAGTCTAAACTTCATCTCCAGATTTATGTTCCTTTCTCAACTGAGTAACTGACTTATATTTGTGCTCCTTTAGAATTCTCTGGATGTCTCTGTGATTTGTATTCTTTTAATTTTAACAAATTAATAGGTGTGTGTTATGGCCCAGAATATGGTCTATCTTGGTGAATATTGCACGTGAGCTTTAGTAGAGTGGGTATTCTGCTGTGTACATGCCGCTTATTTTCAGTTAATTGATGTCGTTGATGTAATAGTTGAATTCAACTATGTCCTTCCGATTTTCTCCCTGCTGGATCTATCCCTTTCTGAGAGAGAAATGTTGAAGACTTTAGTAATGACAGTATTTTCGTGTATTTCAACTTGCAATTCAATCAGTTCTTGCCTCCGTCGTGAGGTGCATACATGTTAAGGATTGTTATGCCTTCTTGGAAAATTGACGTCTTTATCATTATATAATGCTCATCTTTATACCTAATAACTTCCCTTGCTCTGAAGTCTCCTCTGTCTGAAATTTATATAGCTACTCCAGCTTTTGTTTTTTTTTGATTCATGTTAGCATGGCACATTTTCCTCCATCCACTTACTTTTAGTCTATATGTCTCTTTATATTTAAAATTGTGTTCTTATAGTAAACAGAGTTGGCTCTTGCTTTTTGATCCACTGAGATACTCCTTGTCTTTTAATTGGTGTGTTTAGAACATTGATATCAAATTAGTTATTGATATAGTTGGATTAATGTCTACCCTATTTGCTACTGTTTTCTATTTGTTGTCTTTGTTCTTAGATTCTATTTTTGTCTTCCACACTTTTCCTGCTTTTCCTGTGGTTTAACTGAGAATTTTGTAGGATTCAATTTTCTTTCCCTTCTTAGCATATCACTTACTGTTCTTTTTTAGTGGTTGCTTTATAAGTAATCTCTGTCCACTTCCTAATAACACTATATTAAATGTTACTGTAAATAACACTATGCTAAGTGTGATTACCTGATAACAAAATAATGTTGATTCCTTCTTCCCATTCTTGTATCATTGCTGCCGTTTATTTTCACTTCTGCATAAGCATACATATATCCGGAAATATACATCATTGAATATATTGTTGCTATTGCTATTTTGAACAAACTGTTGTCTGTTAGATCAGTTAAGAGTAAAAAAAGAAAACGTTTTTATTTGATCTTCACTTATTCATTCTCAGATGCTCTTCTTTTTCTTACATAGATGTGGATTTCTGACCTATGTCATTTTCCATCTCTCTAGAGAATTTAACACTGATTGCAATGAGATCTACTGGCAAAAAATTCTCTCAATTTTTGTTTGTCTGGGAAAGTCTTTATTTCCCCTACATTTTAAAAGGGTAATTGCACTGGATACAGAATTCTGAGTTGGTGGGTTTTTTTTTCTCTCAATGCTTTAAATATTTCACTCTCGTGTCTTGCTTGCATGGTCCACAAGGAAAATCTGGCTGTAATTGTTATCTTTGCTTCTCCATAAGCGAGGTGTTTTTTTTAATCTGTGTCTTCTTTCAGTCATGTTTTTACCTTTAATTTTCTGCAGTTTGAAAGTGATATATCTAGGTAGTTTTGACATTTGTCTTACTTGGTATTCTCTGAGCTTCCTGGATCTGTGGTTTGGTGTCTGACTTTATTTTGGAGAAATTCTGTCATTAATTTTCCAATATTTCTTCTGTTCCTTTATCTTTCTCTTCTGGAATTCCCATCATCCTTATGTTACACCTTTTGTATTTGTCTCACAGTTCTTGACTATCTCGGTCTTTTCCCCAAACTTTTATCACCTTCCTTTTAAATTTCAGCAGTTTCTATTGAGATATCCTCAGACTCAACTGAGTTTAGTGTCCTAATGAACAAAGGCACTCTTCATTTTTATTACAGTGTTTTTGATCTCTAGCATTTCTTTTAGTTCTTTCTTAGGACGTCCATCTCTCTCCTTATGTTGACCATACTTTCTTCCACATTGCCTACTTTATCCATTAGAGCATTCAGCATATTAATATTATTTTAAGTTCCTATTCTAATATTTAATATCTCTGCTACATCTGAATCTGGCACTGATGCTTTCTCTGTCTTTCTAAATTTTGATTTTTGCTTTTTCGTACGCTTGCAATTTCTTCTTGATGTACTTAATAAAAGAATTGCTATAAATAGGCTTCAAGTAATGTGATGGTGCAGTGTGGGAGGAAGAAAAGTATCTTATGGTTCTATGGTTAGTTCTCAGTATTTTAGTGAGTCTGTGTCTCTGGACCATGGACTTCACAAGGTTCTCTTGGACTTTTTTCTGCCTGTGTATGGTGGGACAGGATGGCTAGCACTGGCTAAAGTTTGACATTTTCTTTCTACTAGGTAAGTTATACTCTGATAATGCCCTAATAAGTGAGGCTCTGGTTAACTAACTTCTTCTGAGGGTTGACCTTATTAAGAAGTATTTCAAAATGGTTTCCTTTCCTCTTCCCCTTCCAGAAGCACCAGGAGATTTTTCTTTGATATTTATTATGAAACTTGGCCAAGCTCCTAGAAGTAAAAATCACAAAATTATTGGTACTCTCTATGATTGAGTCCTCCTAGAGGTTTTAATTCTCTGTCTTATCCACACTGAGCCTCCAGCAGTTTATTGTCAGGTTGGGTTTTCTACCCTGACATTGGTTTCAGTGGCTGTTTCTACTCTAGAGTCTCTGGTCTAGTATGGCACAACTCCCTGTATTCTCCCGTCTGTCTCTTTAATCTTGGAGGCTTTGGTTTGCCCTGTGTCCCCCCTCCCCCCATTATATATTCTAGAAGAGTTGTTGATTTTTTTTAAGTCTATTTAGCTTTTTTACTTGTTGTTATGATGGAGTAGTGACTTCCAAGCTCCTTACATGCAAAATCAGAAAACAGAAGTCTTGGTGATCTCTATATTGGCACTTATACTCCACTATAAGTACTAGTTATTTATCTCTTTATCTTGACATGATGTGAGCTCCTTTACAGCACAGACTGGTGTCACTGCCTCTAATACCCAAGCCCTAGCTCAAGGCCTTTCTCATAATAGGGTCAAGTAAATGTTTGTGGAATGAATGAAGGAATGACTGCAAAAAACATATTATAAGATAGTTGTATATGATTTATCAAATATAATATACAGATATGGTTGTTATAAAACAAATATATTTGATTTAAAAACATGATCTATCTGTTAACCTGGACACAAGAGGGATCACACCTTTTAGATGAAATAAAAAGATTCTGCATCAGACAAACTGTATCTAAAGCACAGTGTATTCTGCCCATTTCCAATGCTCACAAGTGATATGAAGCAAATAACTAGATATAGATAGATAAATATAGATAGATAGATAGATAGATGTTAGATAGATCTAACATTGTCTGATGAGAGATTAAAAAAAAGAATAAAAACAAAGATGGAGACAGAGCAAATGTGTTCCATGTTAAATAAAGCTGTTGTTTCCTGGAGAAATAGCACTAGAAAAAGCTAGGAAGATTTGATGTACATAAAGAAATATGACTTAAGAGATGAAGAAGATTATGAAGCAAGTAGAGAAAGCTGTAGGATTTATTGAAACTGATGAAACTATAGAATATAATGACTGTCTTGTGGGAAATGATGAAAAATAAAAGCACAGCTTCTAAAATAATAATCAATTTGGTAGGCAAAACATTCTTTGCACAAGATTCTAAAATATTTTAAAGCTTTTTGAGACATATTGTGCTATAGAGAAATGAACAAGGCTTTTTGATGAAACCTGTATTCGTATCTCAGCTCCATTACTTACTAATTGATTAATTGTACCACTTTGGAAGGTTATTAACTTTCCTCCCTAGACTTCAGTTATTATCTGTTCCAGGAAGATAGTTCCCATCTTGAAAGCTGATTTCTAGATGTAGCAGTATATGTGCTGATAATCAATACATTGAAGTTACTATTAGTATGATATTAGAACTTTTTACATAATGTCACTATAGCATTCACACACACACACACACACACACACACACACACATTTGTGAATGATTCTTATCTATTTATGTCTCCAACTTTGTCGTCTCTCTGAGGTCCACATTACCAACTACCTAATAATTACACAGTCATCAGGAAATGAGCATGCCTAGAAGTAAACTCCCGTTTTCCTCTGCAATTTGAAGCATCAAGGTCATAGCTGGATACATTTTATCAGCGCCTCAGATCTGAGCATATGTGAGCACGAGATCAAAAATTAGGGTGAAAGTAGAGAATGAGCATTGTGTGAACGATCAATAATTGAGGTGCAAGCTGAGCTGGGGAATGGAGGTGTAAGATTTGAGCTTTGGAAGAGGTGGGAGTGTCTGGAGAGCACACAACATGTACATTGGCAAGTTAACCCGAGCACAGGCACGGGAAAAGCCATTAGCTAAAGCAATGGCTTTTGCTAACCCACATTGCTATTTAAGCAAATTACTGTTTGCAGTGCTCTTTATTTAAGAACATCTTAATATCAAGTATTAAGTGTTTTGAGTGTTAATATAAAAGGAACATCTGATAACCCTCTGCTAACCACTCTTGCTTGTGTTACTTGGCTGGCTCAGGTCTCAGTGCAATGCCGATAGGGGTGATAATAGTGGCATTCTTGTCCTACTTCTGATTCAAAAGGGAATACTTTTAATATCACCACATTTAGAAGATATTTATTGCAGTGATTTTTTATGTGTCTATAACCTTTATCAGGTCAACCGTTATCTTTTTAGAAACCACTTATTTATCAAAACTTCACCTGTCTACACTGAAACAAGGTAGCAGGGAAAATAGGTTTTGTTTGTTTGTTTGTTTTTTAATACTGCAAGTGTTTTCAATAACACAAAGTGGAATGAACATTTTCTGTTATTGAAAAACTTACATAATCATTGCCTAAGAGACTAAAATGAGATGAATTCATGATTCATCTGCAACATATAAACTGGTAGGAAAAATGGCTTTGGTTTAAAAAGGCTGCACATTTTTGATGAAGAAAGGCATAAGCCCCTGAAATGAAATATTTTGCAATTCCAATTAGAGACCTATCACAGTGAATCCTTTAGTTGCCATTTTCATATTTGCATATATATTTCAGACTTACAAATGTATTCACAATAATCCCTCAAGAAATCCTTCTATTTTCACTCTGAATAAGACTTTCACATTTACAACCCTAAATGGCTTAAATATTAATTAATTCTAAGATTAAATACACTAACATCAAAGGGTCACTTTTGAGTTGAGCCATTATGTGTTTACTTGGTTCAGTTAAATTCAAGTTTATATTGTCAGTTCCTATCTGAAGTTGATACTCATTCTTGGAAAAACTTTAGATACTAAACATAATTTAGTATTTATTTAAATAAAATTTAAAGTACTTTAGATTTGAATTGAGATTTAATATTAATATAAAAAATAAAAACTAATATGTGAAGAAAGTAAGCAATGCTAGCATAAGGAAGAAGTTAAGAACATGGACTTCATGGGTGAAGTTCTTGGCTCTTGTACTTCTTTGATATGTGACCTCGGATAAATTAATTAACCTCTTTGTGCTATGGATTTTTTTCCTATACAATGGAGGTCTTAGTAACACCTCACTCAAAGAGAGGTATTGTGAGGATTTTAATGTGTTAATATAACCATCTTGGAGTATTCCATATTTGGAAGACATTCTATAAATTTTGACTATTGTTATCATCATCATTGCCATAATGTCATGAAATAGGTGACAAATTATGATTTGTCTAGTATCTTAAGTGTAGTTCCTATTAATGTTTTCATGAGACATTATATATGGTTGCTATAGAAATGACAATGTGAATTTGTTGCCTTTAGTGGACAAAATGTCAAGGATAATATGACATTATTATTATTTGTTCCAGTTAAAAATAAAACAAGGTAGGGACATGGAATAAGAGATTTTATTTTCATAATAAGGCTAAAATAGTATCTACTATCTTTATCAGCTCTGATTTCTATAAGCTAAGTACATTTGTGTTTCTATATGTTTCATAACCGGCAACCCTATTATCTATCCTGTGTTAGTTTTCTTTTGGGAAAAATGTTCAAGTTCCCATTGCCATAACAACAGACTACTCTCCCTAAAACAAGATACGCTCTGAGTCAAAGTAAAATTGTTTCCATGGCAACTGCTACACATTTAACTACAGCAGCCTGGTTTTTAATCAGTAAAATTGTCCTTTGTCCAAAAGCAATCACATAGTGCTACTAATATGATTACGTATATTTTGGGGGGTATGGTAAATAAATAAAGACAAATGGAGTCTCACAAAAATAAAAACAAAATTGGTTTACCCTTTTTAATAGTTACAGTTTCTTGTTCATGTAATAAAAATCTCCATCATGTATACATGTGCCAATCCATAACACATCTCTGTACTGAATATAAAATGTTTCTATTTCTTATGTTTGGACCACATTTAAATAAAATCCTCATCGCTGAAAATGAAAATGTCCTATGGTCCAAATCTGTTCCGTAGTTCCTCCCTTCATTCCCATTTACTTGCTTTGCTGATGGTTCTTTCTAAGGTGAAAAGGGTGTAACTATGGCTGGTGTTCTGGGAATTGAAATTGGAAGTGGTTGGTTTGCTTACATTGTCTGTCAAGTAGAAAAATGTGGAGGGCAGTTTCATTTAAGTGATGTTCTAGTGAGCCCTAATTTCCCATTTACCACTGTGGCAAGGGCCACGGTCTTTGTATTTAGGTAGAACTATGTTTGACCCCTGCTCTGTGGTTTTGCCAGCTATGTGACTTTGGGCTCAATTTTGTTCATTTGCAAAGTGGAGTTAATATGCCTACACCACAGATTATTGAGAGAATTAGATGAGATAATGCATGTAGAAGGCTTAATACACGTATTCTCTCACCTCACAATGCTTAGTACATAAAATGCACTCAATTGATAATAGCAGCTATCATTATTCCCATTATCATGAATCCAACTTGAATCCTAACAGAAAAGTAATGTAAAAATTACTGGTATTGCATATATACACAGTTCTTCAACAATAAATTTTGCTTTATTTTTTTGTCTTATGTTTATAGTATAAAGATCTATATAAAATATAAGTGGATAATATGGATTACATGGTAATATAATAAAATAGTTTTTCAGTACTCTGAGGTCAAAATTAAAATACTTGATGTAATTTAAGGTTATTTTAATCACCTTTTTTTTTTAAAGATGAATGAATCCATATTTTATTTTTCTCTTACAATTGCAATTGCACCCAGCAGATCAGATAACTCTAGGCTGAAATATATCTCCGATTTTCTAGGACAGTCTTGAATTTAAATATCCTCTTTCATTGTTCCCATAGGTATAGCTGTACCTGTCAGGCACTGTGTCCTGATTTTGGGGTAAAAAATACTGTCACTGTAAATGCGAGACTTGTACTGTCCCTGACTTTGGCACCGGCAGGTAATTGTAGTCAGGATTCCAGGTGTCAGGGTGCAGATGGCACCTCAGCAGGGTCATTGTCCTGCCACAAAACACACTGGCAAAGTCTCACGATACCAGCCTACCTGACAAGAAGCTTCAGAGGACAGCAGGTGACTCTCGTTCATCTTTTTTTTTTATTTGTTTCCATGAAAAGGGCACAATGGGCAGGTTGTCAACAACCTAAATAATTGACAGCCAAATCTCTGTCATAGAGTTCAGTGCTAATACTATTATTAGGTCTGGTACTGTGGATTATTTCACTGATAGTGGTCTAACACTGAGGGTGGCCCTCTCTCTTTGATATGCTGCCTGTTCTGAAGGGAGAATAAAGAATTAGAACAATCACTTGTGAGAGATCATCTAGATGAAATTCAAATCCCTCTTTTGACTGCCCATAGTAAGAGATAGGTCAAACAAGGTTGAGACCACATTTGTTATTCTCCTGGGATACTGAGCCCCTAACTTTAAAGGAGTCTTTGGATCCTCACCTTGCTTTCAACTCTTCTGATTATGAGAAATTATTTGAGATTTCATGAAAAAATGATCTATGCATTGATATTTTCAAAAGGCTTGAGGCAAAGAGGAGAAAAGATAAAAGGTGCTGGAAATTCTATCACAGGGAAAAAAAACGATTTAGACTTGGAATAGAACAGAGAAAGCCTATGAAATAGAAGGAAAGTTATGGTTCTTGGATAGGCATAAATAAAGAGTAGTATAGATTAAAGAAGGACATACGGAAGAAGTCTGTCAGTAGGTAAAGCTGTGTATTAGTTTCCTAGGGCTGCAGTAACAAATTCCTACAAATTCCAAGGCTTAAAACAATAGAAATTTATTGTCTCACAGTTCTGGAGGCTAGAAGTGTGAAATTGAGGTGTCAGCAAGGCCATGTTCTCTCTGAAGCTTCTATGGGACGATCTTTCCTTGCCTTTTCCTAGCTTCTGGTGATGGATGTCAATCCTGGGTTTTCCTTGGCTTGTAGGGACATCACTCCAATCTCTGCCTCTATCTTCATCTTTGTGTTTGTCTCTGTGTTTCTTTTCTTATAAAGACACCAGTCATATTGGATTAGAGCCCCCCCAATCCAGTCTGACCTCATCTTAACTAGTTACATCTCCAATAACCATATTTCCAAATGATCACATTCTGGGGTTCTGGAAGGGTCATGGATTTTGAAGGGAGATTATCCAATCCAGTATTCTCTGGTTTTCTTTTCTCTACCCCACATGGTAAAATTTTGGGAAGAGCTGGAGATATATGCACAGTACAAGTCAAAGGCCAAGACTCAGGATTGCGTCAAAAAGTTCCCTGGAGGGAGAAGGATGCCATGAAAATATGTAACTACAGTTTTATTGTGTAATTGTGGACTGGCTGGCAGACTTGGAATATAAACAGCAATAAATAGTTAACTCCAATAAGCTTGATGCTATTTCACAAGACACATGATGAGTGGAAGCAACACATGGTTAAAGGAGAGAGATTTAATTTAGTATTCTGGTTGACAAGTTGCCTTTCTAAGAATTTTCATGAATGAACAGGGTTAAAATTTGCCTCACTTCATTACTGAGAATGTCAAGTGAGATAACATTATGTGTGGCATCTAGCCACACAATTCCCATATTCTTTTCCCCTTATTTTTATATGGGTCTATTGATGCATTGGTGTGGTCCAATACCATGGGTCTCTGGCTTTCATGGTAGATGTTTATTGTATTTAACCCAGGTCAGAAATAAGACCTACCTCTTCTGGCCATGCAGTAAAATTGAAAGAGAACCTCCTATGAGTTTTCATTCTCTTTTTCTTCATAGAAATGTCTCTTCATTTAGGAAAGAAATATTTATAAACTATTTTTTAGATTAATTTGACTAAAAATGTCTGATAAAGCCTATCATATATATGAATATGAATATATGAATATGAATATGAATATATAAATATGAATATATATATATATATATAAATTGAATAGCTCACTGCCTTATGAGGATATAAATAGCTCATACGCCAGTTTAAGCATATAGTTTCCTTGGATCTGCTTGTATCTTAGCAGGTGTTTATAACTGGGGGTCTGCCCTAAGCCTTAGAATTCAGCTGCATTAAAATGCAGCTTCTTCGTATATTCTTTGTATCCTATTACTCCCACTGAATTCTAGAAACCAAGGATCTGTGCTGCATGGAACTGCTCTGCTATTATCAAACTGCTGAGTGGGAGGCTAGAGCAGTGCATGTAAGTAAATCTGGTAAACAGTGTTTAAAATTAGTACGTGACAAGTACAATTTTTTTTTCTTTTTCATGGCTTCCCTTGGGCATTAATTAAACACAGCATTTTCAAGCATTTTCTCTTGCAGAATCATTTCCTCCTATGTATTAAAATATTCAGACTGTGAATGCAACAGACAGCAATATTAAATTCTAATGACTATTTCTGAAATAGCAGTGAGTTGGGTCATACCCAGTCTGTAATAGACACTGGTAAAATTGAAATATTTTTCCATTAACATGCAGATGAGTCAAGTTGGAGAATTATTTCATTTGTGGAAGAGTTTCTTTTTTTTCCTAATGGGGAGTTAAAATTAGGGCATGTTGCTACTACCCTTGGAAAAATTTTTTCTCTCTGTCTCCTTCCTGCCTCCCTCCTTTCTTTCCGCATCCTTCCTTCCTTTCTTCCTTCCTTCCTGCCTTCCTTCCTTCCCTTTTCCTTGTCTCCCTCCTCCTCCTCTTTCCTTCTCTCTTTCTTGAATATGGATAGTTGAATTCTGCAGCTATATTGATCTTGTAACTTATCTTTCTATCATGTATGAGAATGAATAGAAATAACTAAAATTAGCCTTAAAAATGCATATTAGAATTCAAAAGAAAAACCTACCTCATTTTTATTAGTATAAAAAAGCATTTTGTTTTATAAAAAAGATATTGCTATTAATAGTAGCACTTAACTATTTCTATGTATTTACTTTAAATCTTTCGGAGGACATGTTATTTAATTAATATTTATTTCACAAATAACATATTTTCATGCAAGTAAATTTTGTGGCAATCAGTCCTCGACCTAAAATCATGTTGTTGTTGTTGTTGTTGCTGTTTATTTTTCAAAAATAGTATTTTGAAATTTCATGCTTAAAATCACATACACACACAAGATCCATTTTTAATGAGAGTGCCTAAAATCTTTTGGAAACACTCTTACATCTGTAAATAAACACAAAATGGCTGGTTTTATCTATTCATCCACTTATTCTGTCTATCTGAAAAATGTACTATCTACCATGTGTGAAACACTGACACATTGCTTTGTGCTTTGTGTTGTAGAGGCTGCAAAGATGCAGTTCCTTGTTTTCATGGATTTTAAAACCTGCTAGTAGATATAATAGACTAGCATATATTATATATAATTCAAGTATGAAAGTGTCCATGATCAGAAGATGTAAACACATAAACAGACCAGATGCAGACCAGAGGAGGTTTCTAGCATATGACTATTTGCACAAACATGAGGAAAGAGAGAATTTGGGGGGGAAAATCTTAGGAGGGAAATGATAGATCTGTAGCAAACAAACAAAAAGGCCATAAATCTGCATGAACTAGAGAAGAAAATGAGAAGACAGATTCAATTAATGGCTGACTGAGTGTGTTTTGATGAGTGCTTGCCATGATCTCTGCATTGTTCTGGAGAATGGAAACAGGTGCTAGGTTATTGAGGTATGTTCTTTTACACTGATTACAAATATGCTCTTTGAATAGCAGTGAAGTGAGGTAAAACTGAAATAATGCTTATTTTGTCAGAGTAGTTTAGTCTGCCAATTTTTAAAAAAAGACCTATTCACAGGGTAATACATTCCTCTCAAGAATACATTTAACTCAAAAAGTAACAGACTTTTTTCTGGTATCATTCCTGTGTCTGTAGAAAATTGGTTCTGATGACAAGAGATATCTGGTATAGAAAGTGTTCCAAAAACAAACAAACCAAAAATACTGTGATTGTCTTGGGATCCATACTGGAGTACAATTCTGATGAGTCTAGGTGGACAGACACATTTTCTGATAAACACACTAATAAGAATAGACTATTTTCAATGCGAAGACAATCAGATGAAAAAAATATTTTTAATCTTTGTATCTCTTTCCTATTACCATCCTCACATGCTCACTTCTCAAACCATATTGTCCACCATGGATGAGACAATCACTTATGCACATGTTTCATACGTTGCCTATAATAAAAACAATTTCCACAGTTAGAATAAATCCATGGTTTAAGCATAAGTGGACCTATGTTATCAGTAGTTACTATCCATAATTAATGATATAGGGTGATGATAGTGGCAATTTAAGTTTCAAGAGTGGATTGCTATTTACAGATACTTTCCAGTTGGATTCTCTCAGCCCTGAGATGTAGGTGAGGCAGAAGGTTTTATATAACATACCTGTAAGGACATGAAAACAATATTGGCAATTTGCTGCCCGTGCTCAATCATCAAATCGTTAACAGACCGGTTTTAAAGCAAGGTCTTACCTCTCCAAGTACTGGACTCTATCTGCGACATCATACGGTTATTATACTTTTCTTCTAACTCATAGCATATTCTAATTAGTGTAGATATTATTTGTAAATATTTTTAAGTGTTATGAGTCAAAATGAAGAATTAGGCCAATGTAGATAAATAACTAGTAACCTACAGCTAAAATTATCTCATTGGAAAAGTTGTCATTGCTCTTTTGGTTAGAAAATAGTGATATTTCTGTTACTGATGAAAATAATATGGTTGTTTTCTTTTGAATAGTCTCAGAGTTTATTTCCAACCATAAAGGACAGCCTTAACACCTGCTTATTCTGCACAACATATCATTAATCAAGATTTACCATTTTCCAGTGATGTTCTAATAATGAAACTTGGGGAATTAACTGGTACCATGTGACTAGTCTAAGGTCATTGTGTAGATAAAGTGAGATTTAGAAAAAATCCCAGAATCATAATATTTCCCTGCTGCTACATTACTTAACTAGGCAAAGAGTTATGTGTTTTGAATGGAGGATTATTCTGTTTTGTGATGCTCAGCATTTGTAATTAATGCATCTATCATTGCCAGTATATTTTTCAATAAAGATTATTTTAATTGGACCAATGAAACAATTAAACCTTGATTTTACTAAATGCAGTGTATGCATTGGCTATTTGAAAATTAATGTAAAAAGAATCACCAGTACTTGACTTTCCAATTTTCCACATGCGTAGTTATAACATTTTGATCTAAGAGACTTGGCAAAATATTTCATTGGAAACATTTCTTCTACTTAATGAAGATAGGAAGGCAGATTATGTTCTTAATGAGAAACAGTTAGGTTGGTGTGTTTGGAGGCATTTACTAAACTAGGCTATTCAGACAATCTTACCTTATGTGATCTACTTAAAAATTAGAAAAAAATTAAGTTGTTATAGGACTCAAAATAATAAAAAAGTTCAAGATTCCTGTTACTTGAAGTGTACTGTGAATGTGTTGAAATCATTAAATATATATATTTTTTGCTTTTGAATTTATTTCAATTAAAAAACATCTCTATTTAATTCCTTTTTTGTTTTAAGGAAAAAAAAACATTGGGAAAGGGGTTCATTTCAGGAATACAACTATTTTTAATATGTTCTGTACGAAAAGAAAATGGATGCATTGTTTTTCATCTGCCATGTGAAAACTATGTTTGATCAATCCTTTCTTTTCTTTAAATTTTTTTAAATGTTTATTTATTTTGAGAGAGAGAGAGAGAGAGAGAGAGCGAGCAGGGGAGGGGCAGAGAGAGAGGGAGACAAAGAATCCAAAGCAGGCTCCAGGCTCTGAGCTGTCATCACAGAGCCGGAGGTGAAGTTTGAACTCATTCTGTGAGATCATGACCTGAGCTGAAGTCAGATGCTTAACCAGCTGAGCCACCCAGGTACCCCAATCCTTTCTTTTCTAAATATTAGTAAATAGTTCACATATATCCAGGAGATATTTAATTCACATGATCCCACTCTGAATGAATAACCAACAAATAAGAAGAATATTTTAAATGAAATGGTATAAGGGAAAAAGCTTATACTTTGAAAATCTAAGCCTTTGAATCTTAATTGAGGGAATACTGGAAATCTTGTTGGCCCTTACTACTTTTTGTCTTAGATTCAGGGCACAGTCTTAGAGAAGCAAACTGAGGGTAAAGTCAAGGTGTTGCAAAGTGTTAAGTCAGACTTAAAGTGCAAAGGGGGAAATTCATGGTGAAATCCCTCTAGATGAGCAGTAAACTAATAAAAATTATGAATCAAGATCTCTTTTAAATATTATTAGGGTTTTTTCTTTTACTTCTTTTAACCCCTATAACTGCCCTATACATACTAACATGGAAATATTGACCAAGTCTTGGTTCCTGCAAAATTCCCAGGATGATATTAATACATAATGAGAAACATGTGTAGAGAGTAATGCCTGTAATAATGTCAGATATATATTTAGTATATTAATATTATAATAAGTTAACATATCCTATTATATATTATTGTTACATTGTATATTATTTGTATTATATATAATACATAATAAAAACCTTAAATGTGCATGTTAACTAGAATGGTTGTATATTATTTCTTTAATTGACATTTTAAAATATGAAATTAACAGTAATATAATATTTTATATACCAGATCCTCATGATTTCAATCCCTAGCCCCCTACAATTGAGAGCAATGGTTTAATTATAAATATTTACTTTAAGTAATGTTTTCTAATATCCTTCAAGCTATCCAGTCAGAATTTCTAAGTTTTTGAGAGTGTAACTGAAAAATTTAACAAGCCAAATAAATATATAGGGATATGGTGGGCAAGGAAGAAATAAATCCAAGTCACTTTCACCCATCCAATCACCCACTGGAAGATGAATTATTGGTACAAAAGCAAAAGAAATATGTGTTGCAGCACTCGGTGATAAAAAAGAAATATGAAGGTAACAGAATAACTGCTCATAAGACTATTTTATAATGGCCACTTTTTCCTTACCCATTTTCCCCCTTTGTTCTCCCTGTCAATTCTGCTGAGCAACTACATCACAGTCGCAAATAAATATGTAACCAAAGGCCATCTAGAATTGTAGGTTAAAATAAGGAGTAACCCATTATCTAAGTTCCTGAACGTCATTATTCTCTCTATTATCTCGGTGGCAAATTATTTTCGTTTAGAATAATTATAAGTTAGCAGTTCCTGATTGTGCCCACTGTTTCCTGTGAACACTAACTGCAGAGCACTGAGCTGAACCTTGTCTCCATGGAACAGGAGAGGTATCAGAATGTAAATGAGGCGAAAAGAGGGCACCTTGGGGATGTAAAGGCCATGGGGATTAGCGCGGAACACAAATCATAGCTCCTCAGGAAATAAGCTCAATGGTTTTAATTTAGCATACTTATCACTTGGGGAGCCCCAAACACTGAAGTGATAGTATTTAGAAGTGAAACCATTAAAAAAGTGGCTTGAATCTATGTTTTGCATTTATTCCATGCGTTTTTTGTTTTTGTTTTTTTCTGAAAAGATAATTCCCTAAAGAATCTTCAGGTGTAGACCCTATAAATTCTTTTTTATTTTTAGTTGTTATTTTAAAATAAAAGTGAGTTAGATGTGAGTGGATAAAGTACATTGGAAAGCAGAATTATTTTTTTTCCACTAAAGTGGGCTGACAGGTCTGGGACAAATTACTAAATGTGAGACAAAGAAATTGTATTATTTATAAGTGCATTGGAAAAGTGCATAGGCCTGGCTGTTACAAGTAAAGGTATTATGCTTATCGTCCACAGTAAACACATAAATAGCTGCAGATCAGAGGAGTAAGCAGTTGTAAAATGTGATCAAATATACGAGGCAACTCCTTTCAGGCATTAGAAAATATACTGACGTGACCCTTGAGAGAAGACCTAATAAGAGGCGAGCTCCATGGTTTCCTCAGTTTTTTGCCCAGGACACTTTTCAAACCTTGCCCGGGGAAGGGGAACCAAAGGAGAGAGCAGCATAATTTCAAGAAGAGGAAGCTGAGACCAGATGTCAGGGTTGCTGAGGTGTCTGGATTTGTGGGGCAAGGTATCAAGGATGAGTTAGCTCTGCAAGACAAAAAGCCCATGAATCTGAAAAGGTGTTTCTTTGAGTCTTTGGCCAAATACTAAGCTGTATATACCCAGGGTAAGATTCTTTGAGGCCCAGCAGAAAACAAACTGTTCCTGAGGGCTCTGAGCTGAATGAAGTCAAACAGTGCTGGAAAACACCAGTCAGAATGGAGAGATCTTGAATAACATTTCAAATATTCGAAGAAGCACCTAGAAGAAAGAGCTACTTTAGCCCTGAGGTAAAGGCTACTACTCTAGATTTGTCGTTACAAAATTTAAAACTTAAGCCTGTTTTTTTCTCATCTATACAGTTTATTTTCTCACATAAAAAATTATAAATAGTATAATTGAGTGAGTACATTTCTTACTCATAAAGCATAATTCACTTTATGGCTTATTAACTTATATACAAATGTATAGTCCCTTCTTATATAATTTATTATTTTTTTTAATTTTTTAAAAAAATGTTTATTTACTTTGAGAAAGAGAGAGAGAGCATGAGTATGCACATGCATGTGAGTAGGAGTGGAGCAGAAAGAGAGGGAGAGAGAACTCTAAGCAGGCTCCATGCTGTCAGGGCAGAGTCTGACACAGGCCTCAATTTCATGAACTTTGAGACCATGACTTGAGTCAAAATCAAGAGTCAGATGCTTAACCCACTAAACCACCAGGTGCCCCTGATTTCTTTTTTAAAAAAGCAAAACAAATATCTCATTTTTAATAGATTAAAAAACAATTTACATATGCTCATCAAGACAATAATTTTAGTAAAAATGGAAATCAATCACTATGCTTTTCCTTGAGTTGTTCAAAGAATTACCTTTCAATTCTTATTTGTCTACATGATTGAGTAATACATGTGCATTTTTTAGATTTGATATAAACATCAATAAGAAATCATCAGTAAAAGCATTCACGGCTAAAACAAAACTCGACATTCTCTAACAGAAAAAAAATTATTCTAAACAGTATAGGTATAGGGAATATATTCTAAACGGTATAGGGAATCTAGTTGATGGTATTATAATAGCATTGTATAGTAACAGATAGTAACTAGACTTGTAGTGAGCATAGCATAACTTATAGACTTGTCAAATCATTATGTTGTACACATGAAACTAATGTAATAATGTGTATTAACTATGCTGCAATTAAAATAAATACACTGGTATTCATAAGTCCATCATACAATAAGAAATAACAGACATGCAAAGAAGGAAGAAAATGTGATCTGTAACTAGGACAAAAATGCAATTAATGGAAACAAACCTAGAGATTACAAAAATGTTAAAATTGCTGTTATAAGAATTTCAATACTTTATTTTTTTTTCAACGTTTATTTATTTTTGGGACAGAGAGAGACAGAGCATGAACGGGGGAGGGACAGAGAGAGAAGGAGACACAGAATCGGAAACAGGCTCCAGGCTCTGAGCCATCAGCCCAGAGCCTGACGAGGGGCTCGAACTCACGGACCGCGAGATCGTGACCTGGCTGAAGTCGGACGCTTAACCGACTGCGCCACCCAGGCGCCCCAAGAATTTCAATACTTTAAAGGAAAAGATGGACATAATGGACAAAGAAATAGGAGATATCATTACAAAAATAGACACAATAAAAAAATACAATTTAAAAAAATCAACAGATCAGTTTAACAGAGGTTTGGACACTGCAGAAGAAAAGATCAGGTGATTTGAAGACTGACTGATCAATAGAAATTATTGAAACTGAAACACTGAGAGAAAACAAAAGGAGGAATCTCAGTAATGTGTGGAACAATATTAAGTGGTTTACTATTAAGTAATTGGAGCCCCAGAAGAAAATGAAAGAGAAGCTAAGTACAAAAATTATGTGAGGATATGACTGTCAAAATGTTTCCAAATTTGATGGAAAACTTGCTCAGTATCCCCCAGAGAAGATTAAAAAGGACAAACAAACAAAAAACACTCAGTTACATTATAGCCAAATTGTTGGATATCAAAAATGAGGAGGAGCACCCAGGTGGCTCAGTCAGTTAAACACCTGACTCTTGATTTTGGCTCAGATCATGATCTCATTGTTTGTGGGTTCAAGCCCCACATAGGGCTCTACACTGACAGCGCAGAACCTGCTTGGTATTCTCTCTCTCCCTCTCACTCTGTCTCTCCCCTGCTTATGCTGTCTGTCTCTCTCTCTCTCTCAAAATGAATAAATAAACTTTAAAAAAAAGAAAATCTAATTGCATCAAAAAGAATGAAATGCCTAGGAATAAATTTAACCAAGGAAGTGAAAGACTTGTACCTGAAAGCTATAAAACATTGATGAAATAAATTGAAGAAAACACAAATAAGATTAATTCTTCCAGTTAATATTATTAACACTAATTCTTCCAATTAATATTATTAACATTAATTCTTCCAATTAATATTATTAACATAATTAATATTATTTAAATGTTCATATTACTGAAAGTAATCTACAGATTCAATGCAATCCCTATCAAAATACCAATGACATTTTTCACAGAAATAGAACAAGCAATCCTAAAATTCATATGGAATTTTAGTACACAAAAAGGACACAAAAAGCTAAATTAATCATGAGCAAAAAGAACAAAGCTGGAGGCTTATTGCTTTCTGATTTCAAATTAAATTATAAAGCTATGGTAATCAAAACTGTATGGTATAGGAATAGAAACAGATACAGAGATCAATGGAACACAATAGCGAGCTCAGAAACAAACTCATGCATATACAGTCAATTTATTTATGAGAAAGGAGCTAATAATATATAATAGAGTAAGGATAAGAATAGAGTAAGGATAAGAATATACAATGGTGTAAGGACAGTCTCTTCAATAAATAGTGTTGGGCAAACTGGACAGTCACATGTAAAAGAATGAAACTAGATCACCATACACAGAAATCAAGTCAAAATGGATTAAAGACTTAGAATAACACTGAAACCATAAAACTCCTGGAAAAAAAGCTCCTTGGTATCAGTCTTAGTGACAATATTTTGGATGTGATATTGAAAGCAACAAAAGTGGGACTACATTAAAGTAAAAGGCTTTGCACAGCAAAAGAAATCAATACTATGAAAAGGCAACCTATCAGATGGGAGACAATATTTACAAAACATATACATGATGAGGTATTAATAACCAAAATAAAGAACTCCTACAATTCAATAGCAAAACACATAATAATAACTCAACTAAGAAATGAGTAATGGATCTGAAGAGACATTTTTCCCAAAGACATAAAAATGGCCAATAGGTACATGAAAAAGTGCTCAACACCAATAATCATCATGTAAATACAGATCAAAATCACAATGTGTTATTACCTCATATGTGTTATGATGGTTTTTATTCTAAAGTCAATAGATAACAAGTGTTGGCAAAGTTGTGGAGAAAAAGCAGCCCTACACTGTTGGTGTTAATTGGTAAATTGGTACACCCATTTTGAAAACCAGTATGGAGATTTCTCAAAAAAATAAAATGGAACTTCCATATGGTTTAGCAATCTCACTTTCAGATATATTTCCAAAGAAAACAAAATCAGAGTCTCAGAGGGAACTATATGCACTCCCAAGTTCATTGCAGCAATACTTACAGTAGATAAGATATGAACACAATCTCTTTTTTCATGAGTGGATAAAAAAATGTGGTAAATGTATAGAATGGAATACCATTCAGCCACAAAAAGAAGGAAATCTTGCCACTATGACAACATGAATGAATCTGGAGGACATTGTGCTGAGGGAAATAAGTCAGACACAGAAAGCAAATACTTCATGATCTTGCTTACATGTGGAATCTAAAAGACTTGAACTCATAATAAAAGGAAATAGAATGGTCTTTTCAGGGGCTAGGGCATGGGGGAATGGTGGGGGGATGTTGACTTAAGGGTACAGACTTTCAGTTATAATATGAACAAAGTTTTGGAGACCTAATATACAATGTGATGACTATGATTAATAATAATTTACTGTTTAGTTGAAATTTGCTAAATGAGTACATTTCTTGTGTTCTCATTACACACACAAACCCATCTTCAAAGTAAACTATATGATGTGTTGGATATGTTAATTGGTTGATTGTCATTTTGGATTCACTGTATATGTATATCAAAAGATCATGTGGTACATGTTAAATATTTACAATTTTTATTTGTCAGTCATACCTCAATAAAACTGGAAAAGAATATGTATATATAAAGGCACTCATAGATTAAAAATGAAAGGGTAGAAAATATATATACCATGAACCTTAATGAGGTAGGTGTATTAATATCAGATTAAATAGATTTCAAGATAAGAGCTTTACCAGATAGAAAGTGACATTTTATAGTGGTGAAATTTCATCATGAAGACATAAGTGCTTTGAAGAAATGCTAAGAATTACTTTTAGTAATACAAGAGAAAAAACCAGGATATTTAATTTCTTTTGTTATTTTGATACCCAGAACTGTTTCTCAGAGTACCTATACCTATAATTGTATGTAAGTTTTAGTAATTGCCATGGCTTTCTCTTATGATTTTTATGATTATGGCAGATATCTTGGTCTGCATGATAGTCATTTCCCCACTCTTCCTTGCTCTCAGAACCTTAATTATGTTTGGATGGTGATATGGGCCATCCTGGAAAATAAATCATGATTAGTCTATCATTCAGAACAATCCATCTCCATGTTTTTAAATGATGGAAATAGATATGGGCCTTTGATTATCTTCTGGAAAATAGAATATAAGAGATAATCTACTTCTGTGGAAGTTTGTCATTATATATAAGGGAGTCCTATATACAGAAAACATTTTTGTCTTATGCCTTTCATTCGTACTTGGAACACTTGTGCAATTTTTAGATTGCAGCAGACATCACGAGGCATTGGTGAAGGCATTGCCAAATCTTTGAGTGGAACAGCAACAACAAAAAATCTTCAGTGAATGAACTAAACTTTAAGTGACAGATCTTCAGACGTTTTGTGATATGAGATTAGATGACTTCCTTGTTTAAATAACTAATTCTTGGGAATTCTGTTACTTTCAGCAAATAACTTGAAGATATTTGAGTTGTTATTTAAGAATAACATCATCAGGGCTCCACAAGATATCCAGTTAGATTTTGGGCTTATATGGTCAATATGAAGAGTCTAGGGAAATAATAGATCTAGAAATTTCATACGCCTTCCAAAATTGAAAAGGCTGTTAAATAAAAATAAGTTTCTTTTTTAACTTTAATAATACACTTCATGTATAATATCTACTCCACAAAACATTTTTACTAATATTTTTTCAAACGATTCCATATATTCATTGTAATAGCTACAAGAACTTTGCTAGTATTCACACATTTTATAATATACTATTTTCAGGATAATTTTGGCTTTCTATATTGGTTGCTTTCATATTATGCTATATTACATTATGTTATGTTATATTATGTTAGGATTTTTATAACAGACTAAATAAAACAGGTTATTTAAATCATCTAGACTAAGATGTGAATTGTTAGAGACTGATGATGTAATGTGGTGTATGATATCCCTCTCTTTTTAACTGATCCTCAAATGGTGGATCTCTGATTATATGCTCAACTTCCTTTCCTCAGGACCTTTTCCCTGTTCTCTTAAATAAATACTTAATATTTCAACTACCATCTGGATTATTTTGTACCATTGTGAACTCCATGCTCATTTATTTTCAAAAAACTAACATGAACTATTTTCATATTTCTTTCTTTCTTAAATTTTATCACTATATATCTTTTTGATATAAATTATTTTGATATATTATTTTATATCTCTTTATACTGATAAAAATATACCATAAATAAAGAAGTCCCAAAGTCCATACTCATTCATTCTTTCTTTTATGTGTTCATTGATTTTTTGTTAATTTTATTTGACAAATATTTATCGAGTGCCTACTATATTTAATGTTCAGTGAAAACATTATAGGAACCAAGATGATTTCATATATATCATACTTTATTTTTATGAAGTAAACACAGAAAATGAATTAAAACAAGTATAATTTATAAGTTAGTAAGCTAAATGAGTTATTTATTAAGGTAGTTAAGTTAGTAATTTAAACGCTGTAAAAGCAGTGTGCATGGCATTATGGTAACATTAAGGAGAGACATCTGATTTAGTATTTCTGAGGCTAAGAGCAAGAAAGATATAAAATATTGTTTCCAGTGACATTTCACCTTTATTTTGTAGAGAATTAGTGATAAAATGGCCAAAGATTGCATTAGATCATTGCTATCCCATAGAATGGGGTCTGCAATGATGAAAATGTTCTATATTTGCACCATCTAATAAAGCATACACAAGCCGCATGTGGCTAATAAGCACTTTAATCACAGCTAGTATGACTGAGGAACTGAATTTTAAGCTTTAACTTAAATTGATATAGCTACTTGTGGCTAGTAACTATCATGCTGGATTGTGAAACTCTAGAGGAAGAAAATGCTTAGAAAGGTGAATATAAGTTTGAGTTCTACTGATTTAAGTATGATGTGATAAGATGCTTTGGAAAAAGAGAGTTATTCTTCAAGTTATAGAGAATCATAAAACTATGCAAGAGAGTTTGAAATTTTAAATCCTAAAGGCAATGGACCCATTAAAGTCTTTTAAGAAGGGGATGGTAAAAACCAATTTACATTTCAAAACACAATTATGACAGCTGTGGAGGGAAGGATTGAAGTCCAAACACTGGAGACAGGCCACCACTTAGAAAATTAATCCTCATGATATATTATGAGGGTAGGAACTAAGACGAGGCAGTAAAATAGAGGAGGGGGAAGGAAAGGAGGAAGGCACTCAATATATTCGATTGATATCTGGGAGATAAAATTGATAAGACTAAGGAATATATTAAATGTAAATTGTCAGGGAGAGGACATTATTAAGCATGACCCAGGTTTGGGTCAGAGGAAGATGTGTTTAATTTTACATAGATTGGGGTTGAAATGGATCTGAACTTCAGAATAGGGCGGACATATCTGTCTTCTTGGCTGGCGCTGATAAATGATGGAGTGCCCCAAGACTCAGTACTACTCTTCTTCCCATGCTTTTCAATCAGTGATCTTATCTGTTACATGGCTTTATAAGCCGATAACTCTTAAATATGTACTGACACCTTGATAACTCTACTGTCCTCCAAACTCACATGCCTGCTGTCTCCTTGATACTAAACTTGGATGTCTAATATGAACTTCATATTTAACATGGGCAAAATGAAATTCTTGATGACCACTACCTCAATGTATTTCTCCAGGCAACATCATTTCACCAAGTGCTCACATCAAGAACCCATCATTGATTCCTTACATTTCCTATATCCAAGCTCTTAGTAGGACATTTCAGCTCTGTTCAAAACCAGATTTGGCATCTGCCCACTTTTCTGTATCTTCACTGGTACTTCCCAATTCCAAGCAAACATTAGTTCTTAACTGAATTACGTCCTCCTACCTGAACTTCTAGTACTTTCTCTCACCTTTATACATTCTATTCTTCAGCAAGCAGACAAGTGTAATGTCAAAACAAATTTAATTATTAACATTTACATGAACTAAACCTTCCTTCAGCTTCCCATTTTACACTCAGAATGAACTCCAGTCTACATATTTTGTCTGCCAATCTCCCTCTTTATCTACTTGCTCCAGTTTCTTTAGGTTTCTTTCTATTTTTCCACATACCAAGTTCATTGTTTCATTAAGCCCTTTACAGTTGCTGAGTCTTTTACTTGGAATGCTTTGTCTGTCATTATTTTCTTGACCAGTGACTACTTATGAAAATATCAGGGGCGCCTGGGTGGCGCAGTCGGTTAAGCGTCCGACTTCAGCCAGGTCACGATCTCGCGGTCCGTGAGTTCGAGCCCCACATCAGGCTCTGGGCTGATGGCTCAAAGCCTGGAGCCTGTTTCCGATTCTGTGTCTCCCTCTCTCTCTGCCCCTCCCCCGTTCATGCTCTGTCTCTCTCTGTCCCAAAAATAAATAAACGTTGAAAAAAAAAATTAAAAAAAAAAAAAAGAAAATATCAGCTCAGTTTTGTCTTTTCTGATAGAGTGACTAGTGCTCTAGTCACTGGGACCTAATAATGTGTTGCTTTATCTATGTCACAGCACTTAAAACAAAATTCTGATATTCATTTATCTGTTTACTTATTTATTTTCTCTTTCTTCCTCCCAGCATGCAATAACTGTGAGAATAAGAACCTTGTTTCCCTTGCTTACCATTATTTTCAGCAGACAACAGTTCCTGGTACCTGATGAATACATAATAAACAATCAGTGGATGAAATAATGAACTGCTGTATAAAAAAAGCGTAAGAGAAGATGCATTCAAATATTTCATCTTATCACAGAATAGATAATTCTAGTAACTAGTAGAGTTATATATCACGATTCTGCTTCTCTTTTCATGGTCATGACCAAAAATGGCAATTTGCACTTCTCCGAACTGAGTTTCTATATATTCTCCAGATTCCATTCTTCATACTTCTTTTAAATATCATTAAATTAGTCAGTGGTTAACATTCAAGTATCTAATTTCCTTTTCCAGGAAAGGACAAGTCTTGTCCCTATATAAACTGATGCAATTATTGTAACCTTCAGAGGGCAGTCTTACTTCCCTGTTTTAAAGTCTTAAGGGATGCTTTATTATCCACCCTATGAACTATAAATATCAATCTAGAGAGCAATTGAATATATAGATTTGGAGTTCAGGAGAGAAAAGTAATGAAAACAAGACTTTGGGAATTACTGATATACGTGTCAATTGTTCCTAAACCTGTGCCATTACCGAATCATCTGAGTATCTTTTAAAATAGAGACTCCAGGGGTGCCTGGGTGGCTCAGTAGGTTAGGCGATCAACTTCAGCGGTTCACGAGTTTGAACCCCGCGTCCGGCTCTGTGCTGACAACTCAGAGCCTGGGGCCCATTTCGGATTCTGTGTCTCCCTCTCTCTCTGCCCCTCCCCTGCTCTCTTTCCTTCAAAATAAAAAAGCATTAAAAAGTTAAAAAAAATAAAATAAAATATAGATTCCAGGAGTTTGTCATCAGACATTGTAATTAAGTGGACTGGGCCAGGAACTGAGAATTATATTTTTATATAATCAACAGGTGTTTCTAGTAAAAAATATATAGACATATAGGTATGGAAATCACTTTTAGAGATGGTATTGAAACTCATGCATGTGTACTGAGTGACAATAGGTTTGAAGACAGAACTCTGTGGAATCACAATAGTTGTCAGGCAATGACAACTTGTTCAGATGTGTACACTTGGCTATGAAGGCAGAGATGGAAAATGGGCAGTAGAAAAAATAATAAGCAAGATCAAAGGATGACTGGCTATTATTATTTAAGATTGAAAGGAGACATATTTATATACTAAGGATATTTGAAGCTTCTTATGAGAGAGTTTCACTGTAGAAGAGAAACAATGAATGATTTGTTAAAAAAAAAGGTTAAGAGGTGGTTGGAGAGGGGCGGTTAACTGAGGGCTGATTTTCATGTAGTGACAACCATGTGTCAGCAACAGTAGATGTTAACTATTTATCTCTACATGAACTTTATAAAGTAAGTGTTATTATTCCCATTAACTAATAAGAAAACAGATGTTCAATATACTTAAGTATATTGCCCTTGTTCAAGCAACAAATACATAGAATAGATAGGAATTAGATGTTTATTTGTTTGCCTTTTGTTTTCCCTGCTCTTTCCCTTCTGAACAGTGTTTAGAATTGAGGAGAATGAGGGAAGGGAATGCATATTTGGGAAGAGAAAAAACTTTTTCAGAAACTCATGGGAAAGAAGAATGCATGTGAATGAGGATAAATGAATAGGTTGGGGAGGCAGTGTCAGGATTTAAGGGAAACAGCACAACTTAAAATAGTCATTGAGGAGAATTAGGCAAAAGACTTGACCATGTATAAGTAAACGTATAATTTGTTAAACCACATCTCTAGGGGAAAAAAGTCTAAGTTTTGGATGGTATTTCAAGTACTTCTGGAGTTAAATATGAACACACTTTCCAAAATGCTATTAGTCACAAATTTTCCATTGTTCAAGTATATGTACTTGAACAATAAGCCCACCAAAATATACATCATTTAAAAAAAGTAGGTTCTTGCCTTAAAATGGAATAAATTAAATTTAAATAAGCCCAATTATACTTTTCATTCATTGGAGACGCTGATTATGTAGGAATATTTTATTGAGCATCATTTTGTAAAGCAAAAAATTGTATAATCTAAATAATCATATAATCAAAATAATCACCATTTAATACATTTCATAAATATGGATTTTCTATAGTGAGCATGTATTATTTAAGTAGGTCATACCTGCCATGAAAAATGTTAACTAAAATAAGCTATAGTTTTTTGTGTGTGCTTACATAACAATTTATCATTCACATTTCTAGTACGTAGCAGCACAGAAAAGCATATAAAATTATATATATATATATATATATATATGTATATATTTGATCTTGTCTAAAATATCATGAAAAATAGCATTTTTGATAGAAAAGTTATAGCACATATTTTTAGATATAATTTGCATTCAACCCACATGAAAGCTGTAGAAATCCATTCTGTTTGAAAATTAATTATTCCTGTCCTCAATATTGCCTTTGACAAGGTAAGAAACAGTTGGATTCATTCTAATTTGATTCAAGTAGTGGTAATTAGAGAGGGTGTGAAGAACAGCTCTCCACTCAATTCTCTCTAATTATTATAAAACACATAATAAACCTCTTAGAAAAGCAAATGCTTTGAACCCACTACCCCCACCTCTCTAGAAATATAAAGTTACATGTTCTTTCCCTCTTTTGGTTTCATTTAAAGAGAAATATGTTGAGGATCCATTGCACATTTTCATGGGAAACCTTTTTTGAAGGTTTTTACAGTTAAAATATGGAGCACACTAAAATCCCTTGAAAATTTTCACAAGTCTTGCTATCACATCATATCCTCTCTATCTTGTGTTATTAGAGTAACCTTGTGTTCATTCCTCATGAATTTAATTTGGTTTCTGTTCAGTAGCCCAGCCTATTGAGATATGCTTGAATCTGGATTGTGCTCATTATTTACATGCCCTAATTTTGGTCATTTGCAGATATGAGGAGCATATCTCAAACATCTTCGTTCTTTTCACTGCAATAGCACAGAAAAATTCCAAGCTGTATGACAATTTACTAGACTAACCTTTATGTTGACTAGGTGTCAATGGCCAATTTTTACTGCGGTCGGTTGTGCAATATGTTTCAGTTTTACCTAATGCTGGTGTGATTGTTCCCTATTTTATTGAAACTTAATGTTTTAGGGGAGTCACAACACGTTTCCGTAATTTTCTAGTGACTAATCTATAGAATTGGCAAAGCCCACAAGCAAGAACTGAGAAAGCAGAGACTAAAGATGGGACAAGGAGAGGCCTGGAACCAGACTTTAGATCCCAATACATGTGATCTTAACCTACAGTGGAATTTTAGAAGGACTAGCACATTTCCTTCTAGAATTAGGTAAATGTGGTAAGCCAAATAGAGGTCCTCTAAAGATGATGGTGTAATAATCACTGTTGCCTGTGAGTATGTTAACTTACGTAGCAAAGGAGCTTTGATGATATAATTGGGGTTGTATACCCTAAAGTAGGGAAATTTTCCTGGATCCTTGGTGTGGGATAAATCTAATCACATGAGCCCATAGAAGCAGAGAACAACCTGTAGCTGGAAGAAGGCAAAACAGAGATACATCAGAGGGCGTACCAAAGAGAATCTGAGCATAAAAAGGATTTGACATGCCATTTCAGGCTCTAAGATATAGGGGCTCACTTGCAAGAATGGGGGAGAGGCTTCTTTTGGGAACTAAGGGGGAGTCCCTAACTGACAGCTAATAGAGAAATGGGAGCCTCAGTCAAACAACCGAAAGGAATCAGATTTTCCTAACAACCTGAATGACTTACGAAACAGATTCTTCTGTGGAGTCTCTCTCTCTCTCTCCCTCTCTCTTTTTATGTTTATTTAATTTTGAGAGAGAGAGCGTGAGCATGTGAGCAGGGGAGGGGCAGAGAACAAGGGAGACAGAGGATCAAAAGTGGGTTCTGCGCTGAGAGTGGAGGGAAAGAGCCTGATGCAGGGCTGAAACCCTTCAGTCCTGAGAGATTATGACCTGAGCCAATGTCCATGCTTAACCGACTGAGCCATCCAGATGCCCCTGAAGCCTCTTGATAAGAACCCAGCAGGGCAACATTCTGATCGTGGCCTCAGAATCCAAACCAAAGCAGAGGAACCAATTGAGCCAACGCAGACTATGGATGCACAGAGCTGTGAAAAAATAAATGTGTTGTTTCAAATCGCTGAACTTGTGTGATCTATGCAGCAACCATAAAAAATTAATATAGCAATTAATATATTTAACAATTTTGATGTGAAGTTCAGTTGATTTTTTAAGGTAAACAAAATGACAATAGTGATTTCTTGAAGTAAAGCTTTTACTTAATCACATCAAAAGGTATTGATTGTGGTTTTCATGTTACATGTTTACTAACCTAAACTAAGTTTTTACTTGTGACCAACATTAAATATGGGCAATATTTGCTAGTCTTCAGTTTCATGGGAAAATGTTTTCACTTATCAAATTGCTATAGACATTGAGGAGTGAGAATGGAATACTTTGCTTTTATCATGATCAGGACAGTTTTCATAAATAAATAACCAGTTACAGTTAAAAGTGTTCTTCATTTAATGTCAGGACATCTGCATTCTTTGACGAGGTTGACTCACATCAACTAGCGTCCTTGAGCAACTCCCTATCTCTGAGGATGCCAGCTGCATTGTCTGTAACACACGGGCGTTTGTAAAAATGATCTGCAGGACCTTTGCCAGCACTGAGAGCCTTTGGTTCTGGGAACAGTGCAGTCAGGGACAGGTGGGGATTGACAAGAAGAAATGGAAAAGGGAAAACTGTTCCTACTTTATCTTTCTCACAGAGTGGTCATGAGGATAAAAATAATAGCAACAAAAAGATTTTCCCTTTCTACCTTCAGGTGTTTTCCATCTGGGATTAGATTGCCATTCATTTGGACTAGCCAGGTGCTCACTTACTATCCTATTGTCTTTCCTGGGCTTCAAGTCCCTCCATATGTTGTTTACTCCACCTTTCTGATTTGAAAAATGTTTAACCTTTGTTTAAAGGAACCAAAGCAAACACAATTTTTGATATTTTCCTTCTGTCGGTCATCCATTAACATTTACCCTATTCCCAAATCAGTGAAATCTCCCCTTTCATTCTTCTATCCCCACATTGTTTTAAAAATCTTTTAAAACATTTAACTACATTTCTAGAAATGTCTTTGTTTTATTCTGGTGATATCCTACCTGGACCAGGCACAACAGTCAATAATAATTTTTGGATAGATATTTACTGCCTGGCTTTAAAATATGCCCAGTTGCACCTTACCTACAAACGGGGCAGGCATCATATTTATGCAACGAAAAAAATGACCGATACGTTAAGTTAAACAAATGTAAATAAAATAAATGATGTCAAATGCCTAAATCACTTTAAATTTTGAAAACTGAACTATTATAGAATGCTATCAATACATTAATGTATTTTGTACAATATAATCGATTGCCTACAGGGGTCCGAGAAATATTGTTAGACTTGTTTTATTATATAGCTGCTTAAGGTTGAGATATTGTGTTGCATGAAGTGTGTGGAGTAGCATAAATACAGACCTAAGGGATTGGATTTTTTTTCTACATCTGGATTATAGTAGCCATGCTTATAACTCGTTATTTTTTCCTCGGGATATTGTTTCTTGTAAGTGTGTGTATGTGAAATTTGGCCGGAGTTTTAGTGTATTCCTCCTAGTGCCTGCTTATTGTTGTGCTGAGTGTATTAGGGAGGGTCTTTCCCGTGTTTTAGAAGGAGCAGCCTAGAGTACTCCAGGCTACAGCGAGTTTCCCATGGCTGCATACACCTCAGCCTTGTTCATTCCTAGCAGTTGACTTGGCCTTTTATTTGGCATAAATCTTCTTAACCTTTCTGCTAGCAAACCTTACGTGAACTCTAAAAACTCTTATGTGTATGTGGAAAATACATCCTTACTACACATAGCTCCCCCCACCCCCACAAACAATGTATGCTTAGGAATCTCCCTTCTCACCTCTCACTGCTAATTACCTATCCTTTCTCTAGGTTTTCCTTTCGTACCTATCATTTGGATTTTTTCTCAGACTTTTAAACAGGTTTAAGTTTCTCACATCTTAAGAAATCCTTTCAGGAACCTGGGTTGCTCAGTTGATTGAGTGCTGGATTCTTGATTTCAGCTCAGGTCATGATCTCATGGTTCGTGTGACTGAGCCCCATGTGGGGCTCCATGCTTACCGTGCAGAAAACCTGCTTGGGATTATCTCTCTCCTTCTCTCTGCCCCTCCCCCCCAAATTGATTAACTAATTAATTTAAAAACTCCTTTCACTTCAGTTAATTCTTATCTCTCTCCTTATATCCCCAATTCCCCAACTGGTGTGTAGTTTCTATTTTTTGATTTTCCACTTCCTCCTTAGTCCACTGCATTGTGACTTCTAATAGCACCAGTCATTTTTAAGATGTTAAGTGCATTGGAAAATTTTCCAGAACTCATTCTATTTAACCTCCCAGTGGTATGGGACACTATTGGTAACTCATTCCTTACTGAAAATCTCTTGCCGCCTTGCCTGGGTGGCTCTGTAGGTTTAGCATCCAACTTCAGCTCAGGTCATAATCTTGCAGTTGTGAGTTTGAGCCCAGCATTGGGCTCTGTGCTGACAGCTTAGAGCCTGGAGCCTGCTTTGGATTCTGTCTCCCTCTTTCTTTGCCCCACCCCAACTCATGCTTTGTCTCTCTCTCTCTCTCTCTCTCTCTCAAAAATAAACATTAAAAAAAAAGAAAATCTCTTCCCTTTTTTTCCCCACTATATACTATATCCCCTGGTATTCTCCCTTCTAACTGGCTGTTTTGTCTCCTTTGAAGGCTAATGTTTTCTGGTAATCAGATATTGAAACTTCTTTCCTCTTACATTGGGTCCTTGACTGTGGTTTTCTACCTCGGACAATCACAACACAAGCCATCCATGTAGGCAAGCCAGAGGTAGGAATTATTTGTCTCCCATCCTCATACCTGCCCTGTGTCAAATCCATTACCAAATCCTGTGTGTTTTTCCCTCCTGAATATTTTTTTGTATCTTCTACTTTCTACATTTCCACCAACTGCCCCCTAGTCCAAGCCCCCATCTTCTGTCTCCTGAAGAACTACTTTCGCCTCTTGACAAGTACCCCTGCACCCATCCTGCCCACTTTCCAATTCTTTTACATATTTCAGGCAGGGTACATTTTCAAAATACACATTTTTGCTCCCTTCGACCACAAAACTCTTTATTTATTCTACATACCAGGATAAAACCCCCATAATTTTAAATATAATTAAAACAGAATATATCTTTATGGTTTAGTCCTTGCTTACTGTATAGGTTTTCTCTCATATTCTACCTACTCATTTTTCCTACACCAGGTACGTTATCTATCTTTTCACTTCTGGAATGTTACAACACTTTTTCCTACAGCCCCAGTAACATTACTAAATACATTGTTTCTCTGTCTGTTGGCTTTTTCTCCTTCTCACCCCCATAGGTAACTCCTACTTGCCCTTCATCTCTGATGTCAAAATATCTTTCTCACTGTGCTTTCATAGAACCATAATTTTTCGTGCTTTTATGAAATTTTCTCCTCGTTTGGTGTGGCAGTTAATCTCAGCTTGTACTTATATATTGATGAATGTGACACTAAATAATTCCCCCATCCCACTAGATTGTCAAGCCTATGAAAGTTGAAAAAATATCAATTTTTGCTTATAACTGAATATACTGTTTCTAGGTACTCAATAAGTTTTTATGTTGATTGAATGATTCTTCTCATCCTTGAACGATAACAAAAATTCAAGCTTCTCCACACCTCTTCAATGCCCTCGATTACATTTTTTAAGTTTATTTATTTATTTTGAGAGACAGCATGTGTGTGAACAAGTGCAAGTTGAGGAGGGACAGAGAGAGAATCCCAAGCAGGTTCAATGAGACCCTGACGTGGGGCTCAAACTCACGAACCAAACTGTGAGATCAGGACCTGAGCTGAAACCAAGAGTCTGACACATAACCAACTGAGCCACCCAGCTGCCCCCCTTAATTACAATTCTAAGCTTTCCTATCCACAATTCTCATGAAACTAACTCTTCATTCTTTCCTCATTAAATTTACATTTTCAATAAATATTCCTATAGTCTTTACCTCTTCAAAAAATTTCTTCTACCTTTTTGCCTTATTGGTACTTCTCTTGCATTGAGAGGTTGGAATCTGCTGTGCATAATTTTAATGGAATTAAGATAGTCAGGTCCAAAACACTGATTTTGTAGGTCTCTGTAAGATTCTCTGCCCTTTTGCTTAAAGATAGCCAGCTACACTGAGAACTTCCCTGATCTGGGGAAGGAAAATGGCATTGAAATCCAAGAGGCACAGAGAACTCCCTTCAGACGTAACTTGAATCGACCTTCTGCATGACATATCATAGTCAAACTGGCAAACACAAGGATAAAGAGAAAATTCTGAAAGCAGCTAGGGATAAACGTGCTCTAACATATAAAGGGAGACCAATAAGACTCTTGATAGATTTCTCTAGTAAAATTGGCAAGCCAGAAAGGAATGGCAGGAGATCTTCAATGTGATGAACAGAAAAAATATGCAGCCAAGAATCCTTTATCCAGGAAGTCTGTCATTTAGAATAGAAGGAGAGATCAAGGTCTTCCCAAACAAACAAAAACTGAAGGAATTCGTCACCACTAAACCAGCCCTACAAGAGATCCTAAGGGGGATCCTGTGAGACAAAGTACCAGAGACATCGCTGCAAGCATGAAACCTACAGACATCACAATGAGTCTAAACCCATATCTTTCTATAATAACACTGAGTGTAAATGGACTAAATGCACCAACCAAAAGACATAGGGTGTCAGAAGGATAAAAAAACAAGACCCATCTATTTGCTGTCTACAAGAGACTCATTTTAGACCTGAGGACACCTTCAGATTGAAAGTGAGGGGATGGAAAACTATTTATCATGCGACTGGAAGTCAAAAGAAAGCTGGAGTAGCCATACTTGTATCAGACAAACTAGACTTTAAATTAAAGGCTGTAACAAGAGATGAAGAAGGGCATTATATAATCATTACAGGGTCTATCCATCAGGAAGAGCTAACAATTATAAATGTCTATGCGCCAAATACGGGAGCCTACAGATATATAAAACAATTACAAACATAAGCAACCTTATTGATAAGAATGTGGTAATTGCAGGGGACTTTAACACTCCACTTACAGAAAGGGATAGATCATCTAGACACACGGTCAATAAAGAAACAAGGACCCTGAATGATACATTGGATCAGATGGACTTGACAGATATATTTAGAACTCTGCATCCCAAAGCAACAGAATATACTTTCTTCTTGAGTGCACATGGAACATTCTCCAAGATAGATCACATACTGGGTCACAAAACAGCCCTTCATAAGTATACAAGAATTGAGATCATACCATGCATACTTTCAGACCACAATGCTATGAAGCTTGAAATCAACCACAGGAAAAGGTCTTGAAAACCTCCAAAAGCATGGAGGTTAAAGAACACCCTACTAAAGAATGAATGGGTCAACCAGGCAATTAGAGAAGAAATTTAAAAATATATGGAAATAAACGAAAATGAAAATACAACAATCCAAATGCTTTGGGATGCAGCGAAGGCAGTCCTGAGAGGAAAATACATTGCAATCCAGGCCTATCTCAAGAAACAAGAAAAATAACAAATACAAAATCTAACAGCACACCTAAAGGAAATAGAAGCAGAACAGCAAAGACAGCCTAACCCAGCAGAAGAAGAGAAATAATAAAGATCAGAGCACAAATAAACAATATACAATCTAAAAAATCTATAGAGCAGATCAATGAAACCAAGAGTTGGTTTTTTGAAAAAATAAACAAAATTGACAAACCTCTAGCCAGGCTTCTCAAAAAGAAAAGGGAAATGACCCAAATAGATAAAATCATGAATGAAAATGGAATTATTACAACCAACCCCTCAGAGATACAAGCGATTATCAGGGAATCCTATGAAAAACTATATGCCAGCAAACTGGACAACCTGAAAGAAATGGACAAATTCCTAAACACCCACACGCTTCCAAAACTCAATCAGGAGGAAATAGAAAGCTTGAACAGACCCATAAGCAGCGAGGAAATTGAATCAGTTATCAAAAATCTCCCAACAAATAAGAGTCCAGGACCAGATGGCTTCCCAGGGGAGTTTTACCAGACGTTTAAAGCAGAGATAATACCTATCCTTCTCAAGCTATTCCAAGAAATAGAAAGGGAAGGAAAACTTCCAGACTCATTCTATGAAGCCATTATTACTTTGATTCCTAAACCAGACAGAGACCCAGTAAAAAAAGAGAACTACTGGCCAATATCCCTGATGAATATGGATGCAAAAATTCTCAATAAGATACTAGCAAATCGAATTCAACAGCATATAAAAAGAATTATTCACCATTACCAAGTGGGATTCATTCCTGGGCTGCAGGGCTGGTTCAACATTCGCAATCAATCAATGTGATACATCACATTAATAAAAGAAAAGTTAAGAACCATATGATCCTGTCAATAGATGCAGAAAAAGCATTTGACAAAATTCAGCATCCTTTCTTAATAAAAACGCTTGAGAAAGTCGGGATATAAGGAACATACTTAAACATCATAAAAGCCATTTATGAAAAGCCCACAGCTAACATCATCCTCAATGGGGAAAAACTGAGAGCTTTCCCCCTGAGATCAGGAACACGACAGGGATGTCCACTCTCACCACTGTTGTTTAACATAGTGTTGGAAGTCTAGCATCAGCAATCAGACAACAAAAGGAAATCAAAGGCATCAAAATTGGCAAAGATGAAGTTAAGCTTTCACTTTTTGCAGACGACATGATATTATACATGGAAAATCCTATAGACTCCACCAAAAGTCTGCTAGAACAGATACATGAATTTAGCAAAGTTGCAGGATACAAAATCAATGTACAGAAATCAGTTGCATTCTTATACACTAACAATGAAGCAACAGAAAGACAAATAAAGAAACTGATCCCATTCACAATTGCACCAAGAAGCATAAAATACCTAGGAATAAATCTAACCAAAGATGTAAAGGATCTGTATGCTGAAAACTATAGAAAGCTTATGAAGGAAATTGAAGAAGATTTAAAGAAATGGAAAGACATTCCCTGCTCATGGATTGGTAAAATAAATATTGTCAAAATGTCAATACTACCCAACGCTATCTACACATTCAATGCAATTCCAATCAAAATTGCACCAGCATTCTTCTCGAAACTAGAACAAGCAATCCTAAAATTCCTATGGAACCACAAAAGGCCCTGAATAGCCAAAGTCATTTTGAAGAAAAAGACCAAAGCTGGAGGCATCACAATTCCAGACTTTAGCCTCTACTACAAAGCTGTAATCATCAAGACAGCATGGTATTGGCACAAAAACAGACACATAGACCAATGAAATAGAATAGAAACCCCAGAACTAGACCCACAAACGTATGGCCAACTCATCTTTGACAAAGCAGGAAAGAACATCCAATGGAAAAAAGACAGTCTATTTAACAAATGGTGCTGGGAGAACTGGACAGCAACATGCAGAAGGTTGAAACTAGATCACTTCCTCACACCATTCACAAAAATAAACTCAAAATGGATAAAGGACCTGAATGTGAGACAGGAAACCATACAAACCCTAGAGGAGAAAGCAGGAAAAGACTCTCTGACCTCAGCCATAGCAATCTCTTACTTGACACATCCCCAAAGGCAAGGGAATTAAAAGCAAAAATGAACTACTGGGACCTCATGAAGATAGAAAATTTCTGCACGGCAAAGGAAACAATCAACAAAACTAAAAGGCAACCAACGGAATGGGAAAAGATATTTGCAAATGACATATCAGACAAAGGGCTAGTATCCAAAATCTATAAAGAGCTCACCAAACTCCACACCCAAAAAACAAATAATCCAGTGAATAAATGGGCAGAAAACATGAATAGACACTTCTCTAAAGAAGACATCCAGATGGCCAACAGGCACATGAAAAGATGCTCAACATCGCTCCTCATCTGGGAAATACAAATCAAAACCACACTCAGATTATCACCTCACGCCAGTCAGAGTGGCCAAAATGAACAAATCAGGAGACTATAGATGCTGGAGAGGATGTGGAGAAACGGGAACCCTCTTGCACTGTTGGTGGGAATGCAAACTGGTGCAGCCACTCTGGAAAACAGTGTGGACGTTCTTCAAAAAAATTAAAAATAGACCTACCCTATGACCCAGCAGTAGCACTGCTAGGAATTTATCCAAGGAATACAGGAGTACTGATGCATAGGGCCACTTGTACCCCAATGTTTATAGCAGCACTCTCAACAATAGCCAAATTATGGAAAGAGCCTAAATGTCCATCAAATGATGAATGGATAAAGAAATTGTGGTTTATATACACAATGGAGTACTATGTGGCAATGAGAAAGAATGAAATATGGCCCTTTGTAGCAACATGGATGGAACTGGAGAGTATTATGCTAAGTGAAATAAGCCATGCAGAGAAAGACAGATACCATATGGTTTCACTCTTTTGTGGATCCTGAAAAACTTAACAGAAACCTATGGGAGAGGGGAAGGAAAAAAAGAGAAGTTAGAGTGGAAGAGAGCCAAAGCATAAGAGACTCTTAAAAACTGAGAATAAACTGAGGGTTGATGGGGGGGTGGGAGGGAGGGGAGGGTGGGTGATGGGTATTGAGGAGGGCACCTTTTGGAATGAGCACTGGGTGTTGTATGGAAACCAATTTGACAATAAATTTCATATATTGGGAAAAAAAAGATAGCCAGCTACATCACCTTCTAGTTTTTCTCATTGTTGTCATCTGTTGCCCTCTAGGTCATTCCCCAACATATCCCAAAGATTTTGAATTGCACTAATTTATAAATTCATGTAAAATACCTGATGAGTTATTAGCATGCTCTGGACTCAGATCAAAATGTTAAACAACACATAAAAGGCCCAGCTGTTAAATGGCACTGAAGAGTGGGAGAGAGAACATATGGTCAACAAACAAGAAAATTGATTAATGGATTATTTTCAGATAGTCAAGAAACTAAGAGGGAAAATAATGAAAGGTGGTTTGGAAATGACTGAGGGAGGTACGTAGTTTAGATTATTTGGATGGTTTGGGAAAGCCTGTGAGGAGGTGCATGGAAACCTAATATCCTTAAGGCTAACAACTTTCATAGTTGTATTGTGAAGGTGGTAAAGTTTAAAAGCCTGAGCCCCAGTGTATGAAGTCTCCAGATGACTTTAAGGAGTGGGGATAGGGCTATGACGGTGCACCTCTGAGCATAGAGCTTCTGTTATTACAATTTTTCCATGTATTTCCTATTTGTCTTCTTTCCTGCTCCTCAACCACTATACACACAGGCACACACAAACCAAATGATTTCACCCTTCCCTATGTTTTTGCCTCTTTGAAATGAGCTAACCCATGGAGAAAGGAGAAGAGCCAGAAGGAAAGCTAAGATATGGTTCAGTCTAAGCCCCTTGACTCAGGACAATGATCTGACTGGAGCAATGTGGCATTCTAGAAACCTTTCCCTTTCTATTCTCTTTCCAAAGTGTGCCTACCTTTTGTCTGCTCCCAGCACTCCTTCCTTGCCCCATACACAAAAGGAATACCAGCACCTTCTGGCTCCACAAGACAATTTTCTATAATTTCATATATGTGTGTGTGTGTGTGTGTGTGTGTGTGTGTGTTTGTGCGCGCGTGCGTGTGTGTTGGGTATGTGGATGGGAGAGAGTCCTATGCTTCATTAGTTCCTTTTGTTTCTCTGACATCTCTAGGGTTGAATCAGAGTGGAAACCACCAGCTTGTATTGAGTTCACTCTCTAGTTAAAAAAAAAAAAAAGTTTACCAGTTACCTAATTGCACATGAAAAAAAAAAAACCCTTCTTAGTTCTATTTTTACTTGACCTTGACCTTGACCTCTCTGTAAGATTTTATTCTGTTGATCACTCTACTACTTCTTAGAACTCCCCATTTTTAAAGATTCCACTACACCATTTTCCTCTGATTAATGGTCCATCCTATGTATTTCTAGATAAAATTTAGTGTCTTAAATATGGCACATGAGACTCTTTTAGTCCTCTCCATCATGGCAGACACGTTCACAACCATACTGGTACTCATGGCACAGCCCTGCTTGAGTCATTAGTCACCAATATGTGTCCTGTGTCAGTCCCTTTCTTGTTTGTCTTGTTTATCACATACTGTTTCCTCTGCTTGAATTATCCCTCGGCCCAACCCCTCTCTCTTTCCAATCTCCTTAGCAAACTCTCCTCTTCTTGGAATAAAGAAAAGACAAAAAAGGAAACAAAACAGCATTTGTATTTATTGGCATTATCTAGCATGCCAGAACTCTTTCCATTTCCTTTTTTTGACTTCATCATTTTTTTTCATATTGCTCTAGTGGTTAGTGTATATCTCATCTTGTGACTCTATGATTAATCTGTGAGCTCCTGTATGGCATAGGCTTTGTTCCTTCAAGAATTTGTGGTATATACTAGTTAGCTAATAAATATTTGTTACATTAATAATTTGAGGAATAATAAATATTTGCCATGGGCAAGGTTCTTATAAAAATAGCCAGTTAGTATATTGGTAAAGTAATTATCATAGAAAAATTAACGTGGTTTCTTTTTGTTTTTTGTTAAACTTCCACTTTGTAGACAGCAATATTTCCAACTTTCTAATAAAGTAGAGCAAACATTTTTGGATTCTCCAGAAGCATAGATATTGTTCAAATGAAAAAATATTACATACCATTGTGGGGCATTTGTTGATATTTATGAAAAATGTTTTCCTTACACATGAATTTTATATTGGTTTATTGTGCGTACTATTTCAATACAAATGTTCCTTGACTTACAGTGGGGTAGGTCCTGATAAACTCATTGTGAATTGCAAATATCATAAGACAAGAGTGCATTTAATACACTTAAACTACCAAACATCATAGTTTAGCCTAGCCGCCCTTAAATGCGCTCAGAACACTTGCATAAGTCCCCAAATGTAGGTTTTATTTGGGCAAAATCATCTAACATAAACTATTTATTAAATAGGGTTAAAATGTTCAATATCTTATGTAATTAATTGAATACTCTACTGAAGGTTGTGGGGAAAATAGGTTCAAGAATCCCTTATACTTACATAAATGGGTTTAGGGTGGAAAACCGCCACCATGGGGTGAAAGTGCCGAAGGTTATTTAGGCAGATATTTTAATGGCATCACGAGTAACTTGTTATATCACCTGCAGGAAATTACTTTCCATCTGGCGCCAATATACTACTGTGCTTTGATCACAAACTCCACTTGCCACCCCCCCCTCAGACCCTTTGCTTCTTACACACACAGGTTAATGATTGCTATCTGATTGTTTCTTCACATTCACCATGTGTGTAAGATCTTGAGCGCTCAATCAACACAGAGAGGGAACCCCCCGTTCCAGTGCTTGTCTCCTCCCGGACACTAGCCTCTTTCCTATTCAATTCTGCCTCTGCTCCCTAGCTGTTCAAGAGAGAACTTCCAGACTCAGTCTGTGACAGAAGGTAAGAAACAGAATGGTTGTAGGGGTACAGGATGGTTGTAAGCGTATCGATTGTATACCCTCACGATCACAGGGCTGGTTGGGAGCTGCCGTTGCCCAGCATCCCGAGACAGTACTGTACCACATATCGCTAGCCTGGAAGGATATCAAAATTCAAAGTACAGTTTCTAATGAATATGTGTTGCCTTTGTAGCATCACAAAAACAAAAACTTGCAAGTTGAACCCCAGTAAGTCGGAAACTGTACTTTATGTTAGATGAAGTTTGAACATATTTGTGTAATTGGACAAAACAAGAATCAACATAAAAATAAACATATCTGACTTTCAGCTACCTCTTCCCCTCTTACAAATCTCAAAAGCAATTACAGGAAGATAATTGAGGTACCGGATAATACCACAAAGGAGGTCATTCATTTCTACGCAATTAAACTATTTTTCAAGCGCCTTTGTGTTTGAAAAATAAAGTTGATGAAAAGAACGTCTTTCCTGGAGGTAAACTAGCCAGAACATTCTGCTTCTCTCTACCAAGGTGGATGACCTACTACTGCTACAGGGGACCGTTAAGGAGACTTAAGTACAAAACAAGCAAAAAAAATCACTTACAACTACTTTAAATCCTTTCTCTCTCTCTACTTGGCATAATGTTTTTTGTTACTTTCTTAAGATTAATGAGATATTAATCCTTACCAGTACCATTCTAAGAGACTCTGCACACATTATTTTTTTTTCAAATAAGAGGCAAGTTCCCTTTCATTAATGCCCAAAAGAATGATCTACATTTAATTGATTCAGAATTAATCATATTTTCTATGAGACATTTATTTTGATTAAAAGGTAAAAAAAAATATTAACCTGGAATGATTTCCCCCTTCACCTGATATGCACTTTCATCATGTTAGTGAGCTTAGCTATTTTGAATCCGTAAAGCGACTCTCACTTCAGTTTGTATTACTTTTCTGCATATTTCACAATTAATACTTCTCTTACTGCTACCTACTACTGCACTAATTTTCTTGCAGATTATGTTTGTCAGTCTCATTCTATTTTTGTCCCACTGGAGAATGAGTTATGGGTCTTTCATTTCACAAGCTTCGTGATCCTCAGCACAGTCCCAATGTGGCTTATGTGAAGACAGACTCAAAAAAGAGAGCTCATTTTCTATCTCTGTCCTGTTGCAAAGCTATGGTTATTTCTAGATTTTTAAGGGTTTATTTTCAAACTCTTGCCCCAGATGGATATCAAGTCTGTGTTGTTATGCTGATTTTGAAGGGCTGAGCATATTCCTAAGTGATGTTGTAGTTTTTGCATTAGAAATGAAGTCTCATAAATCCTATTTGTCTAATTTATCTGTGCTGCTTTTCTGCTCAGCTTCAGTTAATATCATTAAATTCTTATCTAATTATAATGCAAGCTGTCTGACTGCCAGAACCGAGACTGTGTCAGCATTTTCTTTGCAAACTTCCAATCTCAAAGGCTTGGTATAAACCAACCCCCAAAAAATGATATTGGCTGATACACCTTAGAATGCTAATTCCCACAGCCAAAGTAAGTTGTATGCTTATTTAGAAACATAAATCAGCCTTTACTGTGGTTGTTTTAAATATCTCAAGATAAGCTCATGTATGAGAAATATAATTATTTTATGGCAAATATTTCTCATGAGAGGCTTTTTTCTCTGTTAAATCTGAAAGACATCATCAGTTTCTATAATCATAATACATAATCTTCTTCCTAGTACTCCCTGTGTTTCAATCCTCTCATGTCTTTTTCAATAGATGTCCTTCTCAAATTTCTGGGAAGCATTTTTTTTTAATTTTTATTTTTTAAAATCTATTTATTCTGAGAGAGAGACAGAGACAGAAACAGAGATAGTGCAAGTGGGGGGAGCAGAGAGAGGGAGAGAGAGAATCCCAAGCAGTCTCTGCACTGATAATTTGGAGCCTGATGTGGGGCTCAAACTCACTAAACCATGAGATCCTGACCTAGGCAGAAACCGAGTCAGATGCTTAACTGACTGAGCCACCCAGGCGTCCCTCTGAGAGGCATTTCTAAATGCAATGTGTGATAAAACTACAAGCAAAATTGCTGTAATCCAAACGTGCAATTTTGTTTTGTTCGTTTCTCTAATGTCATCCATGAAAGTTTTGAACATATTGTGAACTATGTAAATTGTGCCATTTAAACTTCATATGAGATATTTAAAATTCTGATTATTTTTGTTAAGATATGCTTTTGTTGAGATATATTTAACAACACTGTGTACAAATCTTAACTGGTCAGTACGAGGAGTTTGACAATAACATATGCCCTATAACCACCACTTACAGCAAGATTGAGAACCTTTTTATCTCTTCAGACAGTCCCTCAATGGCCTTAGCAGTCAATTTTCCGATGTTCCTTCAATTATTATCTTTTATTTTTTAATTTTTAATTTTTTTAAGATTTTATTTTTTTAATGTTTATTTATTATTTTGAGAGCGGAAGTGCAAGCAGGGGAGGGGCAGAGAGGGAGAGAGAGAATCCAAAGCAAGCTCCAAGCTCAGTGTGGAGCCCCATGCAGGGCTTGATCTCAGGACCATGAGGTTATGACCTGAGCCAAAGTCAAGAGTCAGATGCTTAACTGAATGAGCCACCCAGGCTCGCTTAGAGGTTTTATTTGTAAGTAATCTCTGAGCCCAATGTGGGCTTGAACTCAGGACCCCAAGATCAAGAATTGCACACTCAGGGCACCTGGGTGGCTCAGTCGGTTAAGTATCCGACTCTGGCACAGTTCATGAGTTCAAGTTCCATGTGGGGCTCTGTGCTGACAGCTCAGAGCCTGGAGCCTGCTTTGGATTCTGTGTCTCCCTCTCTCTCTCTCTGCCCCTTCCCACTCATGCTCTGTCTCTCTTTCTCAAAAAATTAATAAACATTAAAAAAAAAAGAGTTGCACACTCTTCTGAGTCAGCCAGACGCCCCCAATTTCTGTCACTTTAGAATAATTTGTGTTATAAATTTTATATAAATAAAATCATATAGTAAGTACTCTTTTGTTTCTAGCATTTTTTTTGTGCCTAGCAAGTCATTGTACTTACTCTTTTTATCACTGATTTTTGTATTTGTGTTTAGTATTGGAATAATGAGTACAAATAAAATTACTTCTCTTTTCTCTCTTTAAAGAGAATTGATACTATTTCTCAGATTGTAGAATTCACTGATACAGTCATTAATGTCTGTAGTGTTCTTTGTTGGAAAGCATTTTAGTTTTTATTCAAAAATTATAATAAATGCACAGTTATTTCAGTTTTTAAAAATTCTGGATGCTTTTAAATTTCATGTTTTTCAAGAAAATTTTCCATCTTATTAAGTCACTAATTTTATCAGCATAAAGTTGCTCAAAATATCTCCTTATTAACTTTTTAATGTCTGTCTCACTCTTACTATTGACTAGACTTGCTAAGAGTTTAACAGTGTTCTTTTAGATCTTTTCAAAGAACTAGCTTATGTCTTTGTTAGTTTTCCCTATTTTTGTCTATTTCTATTTCATTAATTTCACATTTATTTTTATTTTATTTATTCTGCGTTATCTTCTTAAGATGACACTTTAAATAATTGATTTTACTATTTTAAAATACATTTTCTGGGATGGGAAATATAAAGCTGTAAATTTAACTGCAAAAATAGCATTGGTTGGGGTGCCTGGGTGGCTCAGTCGGTTGGGCGTCTGACTTCCGCTCAGGTCATGATCTCACAGTTGGTGGGTTCCAGCTCCACGTGAGGCTCTGTGCTGACAGCTCAGAGCCTGGCTCCTGCTTCAAATTCTGTGTCTCCTCCTCTCTCTGCCCCTCCCATGCTCATGCTCTGTCTTGCTGTGTCTCTCAATAATGAATAAACATTTTTTAAAAAAGCATATTCTGCAATATTATATTGTTGTTCCTTCACTATCATTCGGTTCAAAATATTTTCAAATTTTACTTGTAATTTATTTTCTTTTCTAACCTATGGATTTAAATATTTTTATGTTTATGTATTTTTGAGAGACAGGGGGAGAGAGAGAGAGAAACAGGGAGAGGGAGAGAGAGAGAGACAGGCAGAGAGAGAGAGAGAGAGGGAGAGACAGAGAGAGAGAGAGAGAGAGAGAGAGAGAGAGAGAGAGAGAGAGAGCCTGAGCAGGGGAGGGGCAGAGAGAGAGAGAGGGAGATGGAGGATCCAGAGTGGGCTCTGTGCTGACAGCAGAGAACCTAATGCAGGGCTCCAACTCACTATGGATCTAAAGTGTGTTGTTAATTTCTAATTTTGGAAGAGTTTATTTTAGATATCCTCTTCCTATTCTGATTTAATTGTGTTGTGGACAGAGAACATAATCTGTGTGAATTCAGTCATTTTAACTTTATTGAGATATATTTTATGGACCAAGGTCTGATTTATATGGGTAAATGTTCTATGTAAACTTGAAGAAAAATATTTATTCATCAGACTAATATTCTATAGATGTAAATTAGGTCAACTTGGTTACTAATATTCAATTTTTTTAAATCTTTACTGCATTTTGTCTGATTTTTCTATCGAGTTCTGAGGAAGAAATCTGAAAATGTTCTAGTATCATTGTGGGTTGTTTTGAATTTCCCCTGGAAGTTTTCTCAATTTTTGCTTCATGCGACTTGCAACTCTATTAGTTGACATGAACATAGTTAATATTGTTATGTATTCTTGATGAATTGGTTTATTTACCATTGTAATATGCTTTCCTCTACTTCTTTGTCTTGAAGTCCATTTTGCCTTTTACTAGTACCACGTGCATCTTCCTAAACTCAGAATTTGCACTGTGTATCTTTTCCTATATGTTTAGTTTCAGTATGTACATGTCTTTTTAATTATTTTTAATTCTTTAACGTTTATTCATTTTTGAGAGACAGAGACAGAGGGTGAACAGAGGAGGGGCAGAGAGCAAGAGGGAGACACAGAATCCGAAGCAGGCTCGAGGCTCTGAGCTGTCAGCACAGAGCCTGATGTGGGGCTTGAACCCACAAACTGTGAGATCATGACCTGAGCTGAAGTTGGACACTCAACTGACTGAGCCACCCAGACGCCCCTTTGTCTTCTTAATTTAAAGAAAAAGATTCTTGCAAATAGTATGTACTGGAATCTTGCTTTTTCTAAAATCCAATTTGACAATCTTTTGCTTTTAGATGGAGTGCCAGTCCACTTATCTTTCGTATAATTTTTGATATGATGGAGTTTAAGTATCCCATCGTGATAGGTGTTTTATAATGAACCCTTCAGTTATTTTTCTTATGTTCCTCAGTTTCTGCTTTATTTCAGTAAGTTTTTCGAAATTAAAAATGTTCTATTTTATCTTCATTGGTGTTTTGACTATGTATTCTTTGTATCGGTTTTTATTGATCTAGAATACAATGTGAAAAACTTATACAATTATATTCACTGCTCAGCCACAATCCTTGTTTTTGTTGGCATATATTTTACTACACTATATGCTAAAATCCCACAATAAATTGTTTTCATTTTTTCTAGAATGCTTAATAGTCTCAGTTGTTTTCAAAAATAGCTAAGAAAAATGTCACTATATATAATATGCTATATATGTATATGTGACATTATATATATTTATATGTATATATAAAACCTTTCTGCTTCTGATTATTGTTGACAGTAATTTGGTTATACTGTTTAACAACCTTAATAAACTTTAAATACTTTAACTATTAAAATAATGAACATAGTTTCATGCAAAAGCTTTTACAAAAGTGGTATTCAACCCTAAACTGCCTATTGTACAAGGTTAAAAATGACAATATCTCCAGTTATAAATATATTTCTCAGTATTCCCATTGTCATTTTTATTGTGTAATCATTTGTGACTCCATGTGAGTTTCTGCCTGTTCTTTCCTTGGGAGGCCATTGTTGTTGGTTGGGTTTTTCAATACGCATTCCAAATCCCTTCTATCTATGTTTCCAACCCCTTTCTTACAGAGACCAGAAAGTTTAAAACTACATTTCTTAGGCCTTCTTGTAGGCAGAGGTCTTTCTGAGACTTAGATTCTACTACTCTGATGTACACTCAGTAGACCTGTATTTGGAACGGAGTCATATGAGGAGAGACATAGAATGAACTGGAAGATGTTATGCTAAGTGAAATAAGTCAGTCAGAGAAAGACAGATATCATATGTTTTCACTCATATATGGAACTTGAGAAACTTAACAGAAGACCATGGGGAAAAAGAAGGGGGGAAAATTATTTCCAACAGAGAGGGAGGCAAACCCATAAGAGACTCTTAAATACAGAGAACAAACTGAGGGTTGATGAGGGGCGGGAGAGAGGGGAAAATGGGTGATGAACATTGAGAAGGGCACTTTTTGGGATGAACACTGGGTGTTGTATGGAAGCAATGAATCATGAGAATTTACCCCTGAAACCAAGAGCACACCGTATATAAGGTATGTTAGCTAACTTGACAATAAAGCTTATTATAAATAAATAAATGAATGAATAAACAAACAAACAAACTAAAAAAAAAATACTGAGGTCTATTTTGCTGCTGTGAAACACAGTGGAAATATCATTGTCCTGGAGTATGGCAGGTATACAGCCAACTTCCCAATTTAGCAAACAGCTTTCCCATCTAGTGGCCTTTGGATCAGGGCAGGAGCAGTGTAGTTCTAAAGCCCACAGCTTCTTAATTCAATAGCTGTCACAAGTGGCTGCTTTCCTGGAAGCAACGTTTCACACTGCAAGGTATTCTTGATAACTCATTTTAGAGTTTCTATCTGTAGCCCTTCTAAAGAATCTATAACCATTTACTATTTGCTTAACATAGCTAGAATGAATTTTACCCTACTTAGCAAAATCCTGACCATTAGATGCAAATGGAAATTTCTTCTATATATATCCAGCTAGTAGTTAAATAATACTAACAAAACCATACTAGACATGAATACTTTAAAGGCATTTCTAAAATGCCATGAGAGGCATAAACCAGAAAAGGGAAATGGGGAACTTTAAATTTGGTGGAAATGATATGAATTAGGCACACATTGCTTTATATATCAATAGATTTATATAGCATTCAACACCAAAGGTAGTAAAAGTAAGCAAAATTAGGGAAGTTGAAATACTTTCATCTGTTTTAATTGATGAAATATTTTCCTTTAATTGGGTATAACAATAGCTATTGTGAGCCTGAGAGATTGAGTAAAATATTTTACCTGCTAAGTTAATAAGGAATAAAAAAAGAAAGGGAGGTATTAGATGTTAAAGCACTCAAGTGCAGTTAAGGCCAGACAACCTTGAAGTCTGGACCTGCTAAGTGATTCTCCTGGGGTACTGACATTCTCTTTATGCCATATCACAATAAATAACAGAAGTGTGCTTTTTTTTTTTTTACTAGTTATTTGCTCAGTAGGATCCAGATCACTAAGGGATATGTAGGTTGTAAGAAATTTGTGGAGACTTGGGAATCTATTCCTCTTTCTGTTTTCTCTTGCTTTATTTAAACTCTTTATAAATTGTCATATCATTTGCCATGAACTGTATACATTGGTCTCTTTTTACCATTCATATTACTGACTGATTGTATCAGCCCAGCAGATGGATATATTTCAAATGGGGAAACTATTAAAATTGTTTTCTGGTTGTAAGAGAACAGATTTAGATTTAATATTTCTTAAAGTTTGTTTTCTATATTTATTGCCATATTTTCTATAATATTAATTTCTATTGAATATCAGCATTCTGTTTGTATTGTCTGCTTTCTTCGTTGAATATATTTGTATTCAACCTAAATCATATTTCATTGGGATCATTAGCATTAACGATTATCTTTAATGTTCTATATTTCTTCAGTTATAATGACCATTGTATTATGCATTAGAGATTGTTGTACCTTTATTTTTATATTCAGTTGTATATATTTCTACTTTTATCTATTCATAGGTCTAATACTTTAAGAGCCGCATGCTTGTATTCATATTGATTTTTATTATGTGTGCTTCTTTAAAATTGTCTATAGGTCTATTTCTCTTCTTTCTGGTTTTGGATAGCATTGAAGATGGATAAACAACTTTTGACTTTACGTGGAGAATTGCACCAGCCACATCTGGACTTTAATTATCTGTCTGCCCCTAAATGACTGAATGTATCCCCTGGAAATTCGTATATTGAAATCTAATGTTCAATGTGATGGTGTTAGGAGGTGGGACCTTTGGGAGCTGGATAGGTCACAATGGTGGAGCCCTCATGAATGGGATTAGTGCCCTTTATAGATAAAGCCCTACAGAATTCCTTGGCCCCTTTTCCCATGTGAGGTTACAGTGAAAAAACAGCCATCTAGGAAGTGAGTCCTCATCAGACACCAGATCTGTGGGTTCCATGATCTTGGACTTTTCAATCTCCAGAATTAAATGAGTGAGAATTAAATGTCTGTTGTTTATAAGCTCTTCAGTTTGTACTATTTTGTTACAGCTTGCATGGACTGACACCAGACATCCTAAAGTCTTTGAGGAATATGGTGAAGATTGTATCAAACCAATCCCTGAGATATACCTCTTTAGGTATACTACAATTTATAAAAATTTTTATGTTGATGAATGTGGATGTTGTTCATATGAGTTAATGGTTATATGTTATTCCATTTAATATTTAATAATATATTTTCCTATTCAGTATTTCTGTTTAAAATTTCTTATTTTTACAAAACTTCAAAAAACTTTTTGTACATGTCTTATAGAAAAAACAACCATGATTTTTTGTCTACAGTGTACACATTGAAGTAGAATTGCCACATTGTAAAGTATGTGCATCTTCAACATTGCTAGGTTGTAACAATTTCTCTTTAAAAACCAGTACTTGGTATCAGAGTTCAAAATTTTAAGGTTTTTTTTTCAATCACCTTTGTTTTAATTTGTATTTTCCCAATACAATTAATGCAATTAATAATCTTATTATGTTTATTGACCACATTTTTTCCATAAAACGTTTTCTCAAGTCTTTTTCTCTTTTTTTCTATTGTTCCTTTCTTCAGATTAATTTGAAGAAATTCCTTATATTCTGCATATTATTCCTTTGTTAGTTTTTTTTCTATTGCAAATATCTCCTCCAAATCTATAGCTTAACTTTATACTTTGTGTTAATTATGTTCTTTTTTTATTTAAAAAAAAATTAATGTTTAGTTTTGAAAGATAGACAGAGTGTAGTTGGGGAGGGGCAGAGAGAGGGAGACACAGAATCGGAAGCAGGCTCCAGGCTCGGAGCTGTCAGCACAGAGCCCGACATGGGGCTTGAACTCATGAACCACAAGATCATGACCTGAACTGAGTCGGACACTTAACTGACTGAGCCACCCAGGCACCCCTAAATATGTTCTGTAATACAGACATTTTTATTGCAAAATAATGTAGTTTATAATTTGTAAGTTATGTGTCTTAATAAGGAAATTCTTTTCTGTCCTAAATTCACACAGACATGTTTTTTGTTCTAAGCATTTTAAAGTTTAGCTTTCTGAACTTTAATCTACATGGCACTTATTATTTTTGTACATGGTAATGAAAAACTGATCTGGTTTCACCTGTTTTAAAGACAGGCAACCATCTGTCTCTGGACACTTATTGCAAAATACCTGTTTCATCCACTGATTTTAGTGCCATTTTGTTATATTCCAAATGTGGATATTCTCTATATGTTTGGATCTTTCCCTTTTCATTTTTTTAACTTTATTTAAGATATTTGCATTTAAGTTCATAAATAGGATTGGCATGTAATTTTCTTTACATGTAAAACTGTACATGTAAAGTTTTACATGTAAAACTGTTTTGTTTGTTTTGTTTTGTTTGTCCAGACATGATGTTAGATCACAAAGATAAGGACTAAACTTCAGAAATGGCAGAGAAGTGATGTGGCCCCTAGCTACTCCACAGCCCTGAACTGCTTGAACTTTTACATGAGATAGTACTATAGTTAGATTTTGCTTGAGCCTTAATTGGGTGATCAGTTTTATTTTTGACTGAAAAATCCATTTTTTTTTTTTTGAGGGAGAGAGAGAGAGAGAGAGAGCGAGAGAGAGCGCGCCAGCCTCTACAAGCAAAGGAGGGGCAGAGAGAGAGGAAGGGACAGAATCCTAAGCAGGAAGTCCAATGCAGGGCTCGATCTCACAACCGTGAGATCATGACCTGAGCTGAAATCAAAAGTTGGATGCTTAACCTACTAAGTCACCCAGTAAAAATCTAATCTTAAGCAATCTTACATATATTCTACATTTTCCCGAGCTGGGTTTCATATTTTTGTGTAAAACTTATATTCATTTTTAGATTTTCCAATTCATTGCAATAAGGTTTTTCATAATAATTTCTTATGATCTATAAAATGCTCTATGGTTACATGATATTTTGTATACCTTATGTTCTTTGTGAATTTGTCTTTTTTTCTTAATCAGATTTGGTTTTGAATTAACCTTTTTAATAAACTTTATTGATTATTATTATTATTGATTCCTTGTGACATACGGAATCATTACTAATTTCTATTCTCAGTAATAGATTCTATAGCATAGGGAACTTTATTATTATAGGTATAAAAATATATAACACAGAAATCTTTTAAGGATGTGAGTCATTAAAAACTTGCTCTATTTCTTATGTAGCTCTAAGACTAGTTTTCCACAGCTTTGGTTTGGGTAATTGATTTCTTTTTTTAAAAAAGCATCAAGAATTTAAGGGCGCCTGGGTGGCTCAGTTGGTTGAGCGTCTGACTTCGGCTCAGGTCATGATATCCTATCTTGGATCCTGTGTTTGAGCCCTGCGTTGAACTATGTGCTGACAGCTCAGGGCCTGGAGCCTGCTTCAGGTTCTGTGTCCCCGTCTCTCTCTCTGCCCTTCCCACCTGTGCGCTCTCTCTCTCTCTCTCTCTCGCCCTCAAAAATAAATATACATTTAAAAATGTTTTAAAGTATGGAATTTCATATTTATTAACTATAAATATTCTCTTATCATAAAGATCTTCTATGTTGTTACAGTCTCATTTTCATTTCCAAATTTGTTTTCATTTTTATATTTTTTACTGTATGTCCTAGAGATTGGTCTGTTTTTCTGGTTTTTGAAAATTAGTTCTAGCTTTTATTTACATAGTATATTATTTGTTTAATACCACCTAATTATTTTTGAATATAAAATATTTTATTTATATATTGTTCTCTTTGTTAGCATTATTATTGTTATTATGTTTTATATCATAATCCCTCCAAAGATCGTTTGAAACATATTCCTAAGTGTTTAGATTATCAGAGGTGTGTAGGTCTTAGCAGAGGGAAGGGACTACTTTTAATGGAGTTTCCTAAAAAGTTTTCATCATTTTCTTATTTAGTAACTATTTAAATGGCTTTTGCAGATCTTGGGTCCTATTTCTGTGAAAACTCTTCCCCTGTATATCTCTGACGAGATGAAAATCACATGATTTCCCTAAGAGATCTGCCTGGGGACAGACTGCAGTAATATTCATGTCCTGTTGAATGCATTAGATGTATTGGGTCTCTGAGGCCTTGAGAGATAATAATGAATAAGAATCTTGCAGAGGTACCCCAAGTCTTTATTTAAGTAAATTTCCCCAGGTTATTCCAATACCTGGGAATATCAGCCAGTATATCCTTCCCACTGTCTTGAAACAGTAAAGTGTTTTACTGTAATACATAGACATTTGTGTGGCACGAATGGAGTTTAACTATTTCCTAACCATATGCAAAATGGAACTTACAAAAAAAGGTTTATTTTATAATCTAAGGCATTAAATGAAGTCCTAATGGATTCAGAGTTTTGCTTCATTGTGTTATCTATCTGGTCACAAGTATCTCTCAAGCCCTTGTCTAGCCACAGAAAGAAAAGATGGTTTCTGAACACCAGTTAATTTTCAAATAGAATACATTTTAAATTTACGAAGAGAAAAAACCTGTTTTGCTACATTTGGTGAATTTGAAATGTCTCCATTTTCCAGTTTGTTTATAAAAATGATTTTGGTTTTGTTAGCAGTGTGGCAGTATAACTCTAGGAGTGTAAGATTTGAATGACATTTGTAAGAATCACCCATTTTCTGCCAAACTCTCCGTAACTCATGCTCATTTTCAGTGGTCAATTATCTCCACCTGGGAGTCCTGCAGAAGTGATGTACTTATTCTCAAGGGACAGGTGTCGCTTCCATTTGATCACACTAATGGGATTCCACAGTGGCAGGCAACCTTGTTCATGTGGGCTGGGATAGCCCTGCTGATGAAATGGCCTTCAGAGGCACTCCATAAATTAAGCCGCACATCAGCGCTACTGGGCCTCGCATCTCTTGTTCTCTCACGCTCATTCAACGATGCTGGGGAGCTCAGACCTAGTTCATACTTCTCAGTTTCTTTATTTCCGTGATGCAGAATTTGGAGAACAGGAAAATCACATAAAACACACTTGGAATTATACTAACATTTAATGATCCAAGCTTTTCTCTGTGATTTGGTGAGCATTTATGCTTATTTGATGGACTGGCATCTTTTGTGCACTCTTCCAATGTGGCATAATCAGTCCCTTGTTCTCAAGTTTGAAGCTAAAGCATCTTCTCTCAGCCCTCCTATTGTCTGCATGGTTCTGTCACTCAAAAGTTAGATTTGGAAGTAAGCAATAGGGGGCAGTGGGCACAGTGCAGAATCTATCTTTTGGTGGAGACGGTGATAGATTTGGGGACCCCATGCAATCTCAAAGCGTGAGCTGTAATTCTTGTGCTCATTGACAGTGGCAGTGATAATCTCACTGAAGCAACTCCCACGTTGTGGTTGCTGGCTCAAGCTGCTGGGACTGGCTCTCCAACCTTCTTAGACATCCTCTCAGTTTCCTAATATCCTTTAATAATGTATTAAGTGTTACTTAGAATGGGTTCTTAACTCTGCAACCAGGAACTCTGGGCTCGCACATTCTCTTGCACTTGCTAGTCACATTCTGGACATTTTGATTTTCTTTGTCTTTCCCAAAACACCATCTGTCCCCACCTCGAGGCTCTTCAGTTGATGTTCTTTCTGCCCCAAACACAGATATACTCAGAGTTGGCATTTTTCATCTTTAGACTTCTGCTCTAACACTGCCCTTTCAAAGAAGCCATCCTGGCAATTCTTCTACTACTTAGTGATCCCTACCATGTTCCTTGCTTAGTTGGTTTGTTTATGTATCTTCATGTCTTCCTTACGACATGAGGGCAGAACCTTTTTTTGTTTTCTTTTGTTTACTAACGTATTCTCAGAATCTGAAGTAAAGCCTGGCAAATGGTTAGCATTCATTTTTTATGAATGAGTGGATGAATGAATGAATGCATGGATGAATGAATAAATATGCCTAATGTATTGTTTCACTTTAAAGAGCTTTTTAAGGACAGTATTAAGAAACATGTGTTTGCATTTTGGCCTAGTAAGAGAAAGAACTGAGAAACTCAAAGGAGAATTGAGGTAGAAGTGGAGAGAAAATGGAGAAAAGTGAGGGTTTTTCAGAGGGAAAAATGGTGAAGCCAAGTATAAAACCAAAGTGTAGTAATCTGGGGAGGTTATCACATGTACATTGATAGCAGCCTTGTACTCAGAAACTCATCAGAAACTGCGATGGATAAAAGAAAATCTAAGAAGTCCCTGACACTTAAGTGCTATGGAATAGTTAGTGGAAAAGAAGGAAGGTTTATGCAAAAGGAAAGGGAAAGAGGGAAACATGTGAATGATGCAGTCCGAATATTGTTGTAAATAAATTTCCTCAAGAGTTTATATTACTCCGAGTGAAAAATCTGAAACCATTATTTGGGGATAAGTTATTCAGACACAAAAATGATTGTTTGGGATTTGTGTTCTAAAGTTCATTCCTACGAAACAGATGATGAAGCGCTAATAATTTTTGAGAGAAAATTAATCTCTAAACTTTAATATGTAATAGTGGAATAATAGCTAAATCCTAATACTGGCAAAGTTGCAAATTATACCTCATCAATTACTTTTCTAATTAGTAGGTAGATATCTTGAGGCACTATGATCATTTAGATTTTAATTGTCAGACAGACAGTGTCATCTATAGCTACTTTTTATGTCCCAATCAAAAAAAAATTATGCCAAGATAGCAACTATAGTTTTGATGATTATAGATCATTGTTAATTGGGTAATGGGCATGATTCAGTTCTATTGCTTATTCAGTCAGAACATAATTATGATCATATTATCCACTATCCCATGAACATGTGTATGTTTTCCCCTCCAAAATATCTTAGTGTATAATGTAAATAAGTGCATAAAGTTTCTCTCTCAAGAGGAATTACAGATTACAGTTGAATTCACTTAAAAGATATTCAGAAATCATTACAACATGCTAAGTGGATGCATACATACATAATAAAATTGATATAGCATGTCAATAATAACAGGGGCATCTAATGAACTTATATTAGGTACAGGGAGTTATTACCAGGGATTTATGTGCACTAACATGTTTAATCCCCATTGCTCTCTTATGAGATAGGTTCCTTATTATTCCCATGTTATACATGAGAAACATAGTTTTTAGGAAGATCAAATGACCTCATTCATTAAATAATGAATGAGTAGCAGGGTCAGGATTTTCATCCAGGATTCCTGCCACCAAGTCTGTGTCCTTAACCATAGAGCAACACTGCCTGGGTGGTGGGAATGATAGGAGTTTGGAGTTAGCCCGGCTCAAATTCCAGTGCTGACTGTGACTTGAAAGCTATTCTTCATCCTCTCTCAAATTTAAAAATCTTCATTTGTAATAGGTAAGTAAATAATAAGTAAACAAATAAAAATCATGAAATCAATCTATGAAAATATTTATTGCAAAGGTCTGAAAGTAATGTATTGTTTGAAACTAAGGTAATGCATAGGGGCTCCTGGGTGGCTCAGTCTATTAAGTGGCTAACTTCGGCTCATGTCATGATCTCACAAATCATGAGTTCGAGCCCCACCTCAGGCTCTGTGCTGACAGCTCAGAGCCTGGAGCCTGCTTTGGATTCCTTGTCTCCTTCTCTCTCCACCCCTCCCTGCTCACAGTCTGTCTTTCTCTGTCTCTCAAAAAGTGAGTAAATGTTAAAAAAAAATTAGAAAGTAAGGTAGTGCATAAAAGTACCTCGCATGCTGATCAGGATACGCTATGTCCTTGGGTAGCAATACAACTTTTCTAACAATGTTAGAAAATTACCAAAATAAACCAGAAATTCTATTGCTATTTTCTTCATTTTTCTATTTGAATGTGAGGGGGCTGCTGTTGGGACATCACCCCAACTCCTGGCCCCAATACGCACCAAAATGGATTGTCAGGCTAGTGCATGCAGTGCAAACCTGAACGGTATCCCTTCCAGGGTTGTGATTTGCCTCTGTCGTTGTGTTTACTTCTTGGCTAATCTTTAAATGTAATATTTAAGAAGAAGAACCCCTCCTGCCTGGTGTACCTGCTTCTTAACATTGTTGCTGTTGTATATAATTATCTATCACTGAAAAGCTAACAAATTGAGTTCCTCTTTCTTTTCTTTATTTTCCCCTTTGGGCACAATTTTATTTTAATTTATTGTTTTCAGGTTTCTGGATGATAGCAATAAGTTTGCAAATATAAAAGCAGACTTCTTATAGAACTATCATTTTACAGTTTTCAGACATGCACAAAAAAACCTCCAGTTGGGGATTCCTTTAGTTTAACAAATAAGATTGTGTTAAACCTCCCAGTGGTGATGTCTTCTCTCTTTGATTCATATTATTGGAAGTAATATGCAGAACTGAAAATATTTCTCCAAATCAAAATTTATAATACTTCTGGAAAAAGACTGATGCATTAGATTTGAGAACCCTGTAGTCTTGGATTATCATTCTTCCTTGTTATTATACATTAGCATGGCTTACTCCTATTTTTAATATTCAAATGTAGATCATATAATCAAAAATAGCATTAACTGACCATACCACATTACTGAAGAGACCTGAAACTGAGGTCATTTACATAAATCTAACATTAAAAAAGACTGGCCTTATATGAGTTCTAGTCTGAAATAAAGTAATGTATCTCATATCATTTCCAGTGAGATGTCTGATACTTGAATTGTCAAGAAATAGCAGCCTTTTTATACACAGGTATGGATTCAGGGTTTCCTATATAGTGTGGAGTAAGGAGAGCCATGAGACACTTTTTGACCCTTTTCTCGTGTAAACCTTGTATTATTGTGATGCTCACTTCACTTTAGCACATTTCCTTAACCAACCAAGAGAAGTGCATTTGTATCAGTAAATAAGTTATTGGTCTACAAATAGGATTAAATATTGTACCAGTCAACTATGGCATAGTATGTTGTCTTGTTGAGAAAACAGGATTTATTAATGCATGGTTGATAACATATACTCTCATGAAAAAGAGGAGAGTTAGAAGCAAGTGGAAATTTGTGAGTGATTTTTGATATTGTGAGAGGAGATCATAGAAATAGAAGAACAGGGAGAACACTAGGTATTGAAGAGACAATGGGGCCAAAGGCAGCAGAAGACGGGTTAAAAGGGAAATTCACTACATATATATCTCAGTTTCTTCCTGGGCTATCTGTTCTGTTTCATACATTTTCTGTTTTATCCTTTTGCCAATATCACACTTTGAGAATACTCTAGGGTCAAATAAGTCCTGAAATTAGGTAATACAAGTCCTCTAGTGGGTATCTATGTTGTCAATTATCCAATCATATGTTATGTGCCCCTTTCACTGGCCTTTTGTCTTTTCACTGTTGATTTGTATTACTTCTCTATTTTTTCTGGACAGAAATTCTTGTTGGTTATACAAATTGAAAGTGTCTTGGGGCACCTGGGTGGCTCAGTCAGTTAAGCATCTGACTCTGGCTTAGGTCATGCATGATCTCACAGTTCGTGGGCTTGAGCCCCACATTGGGCTCTGTGCTGACAGCTCAGAGCCTAGAGCCTGCTTCAGATTTTGTCTCTCTGTCTCTCTCTGCCCCTCCCCTGCCTGAACTCTATATCTCTCTCTCTCTCAAAAATAAATAAACATTAAAAATAAAAAGTAAAATATCTTATTCCTACTCCTTGGCTTGCCTATTCATTTTTTTTTAATAACATTTTCATGTACAGTGGATATTTTCTTTAGGCAGGGTCCAATTTATCTATTTTGTTCTTTTCTGGTTGGTGCTTTATTTGTCTATCTAAGAAATCTTTGCTTCCCTGAATGGCTTGAAGATATCCACCTATCCTTTCTTTTAGATTATTTATAGTTTTAGCTTTTGCATTTAAGCCTACTATCCATCTTGAATCAGGTATTTACTGAAAAAAAATGATAACATATGTCAACATAAAATCTTTGACAAGAATATGCACAGCAACATTGTCATAATAACCCTACAGCAGAAACCCAATTACTATGAGGAAGAAATGGATAAGCAATCCTATTGTATTCACACAATGGAATACTACTGAGCAATAAAAAGTAAGAAATTACTGATATACTCAAACTGGGATGAATCTCACTAATGCTATATTCCACCAAAGGAACCAGACACAAAAGAATACAATTCTATGATTCATGTATATGAAGTCCAAGAAAGAACAAAATTATTTTAAGGTAAAGAAAATCAGAAAACGGTTCACTTTGGTACCAAAGTAGTGATAGGGCAGGTTCTTACTGTCTGAGAGTGAGAAGGAAGAACTTTCTGGGATAATGGAAAACTTCTGTATCTTGTTTTGAATGGTAGTTACATGGTGTATACAATTGTCAGAACCTATCAAAATAATGCCTGAAATTTGTAAATTTTATTGTATTGTACCTTATACATCAATATTTAAAAAAAAATAGAGGGGGCACCTGGGTGGCTTAGTCAGTTAAGTGTCTGACTTTTGCTCAAATCATGATCTCATGATTCACGGGTTCGAGTCCCATGTGAGCTCTGTGCTGAGAGAGCTGTGGGCCTAGCCCAGAGCCTGGAGCCTGCTCTTAATTCCGTGTCTCCCTCTCTTTCCCCTTCCCCTCCTCACGCATTGTCTCTGTCTCTCAAAAATAAATAAACATTAAGAAAATTTAAAAATTAAAAAAAATAATAAAAATAGAGTTAGAAGGACATTAAAAGGGATAACGGAAGTTTTTCAGAGACAGATATGATGTGAACAGTCATTTCATACATAATATGCCTCTTGGAGTTGAACTGTCTACAAACTGTGGCTGTGTCCAGTGGTCATAGCAACCTATGCATAATAATGGGAGCAGCATTACCCTGACTTGAAGTAATATATAAGCAGCCATTTAACAACAGCCATTATTTTTTGCTTACTTACTTTGTTTTAAGCACTTCACAGATATTACTTCAATTAATTGATCATTAGGGGCCACAGTAATTTTTATTATCAACTGAGTATGCAGCTTTTCTTTGCCCCTTGCTAATGAGGTCAATATTGTGAGCCTGTGAATTTAAAATGGAGAAAATTCATCAAAAGCCAATGTGTGTATGAAGAGATGGTAAAGAAGAAAAATATCTCTAAACTAGGAAAGTGTTAATGTCAATTGTTTTAATGCCCAGGGCTAGCTCTAGGCAAATGTTTTAATAGGGAAGTTTATCTTCAGTATCTCAGGAGCCTTTCTTCTAATAAAATCACATCAGTTTCACTGCTGTCTCAAACACTCTATTTCAACTCATGGGGCTTACCTACAACTTCTTTTTGTGTCCAATACATATTTGGTATGTTTCTATGCACATTGCTTGTGCTGAATCATGTATTCCTCACAGTAAGCTTGTTTGGTAAGTACATTTATACTATTTACCTCCAAAACATATGGATTTAAGTTGCATCTTATTACACTCTCATTTCTTCAAAAGTGCACTCTGCGTCACCTCACAGAAATACAAGGTGATACTCAGACACTGACCACCTAGTAGAGGAGGTGGTTTTATCCATCAAATCCATTTAGTACAAATTATTCATAGGCAGCCATTTTCTCTAACTATTGATTCAACAAGTACTTACTAAGCGCTGACTCTCTACCGGGAACACTTATTGACCCTGAGCATTCAGATACTATAGAAGAACACTTGTGGAGGATAGTCTCAAATTCTCAAATTTCAGACATTTCGGGAGGGGTAATATTCTCTAATACTGGGAGCGCTGCCCTCCTGGAAATAACTCAGTGTTGTCACCTTAAAAATTGATGCTGCCAATCCTATGTTGCACTAATTAGAGTTCCAAGCCATGAAGACTACAAAACAGAGACATGTAGGGCTTAGAACTGGGTGTGAAGTACAGATATCAAAGTACTTTCTACAGGCTATGACCGCCACCACTGTAGCATTTACCTCATTAAGATGAGGTAGTGCTGTCCGTTCAGACCTGAAAAATGTCTGAAAATTCCAGTGACAGTGATTTATCTTATGGTTGGACTGTCATCCATCATGAGGGGTCTGGTGTAGAGATGGTGAATTCTAAACATGGTACAACCAGTGACAGCTGTGAGCTCGCTCCAGAATGTACATCTTTAGAGCAAGAGAAGCTACAAGTATTGCAATCAGAGGAGGGAAAGAGTAGCTAAAATGGCACAGTGTTAATGGAAGAAGAAACTGCTGATCCAGCTTTGGAGGAAACAAAGTCAGCACTTGAGAGAGAAGAAGAAAAGTCATCTGAAGACAATGTCTCTTTTGGAGCTGTCCGTGATGATTCTGCTATTGTTAACCGTAAGCCACCTAAGTTAGAAGAAATTGGAAATTAAGAAGCTATAATTGTTGGAGAGGCACAGAGTCCAGAAGACTTTAACATGGGCTCTTTTTCTAGCACCCAGGATACATCCTGTAATCCAGAAACTTTGTTTTCATCACAGCTAGTGATGACGAATCAAAAAGTATTGAAATCAGTCATCAGCCTAGTCCTGACTTTAGATGATGGCATGCTAGGAAGAAGAGTGTTCTTAGTTCAGAATCTGAGGAGCAGCTACTTGCCAAACAAGAAACCAAACCCTCTAAGGAATTGTGTAAATGGCAGTTCAACAGTGGTCTCAATAAGTGTGTTATACTTGATTTGTGATTGCAATCGGCATGGGATTTGGATATTTCTATGGCATACTTCAGCTTCAGAAACATCAACAGTCAGAAAGATACATGAAGATGAACTGAATGATATGAAGGATTATATTTCCCAACAGGAAACAGGAACAAGAATCTTTTATAGATTATAAGTCATTGAAGGAAAACCTTGCAAGATGTTGGGCCCTTACTGAAGGAAGAATGTCTTTTGAGACTCAGAAAAAGAACCCTGATACATAAAATCAATATTTAAGAATATCTCTGTAGAAGGAAGAAAAAGCCTTATCTTCATTAAAGGAAGAGTTAAGGAAACTAAGAGAACAGATTAGTATATTGGAAGATAAAGGGACAGGGACTGAATTGGTTACGGAAAATCAGAAACTTAAGCAGAATCTGGAAAAAAGAACTAAACACACATAGCTTTCTTAACCAAAGGGAGACTCTTTTCACAGAAGCAAAGATGCTAAGGATGGAAATGGAGAGAGAACAACTAATAACCATGGCTTTAAAGGCGGAACATCAGCAGTGAAACTCTAGTGAGTCATATAGCAACTCAGACTCCCCCAATGTATTGAGTGAAAAAAAGGAAATAGAAATCTGATGGGAAGGACTCACCAAATTGGAGCAGAAGCTAAACTTTGAACAGCAGCATTCTGATTTGTGGGAAATACTCTATATTGAGGCAAAAGACTGAAATGTAAAACAAGAAACTGATGGAAAAAAGAAAGAGGGCAGAGGAAACAACAGGGCTAAAAATAAGCCAAAGGAAACATTTTGGGTTTGGTGAAGGAAAAATTTGATTCTATGAAGAATTCTACCAAGGATTTTGTGAGGCATCATAAAGAAGAAATCGAACAGGCTAAGGCAGCTGTGAAAGAAAATCTGAAAAAAATCTCAGGTTCAGTTAAATCCACTTTTAGGCATTTCAAAGATACCACCAAGAATATCCTTGATGAAAAGAACAATAAAAGATTTGGTGCCACAAAGGCAGCAGCTAAAAAGCCAACAAAGGTCTTTTTTTTTTTTTAATAATTTTTAAAAATTTCTATTCATTTTTGAGAGAGGGGGAGAAAGAGTGAGAGTGAGAGAGAGAGAGAGAGAGAGAGAGAGAGAGAGAGAGTATGAGCAGGGGAGGGGCAGAGAGAGAGGAAGACACAGAAACCAAAGCAGGCTCCAGGCTCTGAATAATCAGCACAGAGCTCGACGTGGGATTCAAACCCAGGAACCATGAGATCATGATCTGAGCCCAAGTCGATGCTTAATCAACTGAGCCACCCGGTATGCCCAACAACAGTCTTTAGTGAATGTTTACACTCACAGTATAGGCACGTACATAAAACAAGAATAATAGAGGTAAAGAGAGTGAAGGAAAGAAAAGCCAATTCACTCTGAAGAATTTAGAAAAAAAATACAAATTCACAGAAATGCAGTGCTGAGCATGACTAATGAAAATTATGATTTTTTTCAGAAGTCTTGTTCTGGTGTATTGAATGTGTTCAACAGGAATCCATTAATTTTTTAATATGAAAGTATTGAATCCTGTAAGGATAGATGAACTTATTTAATTAAAAAATATTTAGTAGAAAAACTTGATGGTTTTCATCATTAGGAAGAATGATCCATTTATCAATAAGTTTTCCTAAATGGTATCTTTATATATGATCAGAGGCTCTTCACTGACTTTGCTAATGATGTTAAAGATTATCTTAAAGACATGAAGTGATATCAGATAATGGTGGAGTGTTGGAAAAGTGGATGGGCATATATATATAGACACTTCTTTGGTCACACTCTTTCCCCTACACTTTTCCGCAGTCAACCAGATAAAAAACAATGAATGGTAAATATTGAAAACTCCAGGCATCGAAAACAAAAGCAGAAGCACCCTTAGCCACAATCTTCTAAAAGAGAATGTAAATGACATAAATATGATTGTGGTAATGGAAGACACATGGCAGATCTTGAAATAGAATTGGGGCAGTTACCTTTTGACCCTAAATATTGATCATCATGGTTAACTTAAATTAGAAAATAGTAACAGAAACATGGATGCTGTCCACAATGTTTGGCGTTGAAACTGAAATGAAATTATCAAGATAATGTCTATCATTCCTAAGTATCAGTTTGATGACTCTACATTATTACTCAGAAGCATCAAGTAAAAGCTTACTAACTTGCATTTTCCTGTAGTTGAGCTTTGCGGATTTTTTTTTTTTTTGCACTGTAAATGTTCAACTGTAGTTTTAAGGAAGTCAGGCATGCAACAGATTTTGTACATGCAATGAATCTTCCTTTTAGTGTATGAGCTTAAAGTGAGCTCAAATCATATGACAAAGTGTAATTAACACTGATATTTGTGTTACATTTTCAGTAGAGCTTGAAAAGAGTACATTGTGATGGAATTTCATTTTTAACATTTTATAATCTTACACTTGCTTCTTGTCTTTTTTTTTTTTTTTTTTTTTTTTTTGGCTTCAAGAGTCCCATTGACTTGTGATGAATTTGCTGCCTTCTTATGAGTTTGCTGACTTGTTCTCTTGTGAAATTTCTTGGACATCTCAATATTGTAGAAGAAACAATAAAACTCACCATGAGGAAATCTAAAGGTCTTTATTTAAAATCTGGCATTTGTATTAAAATATGATTTTATATTAAAATATGATTTTATACTTTGTGATATGTTTTGTACATTTCCTCAGTAATGATATTTGGTAAAGCAGTTGACTGTTTTGTTTTGTTTTGGGTTTTTTTGTTTTGTTTTGTTTTTTTGCTAGTTCCATGAATCTTGCCCAATGTTTACAGGCTTATTTATGCAGCATCTGAATATTTCTACCCAGCAATGTCTATTTCTAGGAAAGATTTAAACACAGTTCAGAATTTCATCTTCTGGAACATCTGAGTTTCCCTTTTAATTTCTATTCATAGACATATATGTGACTTCCAGTTTGACCTTCTGGCAAATGAGTGGAAGAACAGAGAAGTTCTCTCATAGCTGCTTGAAATTAGGAAAGCTCTTATTTCCTAGAAGTAAATAAATGTTTGAGTAAATAAAGGCTACATTTTGCTGGAGGGGGGAGTACTTTCTACATCGTTCTTATGTCTATTTCTTATGGCTGCTGTAACAAACTATGACAAATTTGTTTGCTTAAAACGAAAACAAATTTACTATCTTCCAGTTCTGGAGTGCCAAAGTGTGAAATGGCTTTCCCTAGGTTAGAATCAAGGTGTTGCCAGAGCTGTATTATTTCTGAAGGTTCTAGGAAATAATCTATTCCCTTGAATTGTCTAGCTTCTAGAGGGGGCCTGCACTCATGCCTGGTGGCCTCTTCTGCATTCAAAAGCCAGCTGAATCACTATGTTGTACACTTGAAACTAATATAACACCATATGTAAACTACACTAGAATTAAAATAAAAAATAAGCAAACAGACAAAAAAACAAAAGTCAGCAGTGCTTAGCATCTTTACATTTCCCTCTGTACCTCTGCTTTCCTTTTAACTCGTAAGGACCCCTGAGATTTCTTTGGGCCCTTCTGGATAATCTCAGATTAGCTCTCCTTCTCATATTCTTAATTTAATCACATCTGCAAAGTCCTTTTTGCCACATAAAGTAACATATTCATAAATTCTAGGGATTAGGACATGGCATATTGGAGCAGGGGACATTTTCTGCCTACCACATTATAGTTATGTATTCCATCAAAAGTATCTACATTGGAAATGTAGTTAATCCATAAATCATGTACTTAATAGTCAGGATATATGTTATACCTAAAGTAAATTACTTTTTTTTTTAATTTTTTTTCAACGTTTTTTATTTATTTTTGGGACAGAGAGAGACAGAGCATTAACGGGGGAGGGGCAGAGAGAGAGAGGGAGACACAGAATCGGAAACAGGCTCCAGGCTCCGAGCCATCAGCCCAGAGCCCGACGCGGGGCTCGAACTCATGGACCGCGGGATCGTGACCTGGCTGAAGTCGGACGCTTAACCGACTGTGCCACCCAGGCGCCCCATAAAGTAAATTACTTTTTAGACTCCCCCAAAAGTGTTTCAGAAAAAAAAAAGAAACATTCTGTAAACATTCTTATTTGGCACAAAAATCACTCCACTGAATATCTAGATAATAGACATATTTTTAATATCCTCTTCTCTCTCCTTCCTCCCTCCTTCTCCCTTTTCCCACCTTTGTCCCCCCGACTCTTCCTCTTCCTCCCTCCTCCCCTTTTCCCTCCCTCTCTGGTTCTCCCTTTCACTTTCCTCCAATTCTGTCTCTCCTTCAAACACACATGCAAGCACACACACATCTAGATCATCTAAATCAAAGGCAAAAACACAATGATAAAACATCTAGTTCAGAAGTATATTTTGCTTGGTCTTAAATAATAAACACTCATATAAGGAGAAAAATATTTAAAACATCAGGGGATTGCTTGAGGGGTATGAAACATCCTTCCCAGGAGAAATAATCTCATAGTTTAAGCTAAATTTATGGCAGGAATTTGATGGGTTGGCTCCGTTGTCTGGTGCCTTTGGGGCAAGATGCAATGTGCTGGACTTGGCAGATGAGTCAGAAGGCAAGATTTCATACAGAATTTGCTTCTGAGAATGAAAAAAAAAATCTCTTGAATTAGTGCTTTGGAAAGGCTCCTTGAGCTATAACCTTGGTAGATGTTGGATTCAGGATCATTAACCACCCAAGATAAACACAGTCCATGGGAGTCAGTGTTCTCTCCATATGTGGGTTTCAAATGGACTAGTTGTTTACAATAGCTTCAGTACAATGAGAACAAAGTTAAATAGTGATGAGTCAACTATGCAAGCCTCTCCCTCCAAAACTGCAAGGACAAAAAAAAAATAACACCAATTTCCAAATTTAAGAATTACTCAAAAATATACAATTTATTCAATTCAAACAAATTGCCTGTGAATTATTTAGAATGATTAGCACAGTGCTCGCTTCAACAGCACAAATTTGTGGATGATTAGCAGAAAGATGACAGGATTAGATTTCCAAATCTACTCCTTAGTAGTTGAGTGGCTTTGCTTAATAAATTACTTAACCTCAATGTGTTTCAGGTCGTCATTGTTGTTGTTTTACTTTTAAAATGATGGGGAAAATACACTTGCCTAGCCTACACTGCAGTGTTGTGATGAGGATTGTAATGACCTGAAAGAATACTTGGGAGATCACTCGGTGTCCTCCCAAGCAATGAAATTCTATACCAGCTTTATTAAATATTCCTATCTGTAAAGAATTTATAAAAATGCCTGACACGTGAGTTTATTAATTATTACCAAGTATTAAAGATATGAAATAGGTAGTAACAAATGAAGGTGCAGAGTTTTAGTCTCTTTCTGTCAAATTAGAATAATCAGTATCCATTCACAGCGAGCAATCCAAGGAGTTATGACAGACGAATACACTTGTAAAACTACTCTCCTGATCAAGATAAATAACAATACCATCACCCTTAAAAGTTCCCTCATGCCCCTTAGTGGTATCAACATACATTATTTTGAACTTTTTAGAATTTCACATAAATGGAATCATGAAGTATGTACTCTGTTATGTCTAGCCCCTTCTCTCAGCATAACATTTCTGACTTCCTTCCACACAGTGTTGTTGTATGTTTCCTTGGTTCCTTTTTGGAGCTGGGTACTATTCCATTGTGCTGCATATTATAACATCCATTTCCCTGCTAATCAACAATTGAGTTGTCGGTTTTTAACTATTATAAATAAAGTTGCTGTGAGCATTTTCATATGTCTTTGTGAAGATGTAAGTTTTCATTCCTCTTGGATAAATCCCAAGGAGTGAAATTACTGAGTCATATGTAAATGTACCTTTGCCTTTATGAGATACTGCCCACCTGTTTTTGTAAAATGGTTGTGTCATTATATTTCCCCACCAGCAATGTAGTTTTCCCCATAATTGACAACACATAATATCACCATTTTTCATGGTAGCCATTTGTATGTGTATAGTTGCATCTCATTGAGGTTTTAGTTTACTTTGCCAACTAATGATGTGTATTGGTATTTCATATATCTTAAGAATTATTCTTGAAACTATTATTACACTGTATGTTAACTAATTGGAATTAAAGTAAAAACTTAAAAAAAGAATTACTCTTCGATTTTTAATAAATTTTAAAATTTTATTACTCATTCAGCTGTAAATGTTCTTTATACATTCTACATACAATTGCTTTGTCATATGTGTGTGTGTATATATATATACATACATATATATACACACATATATACACACATATATATATACATATATATCTACACACACATATATATACACACACACATATATATATACACACACATATATATATACACACACACATATGTATATACATATATATATATACATGTATATATATATATATATATGTCAGAGAGACCATATACACACACACACATACATATACATATCCTCTCTTAATTTATGGTTTGTATTTTTACTTCATTTAAGCATAAATTATTATTTCATTTAAGCATTTAAGTCATCTGACCTTAGAAGGATAATTTTTTATTTCGATAGACTTCAGTTTATTATTATTATTTTTCTTTTTTTGTTTCATGCTTCCGATATCCCATCTAAGAAAATTTGGGTTATCTATCATTTTAAAAATGTTCTCACATTTTTTCCTTGAAATTATATAATTTTAACTTTTACCTTTGGTTCTATGGTTTATTTCAAGGTAATTTTGGGGTATGATGTGAGTGAATAGAAGGTTTATTTTTTATGGCACAGATGTCCTGTTGTTGAAGCCTCACTTCTTTTCTCTTCTTTTCTTTTCTTTTCTTTTCTTTTCTTTTCTTTTCTTCACTTTTTTCTTTCTTGGAAAAATACATATCTAGGGTTTCCTGTGTAGCTCAGTTGGTTAAGTGTCTGACTCTTGATTTCTGCTCAGGTCGTAATCTCATAGTGAGTTCAAGCCCCATATTGGGATCTGTGCTGACAGCGTGGGGCCTGCTTGGGATTCTCTGTCTCCCTCTCTCTCTCTGCCTCACTCTTTCCCTCTATCTCTCTAAAAAATAAACATTAAAAAAAAGAAAAATACATTTATTTTTAAATTATATTTCATTTTCTTTTTTTTTTTTCAAGTTTTTATTTTAATCCAGTTAGTTCAAATACAGTGTTACATTAGTTTCAGGTGTACAATATAGTGATTCAACACTTCCATACATCATTCGGTGCTCATCACAGCAAGTGCACTTTTTAATCCCCATCATATATTTCACCTATCGCCCTCCCCACCTCCTCTCTGGTAACCATCAGTTTGTTCTCTAGTTAAGAGGCTGTTTCTTGATTTCTCTCTCTCTCTCTCTCTCTCTCTCTCTCTCTCTCTCTCTTGCTTTTTTTCTCTTTTGCTCATTTGTTTCTTAAATGCTATATATGACTGAAATCATATGGTATTTTTCTTTCTCTGACTGACTTATTTCACTTAGCATTATACTCTCTAGCTCCATCCATGTCATTGCAAATGCAAGATTTCATTTTTCATGGGTGGATAATATTCCACTGTGTATATAAACCACCTCTTCTTTATCCAGTTATTAGTCAGTGGACACTTGGGCTGCTTCCATAATTTGGCTATTGTAAATAATGCTGCTATAAACATAAGGGTGTATGTATCCCTTTGAATTAGTGTTCTTGTATTCTTTGAGTGAATACTCGGTAGTGCAGTTGCTGGATCATAGAGTAGTTCTATTTTTACCTTTTTGAGGATCCTCCATACTGTTTTCCAGAGTGGTTGCACCAGTTTGCCTTTCCACCAACAGTGCCAGAGGGTTTCTTTTTCTTCACATCCTCGCCAACACCTGTTTTTTCTTGTGTTCCTGATATTAACCATTCTAATAGGTGTGAGGTGACAGCTCATCATGGTTTCGATTTGCATTTCCTGTGATGAATGATGTTGAGCATCTTTTCATGTGTCTGTTGCATCTGTATGTGTTCTTTGGGAGCAATGTCTGTTCATATCTTCTGCCCATTTTTTAATTGTATTATTTGTTTTGGGGATGTTGAGTTTGATATGTATTTTATATATTTTAGATATTAACCCTTTGTAAGATATGCCATTTGCAAATATCTTCTCCCATTCTACCTTTTAGTTTTGTTGATTATTTCTTTCACTATGCAGAAGCTTTTTATTTTGATGTAATCCCAACAGTTTATTTTTGCTTTTGTTTCCCTTGCCCTAGGAGACATATTTAGAAATGTTGCGATGATTGATGTTAAAGAAGTTACTGCCTCTGTTTTAGGATTTTTATGGATTCAGGTCTTACATTTGGGTCTTAATCCTTTTTAACTTTATTTTTGTGTATGGTGTAAGAAAATGGTCCAGTTTCTTTCTTTTGTATGTAGCTGTCCAGTTTTCCCAACATCATTTGTCAGAGAGTCCATCTTTTTCCCATTGGATATTCTTTCCTGCTCTGTCAAAGATTAGTTAACTATATAATTTTGAGTTTATTTCTGGGTTTTCTATTCTGTTTTATTGATTTTTGTGACTGTTTTTGTTTCAGTACCATACTGTTTGATTACTACGGCTTTATAATATAACTTGAAGTCCGGAATTGTGATGCCTCCAGCTTTGCCCTTTTTTGTTCAAGATTACTTTGGCTATTCGGCGTCTTTTGTGGTTCTGTAGAAATTTTGGGATTATCTGTTCCAGTTCTGTGAAAAATGCTGTTGGTATTTTGATAATGATTGTATCAAATCCGTAGATTGCTTTGGATAGCATAGGCATTTCAACAATTGTTCTTCTAATCCATGAGCATGGAATGTCTTTCCATTTCTTTGTGTTGCCTTCAATTTCTTTCATCAGTGTTTTATAGTTTTCAAAGCATAGGTCTTTCATCCTCTTTGGTTAGGTTTATTCTTAGTATCTTATCATTTTAGGTTCAATTGTAAATGGTATTGTTTTCTTTATTTCTATTTCTACTGCTTCATCATTGATGTATAGAATTGCAAGAGATTTCTGTAAAAGGATTTTGTATCCTGTGACTTTACTGAATTTTTTGATCAGTTCTAGCAGTTTTTTGGTGGAGTCTTTCGAGTTTGCTACAGAATATCATGTCATCTGTAAGTAGTGAAAGTTTGACTTCTTCCTTGCTGACTTGGATGCCTTTTCTTTCTTTCTGTTGTCTGATTGCTGTGGCTAGGATCCACATGTACTATGTTGAAAAATGGTGAGAGTGGATATCCTTGTTTTCTTCCTAACCTTAGAAAAAGCTCTGTTTTTCCCCATCAAGGATGATGTTAGCTCTGAGTTTTTCATATATGGACTTTATCCTGTTGAGATATGTTCCTTCTAAACTTACTTTCCTGAAGGTTTTTATCATGAATGGATGTTGTACTTTGTCAAATGCTTTTCTGCATCTATTGAAATGATCATATGGTTCTTAACCTTTCTCTAATTGATGTGATGTATCACTTTGATTAGTGAATATTGAATCACCTTTGCAACCTAGGAGTAAATCCCACTTGATTGTAGTGAATGTGTGTGTGTGTGTGTGTGTGTGTGTGTGTGTGTGTGTTAATGTGTTGTTGGATTAGGTTTGATAGTATTTTATTGATGATTTTTGCATCTGTATTCATCAGAGATATTGGCTTGTAGTTCTCTTTTTTAGTGGTGTCTTTATCTGGTTTTGGTATAAGCTAGCTCATAAAATGAATTTAGAAGTTTTCTTTCCTTTTCTATTTTTTGGAATAGTTTCAGAACACGTATTAACTCTTCTTTAAATGTTTGTTAGAAATCACTTGTGAAGCCATCTGTCCTAGACTTTTGCTTGTTGGGAGTTTTTTGATTACTGATTTAATGTATTTGCTGGTTATTGGTCTGTTCAAATTTTCTATTTCTTCATGTTTCAGTTTTGGTAGTTTATATGTTTCTAGGAATTTATCCATTTCTTGTAGGTTGTCCAATTTTTTGGCATATATTTTTTCATAATATTATCTTCCAATTGTTTCTATTTCTGTGGTGCTGTTATTTCTTCTTTCTTATTTGTGATTTTGAGTCCTCTCTTTTTTTCTTGATAAGTTTGGATAGAGGCTTATAAATTTTATTATTTGTTTTCATAAAATCAGCTCCTGATCAGTTTCACTGATCTGTTATATTATTTGTTTAGTTTCTATATCATTTATTCCTATTTATTTCTGCGTAAGATATTTTCTTTATCACTATATTTTTTAAATTTAATTACAATATGTCTTGGTGTGGATTTGCCATTGCTGGTTTTGATGGGAGTTCTCAGCCTCCTGGATCTGAATATCTGTTTTTGTCACTAGATTAGGGAAGTTTTTGGCTATTATTTCTTCAAATAAATTTTCTGTTCCCTTTTCTCTTCTTTTTTCAGGACTACTATAATATGAATGTTATTATGTTTGATAGAGTCACTGAGTTTCTCAAGTCTATTCTCATTTTGCATAATTCATTTTTTCTCTCTTTTGTTCAGCTTGATTACTTTCCATTACTCTGCCTTCTAGGTTATTAATTTGTTCCACTGCTTCTTCCAGCCTGCTGTACATTCCATTAAATTTGTTTCTCATTTTGTTTATTGAGCCCTTTATCTTTGCTGTTATTCTTCATCTCTGTGTTAAGGGTCTCACTCAGGTCTTCCACTCTTTTCTCAAGTCCATTGAGTATCCTTATGATCATTACTTTAAATTTCCTATCAGGAATGTTACTTATATCTGTTTTGCTTAGATCTCTGGCTATAACTTTATCCTGTTCTTTCATTTGGGGATACATTTCTCTGTCTTCTCATTTTGACTAAGTCTCGGTGCCTATTTCTGTGTTTTAGGAAAGTCTCTTGTTCTTGAGGGTGATGGCCTTATGAAGAAGAGGTCCTGTAGTGTCCTGCCATGTAGTGTCCCCTGTTCCCAGGGTCTTAAACATCTGGGAGTGTCTTCGATGTGTGTCACATATGCTCTGCAGTTTTGTTCTGGCTGCTTTATCCTTCAGGCCAGTCATCTGCAGAGGCTTTCTTTGCGTGTTGTGGGTAGTGTTTGGTCCCTGGCCTGAATGCAGCATGTTTTAACTAGGCATGCTCTGGTCTGTTTGTGACATGAGATCTGTTGCCACCACTGCTGGAACCAAGGCTCTGCAAAACTCCTGCGTCAGAAGACATGGTGTGAGCAGGGGTTTGGGCTGCTTTTTTCGAGGAGGTCACTGCACTGGAACTAAGACAAGGGTGACTGGGAGAGACAATTCCACCAGAGTGCAAGGAGGGAAGGAGCAGGGCTTGGTGTGGGTAGTCAGTGTTGAGTGTGCTCACTGGTTCCTGTAGATGGCGCTGTGCTTATGCTTAGGGGTGGGGGAGGGAACTGGTGCTAGCCAGTTCCTTTGTTCCTGAAGGGGTCTCTGTGAATGCCGCCTCCTGGGATGTGCTGATATTAGCAAATGACCTCTTCACTGCATGCACCAGGCACCATTTAGATCACTGTGTCCACGTTATATATCTGCGGGTTGTTTGACTGCCTTCTTTCCCAGAGCAGCACAGTACCCTACAGGCTCTATCCCAGCCAAGCCCACTAATCTTTAAAACTCCAGGTTTTAAAGATTTCTCACCTTTTCTCTGAGATTATGGCTCCTTCCCCACTGAAGTAGGCACCATCTGTTTCTCTCCCAAGCTGTACCTCTGCACTTCCTACTTTCTTCAATGTGGCCTCTTTTCTACTGGTAGTTGTGGCATTTGTTCTGCCAGTCTTCAGGTCAATTTCTGGGGTATTTAGGATGATTTGATAGTTACCTAGTTGTATTTGTGGGATGAGGTGAGTCCAGGGTCCTTCTACTCTGCCGCCATCTTCCAACCTTCTTTGGAAGCCTCATTTCTTGAAAGGATTCTTTTCATATTTGAATTACCTTGAACCATTCCTCAGAACTCAATTGGCTGTATGTGTGTATGTTTACTTCTGGACTTTCAGTTCTGTTCTATTGAGCTATATGTCTGTCTCTTTGTCAAATTTATACTATCTTGATTATTATAACTTTACAGTAAGATTTGAAATAAGGTAATGCAATTTTTCCATCTTTGTTTCACTTTTTCATGATTGCCTTGGTCACTCTAGGTCATTTGCATTTCCATGTGAGTTTTATAATCAGATTCTCAAAATTTGCAAAATATTTATTATATTGGAGTTTTGTTACATCTGTAGATTCAACCTGGGATAAATTGGTATCTTAAACAATATTGAGATATTTTATTCATGATCATGGTTTATACCACCATTTATGTCAAATGCTCTTTCATTTCTTTCAGTATAATTTTGTAGTTTTGTAGTTATCTGGTTAAAATATCCTTAAGCATTTCATATTTTTTGGTTACTATTTTTAAACTTTTAAATTTTTTAATGTTTTATTTCTTTTTGAAAGACAGAGAGAGAGAGTGAGAGTTGGGGAGGGGCAGAGAGAGAGGGTGACACAGAATCAAAAGCAGACTCCAGGCTCTGAGCCATCAGCACAGAGCCCGACATGAGGCTTAAACTCACTTTTTTCTTTTTAACTTTTTAATTTTTGGTTGCTATTTTTAATTGAATTGGATTTTTTCTTTTGTTTAGAACGTTTGTTGCTTTCATATAAAAATGTCTGTATATTGATTTTTTACCCTATAGTTTTGCTGAATACATTCTTTATTTTTAGTACTTTTTCATAGAAGGTGTAGGATTTTATATATAATGCAATCATGTATTTATGAAAAAAGACTGTTTTGCTTTTTCTTTCCAATCTGGAGAATTTGTTAAGTTTTTTTGCTTGTCTTACTGCACTAGCTAGGACTGCCAGTATATGATCAACATTGGTGGCACATGTGGACACTTAGCCTACTCCCAAGTCTTAAGGTAAAAGCATTCAGTCTTCTATCATTGTGTATGATGTTAGCTGTAATTTTCCTCATTAATCATGTTAGGAAAATTCTTTTCTGTCTAGTTTGTTCTGGGTTTTTATCATGAGTAATGACTTCTTTAAAACAATTTTTTACATTTATTTACATTATCATGTGTTTTTCCCCTTATCTCTTTGGTTATTAGAGTAAATGACATTGATTAATTTTTCTGAAAGTGTTAAATCAACCTAGCATATCTGAGGTAAATCCGGCATTTTAACTATATATTGTCCTTTTTATATGATTATATTATTTGTGAATACTTTTTTTATGTTTATTTATCATTTTTGAGAGAGAGAGAGAGAGAGAGAGAGAGCGCACAAGCCAAAGGAGGGCCAAGAAAGAGAGGGAGAGAGAGAATCTGAAGCAGGCTCTGCACTGTCAGTGCAGAGCCCGACAGGGAGCTCAAACTCACAAACCATGAGATCATGATCTGAGCCGTTATCAAGAGTTGGACACTTACCCAATTGAGTCACCTGGGTTCTCCTATTTATGAACAGTTTTTAAAGAATCTTTATGTGTATACTCAAGAAGTATATTGGCTGTAGTTTTTGGTTTTTTCTTTTTTTGTAATATTACATTGATATTTATGTTTTTTTATCATCAAACAAAGCAGGAAAGAAGGAATATTCATAGAAATAGAAAGGATCCAGGATCATGCAATATATTATCATAAAATTTTCACAATACAGGAAACTTTTATGTCTTTCTCACTAGATTTAATCAACTATAAGAATAAAGTTATTTTACTCATTGCATAGTTCAGTTGGAAGTTTTGGTACTAATTTGGTAGGTTTGATTTTTGTTTGGTAAATATAAACTTTTACCTCCTCTATGTAAAGGATGTCTTCCTGCCTATTGGTATTGAACTTGGTCATGTTTGAAAAAATAATGGTTATAAAGTTCCCTAATTTAATAAAAAGATATAAATATTTACATTCAAGAATTTTAACAAATTGCAAGTATGGTTATAGCAATCAAAATACATTACTTAAAATTATTGAAAGTCAAAGATAAAGAGGAAATTTTCACAATAACCACAGAAAATTATAAATTACACTCAGAGGAACAGTATTTGAAATGACTTTGACTTTTCATCAGACAATAGAGGCCAGAAAATACTAGGAAAAGCTTTAAAATACTAAAACAAAAGAACTATTTACTCAATTCTACATCCAGCAAAAATAAGAATGAAGGTGTAACAATACTTTCTGATAAAAGAAAACTAAATTAGTCGGCAGCAGAACTACAAGAAAGAAATGCAGAAGAAAATACTTTAGACTGAAGGATAATTACAAGGGATGAAAACTTGAATATTATAACAAGAATGATGAACACTGGAAATGATTATTTGAACGGATTATATAGAACAACAACAACAACAAAAAAAAAAAACAATGAAAAACCAATTAAAAGAGGCCAGTTGATTATTTAACCTTGGCTACAATGATGGATAATACACTCTGAAATGGGAAAGTATGAAGATAGAAGAAAAAAAACATGTAAAAGTAAAAACTGAATGACACATCTTATTCTAAAGTAAAAATGTAGCTATAAAGACAGATATGGTCAACAATCATTATTTGTGGCAATTATGCTCTGGAACTTAACCTCAAAACACTGACTTGGGAAATGCTCCTAGGAGAAATGCAGTGTTAGGTTCATGCAAGCCTCTGATCACAACATTTTCATCAACCAATATGTAACCTGGTTTTATGATAGTTTTACTTTAAAGACACCTCATTTAATATATATTTCTCATCAACAATTTACTACATGGTTTTTGAATGATTTAAAGCCAGGGACGACAGAGAGCATTGCATTAAATAGATTTATTTGCCAATGTCCTTGTAAAATAAGCCAGTCTCCAGTTCCATCAGAATTGAAAACTTATCTTCCACATAACCCTTTTATTTATTTTATTTTTATTTTTTTTAACGTTTATTTATTTTTGAGACAGAGAGAGACAGAGCATGAACGGGGGAGGGTCAGAGAGAGGGAGACACAGAATCTGAAACAGGCTCCAGGCTCTGAGCTGTCAGCACAGAGCCCGACGTGGGGCTCGAACTCACAGATCGCGAGATCATGACCTGAGCTGAAGTAGGCCACTCAACCGACTGAGCCACCCAGGCGCCTCAGCCACATAACCCTTTTATACTTAGCAAGTAAGTTAAAACTTTTTCCTAGAGGCTTCTGATCTGTAGAATTCTCCTATGATACATGTGAGTCAGACAACAGTAGCCAAGAAGGGTTTAACATTTTGTTGAGCATGGGTCAGCATTTGTGCCTCACCACAATGCTCTTATTACTGTACTTAAAAAATAACCCTGTTTTCATTTCATGAATCCACACGTTGAGCTACTTTTCTATCTTATCCATAGCTTTATCACACCTTATATAAATGTTACTTTAACACTTTTCTGAGTGGCCTCATGTACAGGTTGGCAAATTTCCTCTTTCCTTTTCTGGTTGTAGCAAACTGTTGATTCATTAACACTGAACTTGCAGTCAACAGCACTGTAACTCATGCCTGAGTGGAGCTTATCTAACACATGTACTTTCTCCATAAAGCACATCGTAGCCTTTTTGTACTCAGGAACACTACTACGCAGTGCCTCAACACTATGCTTGGGCACCGTTTTAAACAGCTCAATCACAAACAAAAAGCATAAAAATGACAAAAACATGGCAATAAGAGACCATGAAAAGAACACTTGCTTACAGTGTGAGAGCAGAAATAAGAAGGCAGAGCATTGCCTGCTAGATCTCAGTAGAAAATGCCAGTGACTCAAAATTTTTGCCACTCAGCACATGTCCAGAAATGACTGTGAAAGCACCATTGTGTATTGATATGGGGGTTACAAATGAATTTTAGCAATTAGGTGATTCACAATTATGGAATCCCAGAATAATGAGGAAGATTGACTGTTCTTTTATTTGCTTCTCAGAAACTTCTCTCCCTGTTGACAAATTTATATCATAAAATAATTTTTAATCCAAACCAGTGAGGAAAAACAAGGTGAATTATTTAGATGAATTCATGGTTATAGTATAGCTATTAGATTCTGGGACATTCTTTATAATCACAGAGTTTGAAATGAAAAAAAGGAAAATATTCATAGTTAATTCTTATTGAGTATATACCATTTGTGAAACATTGTTCTAAATGCTTGACCCTTAAGTTGCACAAAGACTCCAGGAAATAGTTACTATCATTACACTTACTTTATAGACCAGAAAACTGAAGCACAGGAAGTTTTAGTAATGTTTATATTTTTTAAAAAATTGTGTCTAGTTATTTTTTTCCAGGTCAGGATAGAGTTAGTTCCTAAGATGCGTTGTTCCACTTCTTCATTTTAAAATTAACTGTTGCCTTTTTGAATATATGAGTATTATCCCCAAATAAGAAAAAAGGAAAACCATATACACGCATACATATGTAGTATTCACTCGTGCAATTAAACAGGGCTTTTAAACTTCCTGTGTGTTTATTTTGTGGTGCTCTACTGTGATATCTTCTCTTTTCTAGAAGTTTTAACTAAATCTGCTTTTGTAAAGACTGTCTGGGGTCAATCAAGGAAGCCAGGGTCTGCTGCGGTTCTGATTTGTGTGGAGAGAGATGATGTCTGAGTAGAACTGAGCATTCAACAGGGATGGGACCTTACTTATGGTAAGAGAAAAACTTAACAAATAAAGTCTTTGGAATCTTGTGATTAAATGGGTTCCAAAGAATGGACTGATTTTCATTAATAAATATCATTCCATAATAGGCATACTTTTTTTTTTTTAAAAGTGTGTCTTCAACTCAGTGATGTTTTCCTGAACACACAAACATAATCCTTTTGTCACATTTTTATAAGTTTTATCGGTGTAAAAAACGACTTTCTTTCAGTGCACAATTAGTTGGCTACTTGTAGGCGGAGGTTTTTTTGTTTGTTTTTAATTGAAACATGTTTTTCAGCCATTTATGGAAAAAACCCTAAACGAGTCAGCTCTATACACAAGTAAAACTAAAATGTTAAGATCAGAGGAAATATTAGATAATTTCTCAAATATAAGACTAATCATATATAGTTTTTATACTTCTGATTCAGTTAGGAAGAAAAATAAACATATCTATGAGTAAGTAAAATAAGGATTCTCAGTCTACGCCAACTGTTCTCAAATCAGAACGCACATACAACCACCTGGAGGGCTTTTAATAAATATAGGCTCCAGGTTTCCATGTTGAGAAAATCTAGTGTGTGACCTAGTAATTTATATTAAAATTCTGTCAGGTACTTTTAATGTTCCATGAAAGTTGAGAACTTCTATTCCAGACCATAACCAGAGCCGACATATACAAGTTTTATTTATCAACATCATTTAGAACAATCTTCTTAGTCTTTATTCTACAATTATTTTTTAAGTTTGGTGGCAAGTCTATCACTTTTATTGTAATTACTTAGCACATTAAATTACATCTTTGGTTGACATTTGAGACAGATTACTTCTACTATTCAAGAGGAAGAAGCATCCTTAGAAACACAAACATTTGACTGAATTTCATAGCTGGGCTTTCTTAAGAGAGGGGAGACCTTCTTGGAAATGAACTGAGTTGACCATTTCTAGTAATGCTCACTGCAAGGGCTCAGAGAAAGGAGGTAGTATGGACTTCTAAACTCCCTCTGAATCAATGCTTAACAGTTGCTTTCTTTCTTCTTTTCTTTTCTTTTCTTTTCTTTTCTTTTCTTTTCTTTTCTTTATTTATTTTAGGGAAGGAAAGAGAGAAGGAAAGCAGGGGAGGGCAGAGAGAGAGAGAGAGAAAGAGAGAGAATCTCAAGCAGGCTCTGCACTGTCAGCATGGAGACTTTCGTGGGGCTTTCGAAACTAGGAACCATGAGATCATGACCTGAACTGAAACCAAGAGTCGATCGCTTAACCTACTGAGTCATCCAGGCGATCCTGTCTTTTTATATACAGTGAGCACATAGAAAGTAACTTTTATCTCTTTAAATGTAGTCTATTACTTCATTCCATATCTTAGTATAAATTATGTATATATATATATGTATATATATATATATATGTATATATATATATATATATATATATATATATATATTTAATTTCAGGACTTTTGATTACACTTACAGCTTCAGTGAAATGAATAATTGTCAAGTGGCTGCTTGAATAATTTCCTAACTTTAAGACCAGGTCTTAGACTATTAGAAAAGTGGAGCACGGTAGCTTTCAATCCATTGGTGTAACTTCTCAAGGGAAAATAAAATACTGCAGTATAAATGGCTGTTATATTTCTGTTTCTTAATCTGTTACTTGCCTTCAGTACTGTCACCTAGATTCTAATTAGGTCTTTTTGCAGGGTTCCCAGCACTGGAGACAGATTGTTTTATTTTTCTCTGGCCTGTTAAGTGTCACCAAGCAGGGATGAAGGTTGCTTCTGTCCTCCTTCTCTCAGACCTACTTTCCTTTTGCATCTTTAGAAAATAATATTTTTGCTTTTGTCATTTATAATCTACTGGTACTGCTGGTAGTTATGTACCTTTGGATGTTTGTATTATTAATGGGTGTGGTTCACTCTGGTTTTCACTATATCCTGTTAATGTTACAAATTATTCCTTTAAATAGGGGAGAACAATGTCTCCTGGTATGTGGTTTTCTAAGTGTGTTTGGTATGAGTTTATAGTATGGAAAAATAAAAATATACATTAACATAATAGTTTGTGAGTTTGATAAAATGAACTGTACATTGAGACACTCATACAAACATAAACTGTATTCTCAGATGATGTGATATGTGAATATAGCAACGTTGACATTTTTTCTAGTTCAAACAACTTACTTGATATTCAAGAGTAACTAAAGAGCTATTTATATAGCTTTATGCAACTATATTAAATATAACAATATCTAAGTTGGTGAGTAATACTAAGGTAGTTCAATTTTCATACTCAAAGTATTCTTTTTTTTTAATTTTTTTTAAATGTTTACTTACTTTTGAGACAGAGAAAAACAGAGTATGAACAGGGGAGGGTCAGAGAGAGAGGGAGACACAGAATCTGAAACAGGCTCCGGGCTCTGAGCTGTCAGCACAGAGCCCGATGCGGGGCTCGAACTCACGGACCGCGAGATCATGATCCGGCCGAAGTCGGACACTCAACCGATTGAGCCACCCAGGCGCCCCAATACTCAAAGTATTCTAAGTCATCAAGAAGACAACTTAAAAATTTGTGTCATAATAAAAATATTTCACTTGGTGAATTTTATCTGGACCAGTAAGTATGAAATTGGTGAATTTTATCTGGACCTTGTTTAGTATGAAAAAGCTAGATTTATATCATCCACCTACTTTCCCTTACCACCAGGTCCACTATTACCAAACTGGAAAACCAGGAACTGGTATTACATTCCAAATTTTATGACATTTTTTGTATCATAAAAGGTAAAGCATTCATTCAAGTTGGGAAATTGCAATGAGAGAGACCTACAGACTTTCTTTAATATTAATATTTACCAACACTCATGTTTAGCAATTATGTATGTTCTTTAATAAAGAATCATTTCAAAGGGTTTCTGAGGTTATTGCTTGCTTTGCTTGATTTAGACCACACTTCCCTGCCTAGAATCCCTTTACATTAAGCAACATGGAATTAGTAGCCATAATTAAAATTTATTCTGTGTGTATCCTCATGTGGAGGGCCAGAGGAGTGGCTACTTCAGTCACCTGTTCTATTTCTTCTGCCTCTAGAACTTACAGTTCTTAATGTTTGTCATGTCAGTACACAATGTTGTTTTTCAAAGACAAGGCCAAGGAAAAACACTTTTGCTTACACTTTATTTTTTTCTAGTTTACCATTCTGCATTGAGAGCTCCTTTGCAAACTATTTTTATAACCTTCCATCTTTCAAACCTGTGCTGTTGAGATTTTGAAAACCTGGAGTGATAATTTCTACAATCTTCAGAAAGCACCAGAAAATTCCCTGAGAAATATGTCACTTGCTCAATCCTGAAACAAAACTCACCTTAGAATAAGCACTTTGTTATAGGATTTTGAAAATAAAAAGGATATATTCCTCTCAAATACTGTGTCTCTTCTATCCCACTATAATTCCTCAAAAATATTAAAATCTTAAAAATATATAAAAAGTGGAGCTTCTGTATAAATAAGACTTAGTAAAATGAATGAAGCTTATGTATCAGTCATTATAATGAATTTCCTTAATAGGAATTTGAATAATTTTTAAAACATTAACTGGTTTATGTCTTTTCCGACTACACACACACACACACACACACACACACACACACACACTCAAATCAATTTATTGAGTGCTGCTTCACCTTAATGAGCCAGAATCCTATGACTCATAGGTATTTCAGTCTCTCCATCCAAAATGTTAAATATATCATTATTCTATACTGGAAAGAAATGCTTCCAGTATATTCATTTCTATGATTTGAGTGAAAGCAGGGAACATTTCTGCTAAGGTGACTGCCAGTTTGCTCCCACATACTTCAAAAATCCTGCAACTAGCATTCAATTACAGAATAGTTACAGTGAAAAGCAAAATGCATACACTGTATCTTCTGGGCTAAAAAAAACCTCTTGGTCCTTGATGTTTTCTTTAAAATTTAGACTTAAAATAACACTCTCTTGCACAGAAAAGACTAAAAATTTTAAAATTCTCTAAATGGCAAAAAAGGAACAAGCATTCAATTTCATACAAAACAGAAATGATATCTTGTTGATTGATTTTCATACAGCACCTAACCCTCAAAAAGGTGTAAGTTGCTGACTCTTAATGTTGGCAATGGTATTCTAACAATTAACCTCTTTTCATTAGCTCAAAGTATTTGCATTTTATATATTTTTAAGAAAATGCTATTCTATCCTGATGGTAATAAAAACAGTGGAACACTGGTTATTATTCGACATAGCTATGTTCCCATTTAGCTATAAAATTTTAGTTCAAGTACTTAAGAAATAAAAGAGTGATCCTGACAAACCAATAAACATGGGCAGTCTGTCACTTGGTCAGTCTCTGAGATTCTACTCCTTTAGAAGGACATTTCCCAAGACTGGGACATTTCAAGGGCACCAGAAAGCTAGGTAATTCTCAAACATGAAACGGAAAATCACTAATATTGAAACACTAATGTTGTAGTATTCCAAATCCAATATTACTGCTGGGGTATATTGGCATGAGCAAACCATATTGTGTACTTCTATACCCACATCTCTCCATTTTTCTTGAAGAATAAATGGATTGTGATCCCAGAGACTTGAGATATTTTTCCCTGACTCTACCATTAGGTAATAATAATAACTGATCATAGTAATTACCATCTATAAAGTACCAGCGACTGTGTTAAGTTTTAATATATATTGTCAACCTAATCCAGAAAACCTAATCTAACCTAATCCAGAAAACAATCCTAATGTATTGAACCTAGTACAGTGCCTGCTTAGTAGCAGGAACTCAATAAATAAATAGTAATAAATGTGAAAGTCTGTGATGGAGGTATTATAACCCGTATTTTACAGATGAGGACACTGAGGTTAAGAAAATGGAGCAAATTACTCCATTTTATACCACCATCAAGAAGCAGAGGAAGAATTTGAAGATAGATCTATCTAATTGACTCCAAAGTTTATGCTTTGATTCTCCATACAACAAAGCTTCATGTAATTCTCTGAGTCAAGTTTATTATTAATAAATAACAGTGTTTATCAAGTGATTTCTAAGGCCCTTTCCAAATTAAATACAAGTATATTTAAGAAATCCATGACTAACTTTTAACATTAACAACAAATTAACATCAAACACACACTTGAGAAGTGGATGTGGAAACTGAGAGCTGATCTGTTTTTTCAACCTTGGAAAAGTTGACAGTTTTGCTGGATTTGAACCTGAGTGTAAAAAGTGAGCCTTGGTGTTGCTGGAGGGAAGATGGGTGAGGAGCATGGGCTAAATGGGTGATGGGCATTAAGGAGGGCACTTGTTGGGATGAGCACTGGGTGTTATATATAAGTGATGAATCACTGGGTTGATTGCTCCTAAAACCAATACTTTGCATTGTGTTAACTAACATGAATTTAAATAAATTAATTAAAAAAAGAAAAATTTAAATAAATGAGCCTCAGGTCTTTCCTTCGACAGATCTATATGCTCTCTTATCTGAAGTTCTAATATCCAAACAACTCTGAAAACCAAAACTTCTTAAACATAGTTGGCTGCAACATCTGGCCTGACTTGAACTTACTTGGCCGCAAATACTAACCTGAATGGTGAAACCATTTCCAGTCTTTATTTATCACACTTGTGAATATTCATTTGCCTTCCTGCCAAAATATTAGTGTATTTGGCCATGAGGTGCTACAGTCACTCTTTGGGGTAATAGGGGCTAGAATGTTAACATATTATACAATGTATACAACGTTACCTGCCTATAAATCTAAAATAACCTGAATTATAAAGCATGTCTGCTCAAGACATTTTGAATTAAGGGATCCTGGATTTGCTCATGCTCTAATGATTAAATCTGCAGTCATTGGAGGAAGAGAGAATTAGGGACAAACTTTAGGTTCTAAGAGTTCTGATTTCAAGATGTTAATGCATTTACTCTAGAATTGGGTTTTCTTATTTCTGAAAAGGTGGCCCAGAGATTACAAAATAATTCAGACAGAAATACTACTAACCAGGATGGTGTGCCTTTCATGATAGAGTCTGGCATTTTCGAAGGCAGAAGTACAAGATAGAGTCCTAGCAGTGACACGTTTATTTTAGCAACTGTTAAAACAGTAAAACTAAAGTAACCACAAACCATTCAATACATACCCAGCTAGGCTTTGACATATCTACATTCTGTTTCTAACTTTTACTTGTATTTTACCCATCCTTGTCCTACTTTGAGAACAATCAGAGCCTTTCAAGGTAGCATAGTAAGAAGAGAGACAAACAAACAAACAGTTTGCACCTATATACTATCTCCTGGTTTTAAATTGTGTTTTTACTGACATTATCTTGTTCAGTATACACATAGGACAAGTGCAGAAGGATGTAAAGGGGTTACTATGGTTCCATTTAACAGATGGAAAAATTTATGATCTAGAGATTAAATAACTGATCATTGCCACATAGCTCGTTAGTGACAGCTGAGGGACTAGACTCTAGAATCTAGATTCTTAACTGAGTGAATTTTCCACTATATGACAGTGACTCTGCAAAGTAACTGTCATCATTTGACTAGGGCTACCCCTAGGATATTTTCTTTTTAAATAGGTGTTATATAAAAACCAGGCCCGGTATTCCACAAATATCATGTCAACAAGTAAGAAAAAAATTATATAAAATGATAGTGCAGTATGACTCACAAGATTTCTTGATTGCTTTCCAAAATGTTTTTCCTTGTCTATTCAAGACACAGGACAAAGTTCCTAAAATGGCACTGTTAAAACTCCTCTATATCTTCTTTGAGAATCTGGAGACTGGCCAAGCATTCATTTTGATACTGCTGGAACTAATGCTGTACTTTACAAAGTGGGTCACAGCATGCTCCTGAGATGCCTTAAAGATGTTGTGGGCTTTGACTCGAGGGAGTAGAACTGGTTCTTGTACACTGGCTGACTTCAGTGGTCCCTTGCCAAACTTTACATGGGGATTCACAACACAGTCAGAATGCTAAGTAATTGTGTATCTATGCTTCAGGGTCCCTAATATTTAACTCCTTTTTAATTTTCCCTTATAAACGATAAGTATCCTTTCTTCCTTATTTTTACTGACAATGCAGAAATGCAGGAATGTTGGTATATTTTTGACTAGACAAAGCTTTGACTGAATTACATCCTCTCCAAATTTATATGTTGAAGCCACAATTCCTGATCTGATGGTATTTGAAGATAGGATGTGTAGGTGGTGAATTAGGTTTCAATGGACTAGTGAGGATGGGGCCTTTGTGATGGGATTAGTGTTCTTATAAAAAGAGACACCAGGGAATTTGCTATTCCTCTCTCTTGGTACCATGTGAGGACATAGCAAAAAGGTAGTCTTCTGTGTAGTCCAGGAAGAGGGTTGTTTACCAGATATTGATGATACTAGTACCCTAAATTTGGACTTCCCAGCCTCCAGAACCATGAGAAAATAAATTTCTGTTGTTTAAGTCATACCCTTTATGCTATTGTGTTATGTCAGCTGGAGCTGACTAAGACAGGATAGTTATGACACTATAACTGCCATCTCACTGGACTCATTGACAATAATGCCTCTATACTCTTTGAAATTGGAAATATGTTAGAATAAAGCATTTGTTAAGTACTTCTCTCTTTAGTAGTATGTATTTCCTGGATATGATAAGAAAATAACATGTGGTGGGTTGAAAATGAACGTGTTGCTAACTTAGATATACAAGAGATTTAACTGAGAATCATCTTCTTAGTATTGAGCTAGGGAAGAACTATTTAAAGTTTTCTACAGAAAAATATTTTGGATTCTTCCAAATTGTGTGGTCACTTTTTAGATAAATATTCAGTCAGTTAAAAATCAAGCTCCCTCTCCAGTTGTTTCCCTTCTCCAGTACTTTCTAAGATGACATCTGGATTCGGGTAACTCACTGCATCCTCACTGGTATTGAGTAGGAATCCTTAAATCTACTTTTAAGCAGGCAGATGCCCTTCATTTTGTCTTATCACTAGGCATCTCCTGTACATTGGCTGCCAATGCCATGGTTGGTGGACTTGTGCATCTACTTTCAATATGGTCAGGTCAGTTGGAGACTCCTTGCCAACTTGGTCTCAATTCAGTTTTTCCTGAGACTATCACATCCATCCGTGGTCCATGCACCACCTTCACACAACAATTCCATTGCACACATCTGGCTCTCAGTCTCACAGAGGCCTCCTGGAGGGAACAAATCAAACCTGCTTTCATTCTGTTCAATGTGACAGGGTACTGATTAAACCCTTGAAAAAATGTAAAGAGGAAGAGATGATTTGAAATGGTCTGGCTATGGAATATTTAAACAATAGTTTGGTGATAACCTCAAACAGTTTTCATGGGCTGAAACACATGATGGGAATGTTAATGCAATGAAGTATTCAGTGAACACGTAAAATTTAGGATCTTCTGTATGGCTGCGTATTTGTTAGACATTGATGCCTATTTTTCCTTCTACCAAATGAATGTTGGGTAAAATAAATACCAAAAATAAAATATCATCCGAAACATGTTTTGGTACCCTCTTGTCCACTGTGTTTAATAAGCCCTAAGTAATTCTGAAGAATCTAAAATAACCCTTGCCTTTATGACATCATAAATTGAAATCTTTCATTTTTGACTCACATTGTTCCACTGGATCTGCTTTACTCTTACATCATGAATAAAACTTGTCTAAAGTCTTATGGTAATCGTAGAAACGTTGCTCTAAATATGAAAATAACAATAATGACTGCAGTGATGTGTAGATTTGTTAATATGAGGCCAGTGTCTCTAGCTGTGCTCATGTTCTGATTTTCTTCATTTCCTTTCCTTGTTTTCCAGGAAACAATATGCTGCCTATATAGGCACTTAACTTCAAGTTCCCTAACTCAATAATATGTTGAGAGTGATGCTCATTTTCTTTTTGTTTGATTTTCATCAATGTTATACCTGTTATACTATCCATTTGCAAAAACTGCAACAACAAAAAAAGCTTTGTCTGAACATGATACTACTGGAGCTGGAACAAATCCTGAGTTTGTTCAGTTGATCTTTGGAGATGAGGAAACTAAAACTCTGAGATATTAAACGAATGATTCATCTAGAAGCAACAGGATAAGAACTAGGTTTCTTAACTCATGGTCCAATTACTGTTGCTTTATAATCTTAAAATCACTTTTAAATGTAAACTTACAGATAATAATAAATACTTTTTATAATGATATTCTCACGGTTTTAGATTTGAAAATTACATTTTTTTTTTAATTTTTTTTTTTTTAACGTTTATTTATTTTTGAGACAGGTAGAGACAGAGCATGAATGGGGGAGGGTCAGAGAGAGAGGGAGACACAGAATCTGAAACAGGCTCCAGGCTCTGAGCTGTCAGCACAGAGCCCGATGCGGGGCTCGAACTCACAGAGTGCGAGAGCGTGACCTGAGCCGAAGTCGGCCGCTTAACCGACTGAGCCACCCAGGCGCCCCGAAAATTACATTTTTAAAGGCACCTGGGTGGCTCAGACGGTTAAGCGTCTGACTTTGGCTCGGATCACGATCTCATGGTTCATCAGTTCAAGTTCCAAGTCAGGTTCTGCACTGACAGTGCAGAGCCTGCTTGGGATTCTCCCTCTCCTTTTCCCTCTGCCCCTCCCCCACTCATTCTCACTCTCTCTCTCTCTCAAAATAAATAAATATACTTTAAAAAATTACTTTTGTTATAATTCATTCATTCATTATGTATTAAATGTTATATGTCAGATGCTGTGCTGAGTTCTTGTAGATTAACTCGTTTACTTCTCAGAACAACCCAATAATAGTTTCATTGTTATTATTTCTACCTGATAGGGAATCAGAGGCACAGACAGATAAAGGGACATGTCTAAAGTTACATCACTGAGGAATGACCAAGCAGAATTCGAACTCAGACTAATGCTTCCAAAGCATGTTGATGTTCATAGTAGAGGCTCATTTGTTTGTTTTGCTCCTGGGAACCCCGTAATTTACCCTGTTCCTTTCCTACTCTGCTTATTAAATAAACTTAGAACCATAATTGTGATTCACCTTTATCAAATTAAACTATTTTCTGGATTTATTTTTTCATACTAACCTCCTGACTCCAAAATGTTGTCCTGCTTGTGTCTCCAATTGCCCCCTGTTATCACCATTCTCTTGTTTTACTATATTTTATCTTGTATATATCTTTTCAAGCCACTTTATACAATTTTTATGTAACAGAACAGGGTACAGATAAATCAAAAAAAAAATCAAGAAACAAACTAGTCAAACTCAAGTTATTATACCAGAAAACTAGAATAATATAGGCTAATTATTCATGAATGTGGGGCTAACTGTGAGCACTCCAGTTGCAAATGTAGAAAAAGCCCCGGTAAACCCAATCACAAAGTTCTAGATGGGAAGTATAAATGAAGCTATTGCAAAGAGGAACAGAGCAGTCCAAGGTCATTCGTAGAGGTTGACTCTAGCGGATATGAACTCTCTCACAACAGCATGAATTAGATATTGTTTTTTGATGACTTCTCTAGGTTTTGTTTGTTTTGTTTGATACAAGAACTCTGTATCAGAAACCCGAATGAAAAACAATGGTTAACTTAGGTAAAAATAATAATTAAAATTTCTCATTTTGTACAGAGCGAATATGTCAAATAAACATTGTAGCTTCCTGTCATTTGATATCTCTTGTGGATACTGTCTCAATTTTTGCTCTTAATAGTTTGAGGCCACTGGCAAATATCTATATCTATATCTATATATCTATATAGATATAGATATAGATATAGATATAGATATAGATATAGAATAGCAGATTAAATTATTACATGGGTATTACCAAACCAGTACAATAACACTGTTTTATTATAAAGAGATCTGTTTTATTATAAAGAAATAGCTCATATTTAATGCCACTTGTAGATGTTTAAGGAGGAACTAACTTTCTAATATTTTATTTATCAAAATACTAAAAATGAATTTTTATAAACTGCATTCTGTTGCATTTTTTTCTTGCTAAGAATCTGTCTAAAATAAGATGAATAAGAAAGTCCTCATAGTGAAATTAGCCTCTTTAGATTCATTCCCATTACGAGATTTCCAAAGGTAATTTTAATCTTCATTTGAGCAATTGATATATTTTTAGAACTTCTGGGTGAATCTGGAAATTCAGCAGTACTCATTACACCAAAATATTTGGTTGGTGTTTGCTTTTTAAATTGTCTAAACCTAAAAGCAAATTCATCCCTTACAATCCCAGGTTTTTGTGTAGAAACGGAAATTGTTTTAGCCCAAATTTGATGAACAATTATTTATAAGGGAAGATTTAACTCTATCTTTGAAAACAAGTACTGTTCAGTTTGAATAATGCTATGTTAATTGAATTAAAATTGATTGAGTCTGACAACATTATATATTTGCTAGTACTTCAATTTTAGCCAGGAGAAGAACGAATATCCCTTAGTATTCAAATGCCACCTTCATGTTTAAATTCATTGCTGTGCTGTGGAAAGGGAAACAACAGAAGCAGCTGTCTGCTCCGTCCTCATTTAGCCAGGATTTCAGCAACTCCCAGAATAGGCAGGATTAGATACAGTCAAACACAGTTGCCCAATTCTGTGCTGCAGATTTGTTTTTAATATTCCGCTTTAGAATAGTAAAATGTTGAAATATGAAAGATATGCAAACATTTCCATTTGCAAGTCACAATGAAAATATAGAAGATAAACAGGTTCTATTTAGTGTTGTAGATTTCCTAGCTGAACACAACTCGTTTACTAAAGATATGATCTTTATTAATAACTGAATCAGAATTTATTAACCAAAACAAGTTTCCAAGCATAGTACTTAGAGTACTCACTTTTAATCAGTGAAAAAATTGTGCTAACCTTTTTACCTTTACTAATTGGACATTGTGCCTTCTTTTTTAGAGTATGCCAACAGACCACAGTTGTCTTCCAGGCATTGAGTCCAAATCAATTATGCAGTTAAACTATTAGCATTGCTAGCCATTGAGTACGCTTAAAAGTATTACATTAGAAATATTCTGACAGTCATAACTTCAGGCCAATTTGGGAACTATTTTCAGCTCAGATCCAAGCTGAAAATTAGCTTTCTTACCAAAATGTTAAATTTTAGAAAACTCTTCTGACCATCAGAAAGGGAAAGACAGCACAAAGGGAAAACAGACAGCAGAAAGACATAGAAGGACAGACAGAAAAGAGCCATATAAAAAAAAAGAGGTTGCGTTGGGCTCAAATACTATTGCCCAACAGAAATATTATTCACAAATGTTATGACACAGAGAGCATATTTTTTTCTTGACATTTGCCACCATTTTTTATTTACTCATTTTTAAAGGGACACAAAACAATATTAAAAGCACCTTAAAATATCTAATCTGGAATCATAACAGTAGAAATAATGTAAACTATGTCTTAAGAGGTCTTACTGAGTGCAGCTGGGAGGGTCTGAATAACCTATGTACTTTTTAAAACTTTTTGCACAGGCTTAGCCTGATTATAGTAAGGGGATGAGGGAGGGTATATGCAATTTTTCTTTTTCTATTTCAGACAGGCTAAATTTGTCTTTACATCAAAACTGCATCAGGGGTGCCTGGTGGCACAGTCGGTTAAGCGTCGGACTTCGGCCAGGTCACGATCTCGCGGTCTGTGAGTTCGAGCCCCGCGTCAGGCTCTGGGCTGATGGCTCGGAGCCTGGAGCCTGTTTCCGATTCTGTGTCTCCCTCTCTCTCTGCCCCTCGCCCGTTCATGCTCTGTCTCTCTCTGTCCCAAAAATAAATAAACGTTAAAAAAAAAAAAACCTGCATCTAGGAGAAACATGGTCTCTGTGCAGTAAGCAGTGTAGAAATTAGAGTAACTAGATAATCCTTTGCAATGGCTGCTCATTTCCAGAAACAGCCTCAGGTGGGAGCAACGGGAAAGAGGGCTATGAATATTCTCCTGGACTCAAAGGCAAGGAACACATACATGCAAAGGAAATTTTTCTCTTTTGCTAATTAGTTTCAAATCTCTAGGGCATTACAGGTAGCCATGTGACAAATGAATGACAGTAAACGGAAAATGTTGGGGAGTTTAGTAGAGTACAGCGTCAGCTATTATTAATCTGATGAACTTTTCACTTGTAACCTTTGAAAGTGTATTACCATAAAGTGAAGCGTGGAAAAAAATTTCCTGTAGGAGACATTTTTAGGATTTTCAAGTGTACAAAGATGGGCAAAATTAACAATTTGAAACTCTATTAAATGTTAAGAGTTGGTTAAGAGTTAATTCATGGTTAAGAATTTTTAGTGAATTATATTACAGTTAGATTGACATTCATCATCACTTTTAAAAAGAGATGAGTGCTCCTGAAAGGTTTTTTAAATTACATTAAAAAAATATGTTGTTATATTAAGGAACTTTATAGAAATTACTTTTGTAGGGTATTTGTAACTCTTGTTAATTTAGTTTCTTTTCAACTTCTAAGCCTTGCATTAGATTTGCTTATGTAAGGCTAACATTTGTAAAGAAAAAAATATATTTTAACTATACTATACACGATGTCTGTGGAAGAATAAAACTAGTTCAAAGATTCCTGGGAGATTTCTGCTTCTGGACATGATGAAGTAATTGGGACCAGACTTGCCATTCTCCCATGAACATCTACAAAACCAAGCATAATAGATGGCGCATCCATGACCAAATATGAGACAAAAGGGAGCAAGAACTACGGCTCCTAAGATATGGGAAACAAACGTGATGAATCCTATAATTGTCTCAGCTTTCTGACTGGAGGCACTCTCTAGATCATAGTGCAGAAAGGAAAACCAAAACAAACTATAACAGTAGTACTGAGTAAGGCACTGAGGGCAGATCTTGGGGAGGCTGAGGTGGCTGTAATTTAGAGAATATAGTATCAGAGAAAAGAGAGCCATGCCTAAACAGAGTTCCCAAAATCTGTAAAAGTGTCCCCTTGAGCCTGTTGTTACACACTAAGCAAAACTCGTGTTAGGATTAACTCATGAGGTCAGGCAGTGCTCAGGAACCTGTAAACTAAACAATTCCCAGAGGAATTGAACTGAATTCAACAATTGAATTCAACACCAGAGGTATTTAAGTGTGACCACTCAGACTTCAGTCTTCATTGAACATTGGGAACATTCTGGATATAGTAACAAGTTACACCTTAGCAGCTGGGATGTATTAGAATTCTAAGACACTCCCCATGATCCATACTTCCTGGGAGTCATGATCTTTTCCTTTTAAGTGTGAACAGCACATAGTGGGTTGTCTACAGTTAATAGAATACAGCAAAAAAACAAAAATGATGATATTTTACTTCTGAGATTAAATTAGAAAATAATAGTGGCTTAAATCTTACTTGCCTTCTCTCTTGCTTTCATTTTGGTTTACTCTAATGGAAGCTGGCTGCCACTGTGAACTGTGTCATGGATAGGACCATGTGGCAAGGAACTAAGGGAGAGCTCCAGCCAACAAGTCATGAGCAACTAAATCTTATGAACACCCACTTGAGTGAGCTGGGAAAAGGATTCTCCCACAGCCAACCTTTGAGATGACTGTAGCCTTGGTTGACACCTTAATTATAGCCTTATGAGAGACAGTGAGCCAGAGGAACTTGTGCTGTGATCCCTGTCCAACTGACACTGTAAGGAAATGAAAGTGTATTTCTTAAAGCTTTAATGCTTTGGGACAATTCGTTATGTAACAGTAGATAACTACCTAGAAGTGAGAAGCTACCATGATAAATACCTAAATGTAGATAATTAATACAAGGGATAAATGAGCCTTAGAGGAAAAGCTACTATAGCCCTCTGAGCAGAGCTTAGAACAAAACCTTTAAAGGATCAAACTGATTAGCAATAACTTAAACATCAGCAAATTAAAGTCCAACTTTTCTTAAAGGAAGGCAAAAAAAAAAAAACAAAACAAAACTGGCATTCAGCCATGTAAAATTCACAATATCCAACTTCCAATCAAGAATTGCTAACTATGTGAAAACACAGGAAAATGTGATCCATAAAAGGGAGAAATATCAGTGAACACACCCTAAACTGACAGCAATCATAGAATTAATAGAGAGGACTTAAAACAACTAAGAAAAACATATTCAAGTATTTAAAGGAAAATATGAACATCATGATGATAGAAATTAGGGACATATATGAACAGACCAAATGTAATATCTAGAGCTTTGTATCTCTCATACACTACATGAGAATAGAAATTAGATAGTTTCAACAGCAGGCATGGAACTGCAGAAGAAAAGATTTGTGAACTTGAAGACATGGAAATAAAACTTCTCTAACATGATGCCCCACACACCCAGGCAAAAATATAAAAAGACTAAAGACATATAAATAGTGCCTTTGGGACCTGTTATACTAAACCATCATCTCACATATCGGTGATACAAAATGGTCTAAAAATGTGAAATTAGAGTTCCAGGAAGAGTATTGGGAGGCAGATAAAAAATTAAAGAAGTAATGGCCAAAATGTTCCCAAATTTGGTAAATACTAGATATATTCACTTCCTAGAAGTTCCGCAAGTCCTGATTAGGCTAACTATCAAGAAAAAAATACCTAGGCACATCATAATCAAATTGTTAAATACCCACAATAAATGAATATCTCTACACAAGTCAGAGCAAAGTCAAATTATTTAGAGAGGAACAAAGATCACAGAGGCCAGAAAATAATGTGCTAACATCTTCAAAGTGTTAAGAGAAAAAGATGCAGAATTCTATACCCAACAAAAATGTACTTCAGAAAGTAAAGCAAAATGAAGCTTTAAAAAAAATTAATGATTTATTTACTTTTGAGAGAGAGAGAGAGAGAGAGAGAGAGAGAGAGAACAAGTGGGGAGGGGCAGAGAGGGAGGGAGACAGGGAGACACAGAATCCGAAGCAGGCTCCAGGCTCTGAGCTGTCAGCACAGAGTCCGACACAGGGTTCAAACTCATGAGCTATGACATCATGACCTGAGCCAAATTTGGATGCTTAATGGACTGAGCCACCCAGGCACTCCCAAATGAAGATTTTTTAAATAAACAAAAACAGAGAATTTATCACCAGCAGTACAGAAAATATTTAAGAGAATTCTTCAGGTGAAAGGACAATGATGTAAAATGGAAACTTGGATTTACTGAAAATAATAATGTTGGAAATAGTAAACATATGAGTAAATACAAAATACTTTTCTTATCTTAAATATCTATCAAATATATGACATTTTAAAACAAAAGCAATAAAAAACGTGTTGTGGAGTTTGTCATATGTATATAGCATATGTTATAAATCACATGTATGAAAACTAAAGTAGAAGGAATGAGAAGAGATAATTATAATTTTTGTAACGTTTTATGTGAAGTACTATAACATTATCTGAAGGCAAAGTGCAATCAGTTAAAGACACATGTGAAAATCCTACAAAATCAGCTAAAAATAAAACAAAAAGCCATTGCTATAAAGCAATAGAAAAAATAAAAGGAATATAAAAAAAATGAGATGAGAAGAGGAAAAATAGCAGAGGTACAAATACAAAACAAATAACAGAGTCATAGCTTTTAACTGAATGAGATCTATAATTAGTTTAAGGAAAGTAATATAAAGACTCCATGTAAAAGGGAGAGGATATCAGACGATAAAATAACAAGACCTAATCATATACTTCCTATAAAAAGTCCATTTCAAATGCCAAGACACTGTTAAGTTTTATAATAAATACACAATAAATATAAATATGTATCTTTATATCATATTCCCCTAATAATAAGGTGACATACCTATATTGATACTAGAGAAAGTGAACTTTAGGGTAGGGAATTATACATGGAAGAAAGAATATTTCAAGTGATAAAGTGGAAATTAATTAAAGTATTACAACCCTAAATATGTATACTTCCAAAAAGAGAACTTCAAAATGCACAAAGCAGAAACTGACTGAACTGAAGAAGAAAATTTTAAAAACCTACAATTTTACGTGGAGGCTACAATTTTTCTTCAGTAATTGGTAAAGAAGACTTAATCATCAGTATTAATCAATGTAAGTTAATTGATATTGTGGAATTTTCCATTCAGAAACAGAACAAACATTCTTCTCAATAGCATATGAACCATTCACCAGGATGGATACTATGCCGGGGTATAAGACATGTCTTAATAAAACAAAGAACTATAATTATAAAAATTATATCTGCATGTAATAGAATTAAAGTTTTAATTGACTGCAAAAATCTATCTACAAAATTTCCTCAAACATAGACATTAATCAACACACTTGTAAGTAACCATGAGTCAAGGGAAAGTCGCAAAGGTATTAGAAATACCCCAATTTGAATAAAAATAAAAACATAACGTCAAAATTTGTGAGATAGGGCTAAAATAATGCTTGGAGGGAAATATAACACTTTAAATCTTTATATCAGAAAAAAAGAAAGGTCTAAAATAATCTATATTAACACCCTAAAGAATTGAGGAAAATAAATAAATTAAATTCAAAGTTAATAGAAGGAAGAAAATAAAAATGATAATAAAAATAAGTGTGGAAATCAATGAACTAGAAGACACATAATTAATACAGAAAAAATAATAAAACCAAAGAATTTTTTCAAAGGCCAAAAAATAATAAATTTCTGGCTGGACTATGAGAAAGCAACAAAGTAAAGACACTATCACTATCAAGAATGAAGGAGATTTTATCTAGATTTTACAGATATTATTTTACTAATGTAAAATTACTTTACATTACCTTTACTAAGGTAATGGTATGAACAACTCTGTGCCAATAAATATTACAAGTATATAAAATATTTAAATTATTAGAAAGGTGTAAGTTACCCAAATGTGTCAATCTCTAAATGATTTATTAATATAATAATATTCTGTATTCTGTTCCATCATGGAAAAATAGTGAAAAGTTAAAATACTTTTTGGCATTAATATCTATGGTTACTTTCCATACCCCTGTGTTAATATTCTTAGATTGTATTTACTAACTTTCTAGAAAGAATAATGTCTATGCTATTATATACATGATTGATGCTCAACATCATCATTTACTAAGAATATAAAATACAACCATTATAGGATACCAGTACATAGTAAAGAAAAACACTGACAATACCATTTGTTGGAGAGAACATGAAGCAACTTCTTCAACTCTCATGCAACGCTGGTGGAAGAGAACACGGTAAAACTACCATGGAAAACAATTTGGCCACATACGTGTAGCACACAACCTAACCATTGCACTCTTAGGTCTATATTCAAGTGAAATTACAGTATATATTTACACATATGTTCCAGCCCAGAACTGGATGGCAACAGGTGAATATTTAATGAATATTTAAGTATGTTATTCATATTAACCTCCAAAATAAAAACAAGCCAAATATCCATCAATAAATGAATGGGTAAACAAATGCAATGGATAAACAAAATTGTGATGCATGAAATGAAATACTACTCATGAATAAAAAAATAACTACTGATAAACACAACATGCATAATTTTTAAGAATGTTATGTGGAGAGAAATGAAGTTGACATGAAAGAGTATACATAGTGTATAGCAGGGAGGGCCAGAGAGACAGGGAGAGAGAATCCCAGGAAAGTTCCATGCTGTCGGTGGAGCCTCATGTGGAGCTTGATCCCATGAACCATGAGATCATGACCTGAGCCAGATCAAGAGTCAGATGTTTAACTGAGCTACCCAGGTGCCCTCATTTATATGAAATTCTATAACATGGAAAATTAATCTCTAGTGACAGAAAGAAGGTCATGCTAACCTTGAGTCAGGGTCATAGGGTGGGTATATTTACCACCAAAGAGGATAAGGGAGGGAAGTGTTCTGCATCTTGATTGTGGTGTATCCAGTGTCAAAACCCATCAGTCTGTAGACTTAAAATGAATATGTTTTATTCTGTATAAAGTAGTCCTCAACAGAATTAAGTGACAAAAATATAAAAGGAAAAAGAAACAAATCACTGGAAGTTTTTCTCAGTATTCAAATGTTCTAATATATATGAAAAAACAAGATATCAAGTTTAAGATTAACGAGTATGAAATCTACATTCTAAAGACAAGATCATTAAAACCTAAATCTATTTGAGTTTACACTATAACTTATGTAAGGATCAGTGTATATTTCCTTGACCTTAGTCAAACACCATATAATAAAAATTTAGTGAACATGACTTTGTCTTCTGTCCCAAATGAAGTCAGGGATAAAGGAAATAAAGGGGAAAGAGGTGAAATGAGTGAAATGAAGAAATAAAGTTGTGTTATATAATTATAGTGTTACCATAGATTATATACTGCTCAAAAACCCCTGAATCCTGTGGAGATAAGAAAAGAGATCATTGCTTGGGTCAGTGGCCTAAAGTAAAATATTGATTTTCAAATTATGCTATGTTACCTGGGACCCATACTTGAAAATGCCTATATTTGTCTCATATATGCCTTTGGGGTAGAGTCTCCAAAGACAGAACAGTTTACTCAGAGGAAGAAGTCACATGTAGACACTTAGCCTTATGGAGATATTTGGGGTACCCATGTGGGATACACACACGGTAGGGATATGGAAGTGATATGCTGAGATTTGAAAATAAATATCAAAACTTTATATCTACTTGATCTAAAATTTTCAAGTAAGATTTTTAATAATTAATATGTGGATGGAAAATTTTATTTTCCAAATATGAATGGTTTTAGGTAGGTCACTACAGTAATCACTACTTCCTGGATTATATCTTCCTGCTTCTCATATTTTCTTTATCTGTCTAGGCCCTTCGAGTATTTGACTTTCACTGTGAGGACACAGGCAATGATTCTGCCATTGTATTCTGAGGGAAAGTTGAATTTTTCTAGCCTTACAAAGAAGGAAAGGATTTTTTTTCCCCACATATAAAGATTTCTCTTAATAGAGCACTCACTCAAAAACCAAACATAGCAGTTTGAGCCAGGACTGGTTAGTAGAGGGAGCTGAGTGCACACAAACTCATGGCAGTAATTTGTTTAGTGGAAGCATCTCCTATGTGATTCTTAAGGTCAATAAAGGAGATTCTTACCATTGGGCTTTAACTCTCTTAAGTAGCTTCCCAGAGAGGAAGTCTAGCTTTCTGCCCCTGCTGACAAGGAATGCCCGGCACATGAACTACTACACAAGTTCAGAAGAACAAAATCATTCTCTAGAAATATAATTTTTTTTTCAGAAAGTGGGGCAAATCCAGAAGATATATTTTTAAATGGCAGTGAATTATTAGATTATAATATATACAAATATGTCAAAATTCCATTTGCTACTTCAGTTTATTTTGAATTGCAATCAATATTCTTAAGTGTATCAGCACCCTGACTTTGGAGTTTCTAGAAAGAAATGATTTAGTAGAATCAGAAAGCACATTTCTGTGTTCAATAGCTGTTTACTTAAATGCACACTGCAGTTTTCAGAAGTGGTTTTCCCTCATTGCCTGTATTTGCATAATGTTTACTGCCAGGAAGGTTATTTAAGAGCAGTGAAATTCCAAGTTTGAAGTGTGCTCTTTAATCAAGACACTAGTTACTGCATCTGGAATCATTTGATTATTTAGAGAAGTCTAATATGGTGCACGATCTCTGTAACTTTTCACCAATGTTGTTTCTAAAAAACGAAGAAAACAGGTTTTAGAATAATGCTACTTTTAATTTGTAGTGTATATGCATTCTCAGACCATCGCTTATCTGATTCAAAGATGGTTATATAATTGGAATCTGTTTTTCTGCAGAAGGATGTTGTCATCTTGTCAAGCAGAGGAAGTAAGAGATTTGGAACCGTGAATAAGAGACATTTTATTCCTGGCTCTACATTCACTCTTTGGAAAATCTTAGGCAAATATATCATTTCCTTTTCCATCTATAATCTAAAATGCAAATAGAGCAATAATATTGTTCATCAGACACGAAAGAGATTTATCTTGCATTAGTTTATTTCTCTGAAAATGAAAACACCATGCAGGGTTTTAAATAGACCCCTGTGATTTTTAATCTGTCTATTCTTACACATACAGAGAGAGAATTCAACTATTGTCTCCTTTTTAAATATTTTCATTCATTTTTATTTGTGAAAATACAAAATCTTACATTATATTGTGTTGACAATAAAATTCTAAAATTAGAATTATGTACATTTCCTTAAACATACATCATCAAGTTTGTTTCCTGAATCTGGGGAATGGAGAAATCCACTTAACAATTCTCACAATTGTTCATCAAACTCTCTTCTCTCTGGAAGGGAATGGAGCCTCTATTTGTAATGCAGAATTCCAACTGGCACCAACAACTGCAGAGTCTGTCAAAAAGGAAGCTGATTGACCATATTTTAAGAAGAAATTTTCCTTTTTACAAATGATGAAAAGATTAGTGATTATAATTAATAATTTTAACCTTTATTTTTATTTTCAGAATCCTCAGGTCTATACCTGGTAAATTTCCTTTAATATTCCTGTTGAGTGGCCTTCATAAAATGTTTCAGGAGATACCACAGTTATGTTCTATGTGACTTTTGTTCTGTATCTGTTTACTTTTTTCCTAATGGACCCAGAAGATAAAAATTTATCATCTATATGATTTCTTACTTCCAAAGCTAAGAACTCTTTTTAAATTCAAAATCCGTAAACATACGCCCACCCACACAAACACACACATATGCATACATAGTATCTCTCATAAGGGAATTATATTCCTGGGCTACCAAGGCACCCCAAATTTCAACTTGCCCAATAATGTCCTTATTTTTCATCTAAATCAATCAGTGAATATTTATTCTATGCACATACATATTCAAGATTTTAAGTTAGGTTTATATTTTCTATAAGATATAATCTCAAAGTCATAAGTAAATAGTCTGGAGTGGAAGAATTTTCAGAGATATCTATGCAAATTATAATAAATCTCTTTTTCTAAAGACACCATCAGAAATTCTACCCTGTAATGAATACAAATACAGTATAAATATAACCTTTACTTATATTTTATAAGTACTTATATTTTATGATAAGTAGTAAGTAGATATTTTCCAACCTCTCTTTGCTTTACAAATAAAAGATAATAACTACATTTGTTACTGCAGTCACTATTAACAATTTTTTGACTCAAATATTACCATTAACTATATTTAGAATTGAGGCCTCTATTTTCAATTAAAGTTTTAACTAACGTTTTATTAACAAATATGATATTTTTTTTAAATTTCCAAGCTTGTCCTCGAAGGATAGAAAGGCTTTTGATAAGCAGGAAAGGAGAAAAGATTCTCTGACTTAAAAAACAAACAAACAAATAAAAGCTCTATTTTCATTGTAAGCTCTATTACTTTCTCTAAAATTGGCCTCTTTGTAACTATATATACACATATACACACAGCAGCAGTTACTGACAAGTACAGCTATTATTCAAATACCTGACACATACATATGCATATCCTTTCTTCCCTTCTGCCAAAGCCCAGTTGTGAAGTCCAGTTCTTTGGTCCAAACTCTGTTTCATTCTTAAGAGTGATTTCTCTAACTTTTTTTTTTTCTTCCCCTCCCCCATGATCTTCTGTTAAGTTTCTCAGGATTCACATAAGAGTGAAAACATATGGTATCTGTCTTTCTATGTATGGCTTATTTCACTTAGCATCACACTCTCCAGTTCCATCCACGTTGCTACAAGAGGCCATATTTCATTCTTTCTCATTGCCACGTAGTATTCTATTGTGTATATAAACCACAATTTCTTTATCCATTCATCAGTTGATGGGCATTTAGGCTGTTTCCATAATTTGGCTATTGTTGAAAGTGCTGCTATAAACATTGGGGTACAAGTGCCCCTAGGCATCAGCACTCCTGTATCCCTTGGGTAAATTCCTAGCAGTGCTATTGCTGGGTCATAGGGTAGATCTATTTTTAATTTTTTGAGGAACCTCCACACTGTTTAGAGAGAGGGAGCCAAACCATAAAAGACTCTTAAAAACTGAGAACAATCTGAGGGTTGATGGGGGGTAGGAGGGAGGGGAGGGTGGGTGATGGGTATTGAGGAGGGCACCTGTTGGGATGAGCACTGGGTGTTGTATGGAAACAACATGGTATGGAAACCAGTTTGACAATAAATTTTATATTAAAAAAAGAGTGATTTCTCTCTTATGACACATATCTTATGCCATGAAAATTTGATTCTGTCACATAGGACTTCCTAATCTCTCAGGTATTATCTATGGATATGTGAAACCTCAATGAGAATAGAATTCACTGATTTTTGTCTTTGATTGTCTTTTTCTTGAATGTTTTAAAAATTAGTAAAAGTTTATCTTTCTATTTTTATTAGTGATAAGGTGTTTTCATCAGTCCAGCTACAGTCTTCTTTGGCATATTTTAATGTTATAAATTAGAGTCAAGATTAATTTGAAATATAACAATGAAATGTTATATTCTCTGAACTCTGAAATATATTTTAACTTTGACTTATTACCATAATTTACTAAACAAATAATCTTTTCCAACACTTACTGGTCAGTAGCATTAGCTGAGAACCTTTTAAAACTACTGATGCCTTGGCCCCCATTTTTCCTGGAGTTGGCATAGACATTTTTTAAGTTTGCCAGGTGCCCCCAGTATAAAGCCATAATGAAGGACCAGTGAAGTAATAAGCTCTATTGGTCAATATATGGTGGACAAGATACAAACCATTGAAATGCATTCATCTTCATTAATGTAATCATTTAATTTCAGTAAGTCCATAGAACATTTATTGGTCATCTCTCAAATTGGAATTACTGTGCTCTGTTCTAAAGAGACAAAAATAAACAAGGCATGGCTTCTAGCAACAAAGAATACTCTCCATGTTTCTGAAGAAATAATGTTTTCTGTTCCATTTCCATCCAAATACATACTCACATCCAACTTCACTTTTTGTATTTACTTCTGAATGAATTCCTTTTTTTAATATTTTATTGTCAAGTTTGCTAACATACAGTGTATAGAGTGTGCTCCTGGCTTCAGGAGTAGTTTCCTATGATTCATTGCTTACATACAATACCCAGTGCTCATTCCAACAAGTGCCCTCCTCAATGCCCATCAACCATTTTCCCTGTCCCTCAGCCCCGCCCCCATCAACCCTCAGTTTGTTCTTTGTATTTAAGTGCCTTTTATGGCTTGCCTCCCTATTTGAAACTACTTTTTAAATATTTTTTTTAACATTTATGTAATTTTGAGATACAGAGTGTGAGTGGGGGAGGGGCAGAGAGAGAGAGGGAGACACAGAATCTGAAGCAGGCCTCAGGCTCTCAGTTGTCAGCACAGAGCCCGGTGCGGGGCTGGAACTCACGGACTGCAAGATCATGACCTGAGCCAAAGTCAGATGCTTAACCGACTGAACCACCCAGGCTCCCCAAAACTATTTTTTCCCATTCCCTTCCCCATGGTCTTCCGTTAAGTTTCTCAAATTCCACATATGAGTGAAAACATATGATAATCTGTCTTTCTCTGATTTATTTCATTTAGCATAATACTCTCCAGTTCCATCCACATTGTTGTAAATGGCAGGATTTAATTCTTTCTCATTGTCAAGTAGTATTCCATTGTATGTATAAACCTCATCTTCTTTATCCATTCATCAATTGATGGACATTTGAGTTCTTTCCATAATTTGGCTATTCTTGATAGTGTTGCTATAAACATTGAGGTACATGTGTCCCTATGAATCAGCATTCCTTTACCCTTTGGATAAATTCTTTGTATTGTTATTTCTGGGTAGTAGGGTAATTCTATTTTTTATTTTTTGAGGAACTTCCACGGTGTTTTCCAGAGTGGCTGCACCGGTTTGCATTCCCACCAACAGTGGAAGAGGGCTTCCTATTCTCCACATCCTCACCAACATCTGTTGCTTCCTGAATTGTTAATTTTAGACATTCTGACCAGTGAGGTGGTATCTCAATTTGGTTTTGGTTTGTATTTCCTTGATGATGAGCGATGCTGAGCATTCTTTCATATGTCTGTTGGCCATCTGGATGTCTTCTTTGGAAAAGTGTCTATTCATGTCTTCTGCCCATTTCCTCACTGGATTATTTGTTTTTTGGGTGTTGAATTTGGCAAGTTCTTTATAGATTTTGGATACTAACTCTTTATCTGATATGTCATTTGCAAATATCTTCTCCCATTTCATCGGTTGCCTTTTAGTTTTGTTGATTGTTTCCTTTGCAGTAGAGAAGATTTTTATTTTGATGAGGTCCCAATAGTTCATTTTTGCTTTTATGTCCCTTGCCTCTGGAGACGTGTTGAGTAAGAAGTTATGATGGCTAAAGTCAAAGAGGTTGTTGCCTGTTTTCTCCTCTAGGGTTTTGACGGTTTCCTGTCTCACATTTAGGTCTTTAATCCATTTTGAGTCTATTTTTGTGTATGGTGTAAGAAAGTGGTCCAGTTTCATTCTTCTGTATGTTGCTGTCCAATTCTCCAAGCACCATTTGCTAAAGAAACTGTCATTTTTCCATTGGATACTCTTTCCTGCTTTGTCAAAGATTAGTTGGCCATATATTTCTGGGTCCAATTCTGGGTTCTTTATTCTATTCCATTGGTCTATGTGTCTGTTTTCATGCCAATACCATACTGTCTTGATGATTACAGCTTTGTAGTAGAGGCTAAAGTCTGAGATTGTGATGCCTCTAGCTTGGGCTGTCATTTTCAACATTACTTTGGCTATTCGGGTCTTGTGATTCCATACAAATTTTAGGATTATTTGTTTTAGCTCTTAGAACGCCGGACTTCTGCATGAATTCTAAGGGCAAGCAACATTATTTTAGATGATATGTAGAATTCTTAGATATCTTTATCATTCACCCCTTTTTTAAAATTTTAAAGACAGGGGCGCCTGGGTGTCGCAGTCGGTTAGGCGTCCGACTTCAGCCAGGTCACGATCTCGCGGTCCGGGAGTTTGAGCCCCATGTCAGGCTCTGGGCTGATGGCTCGGAGTCTGGAGCCTGTTTCCGATTCTGTGTCTCCCTCTCTCTCTGCCCCTCCCCCGTTCATGCTCTGTCTCTCTCTGTCCCAAAAATAAATAAACGTTGAAAAAAAATTTTAAATTTTAAAGACAGAGAGAGAGTGTGTGAGTGTGGGAGAGTGTCAGAGGGAGGGAGAGACAGAATTTCAAGCAGGCTCCATCAGTACGGAGTTCTGTGAGGCGCTCAATCCCACAACCCTGGGATAATGATGTGAGCTGAAATCAAGAGTTGGATGCTCAACCAACTTGCCATCCAGGAGCTCCATCATTCACCATTTTAACAATACTATTTGCCTATTTAAACTATTTTATCGTTGACAAATACAGTTATATGGTTTGCAAGAATAAAACCCAGAAACTTTTGGACTCTGGCTTCATCTGTAGTGATTAGATGGAGCAAGCAACTATAATTGACAAAGATAATGTCAGAAATCATCTCTCCAACAGGTGAGTAACAATATAAAGAGCTTAGGTTAGATTCTTTGCAAACTGCTTTCAACATTAACGTTCTGTGATTCTAACAATGTAAATTATGTATGGTCTAGACCTGTCTGTACAATGTGGTAATCACTAGCCCCATATAAATTTTTAAGTCAAGTAAAATTAAATATAATTTAAAAATCAGTTTCTCAGTTGTACTTGCTAGATTTCAAGTGCTTATTAGGCACTGTAGCTAGTGACTGTATGATACTGGATTGTGCAGATTATAGAACATTTCCATCATTGCAAAAAGCTCTATTACACTGCACTGCTCTAGATACTTCTTTTAAAGCAGTAAGCAAAATGAATAGCAAAGCAAGAGAGAAGCTTATATGGAAGTCTCAATCTGCTATACATGATACTAAAAACAAGGAGAATATGATCAGTCTTGACCCCCTTTTTACATGGCTATACTTTATAATCCTTCTGATGGAATTTCCTAGAACACATTTACTATTTTATTACCTTTAACCATGAAGTAATCATTGAGAAATGTCAAAAGCTGCTAACATGAGGGAGGCACATATCTTTGTCAATTTACCTGTGTTATCTAGACCTTTCTGTTGATGATTTCAATTTTATTAAGAACATCCACCAAAAAATTGTTATTGGGGCCAAAAACGATGGCTGAGGAGGTGATAAAGTGTCTTGCTAGGTCTGACCCATCAAGAAGAGGCTACAGTAATCATTTAAAATCTATTTATATTGTGCCTGAAGTTTCCATTTAGCCTGTTGCAAGCATTTGATATATGGCTGCTGTAACCACAGAAGCAGTGCTCTTGTCTACAGAGCTGCTCACAGCCCGACAGTCAGGTCAGCGCCTGGGCGGTGGTAAATAACACTGATGAAGAATAGGCTGATGAAGAGTGAGCAATGACTGTTCAATTGGAAGATCAATAAGTCACTTCCCATATACATAAATGGTTGCAAATGAGAAATTCATGGTTGTTTATCTTGTTTTTTAACAGATTGCAGCCAAAACAAAATCAATGGATACATGCTGAGCCAAAAGAGATTGAATTTAAAAGAAGATGATGGTGACATATTTCAAGAAGTCTTTCTAAATAAAGCACACATGCCCACCCTCAGGTCTGTGGGTAGTTGATAATCTGTAGCAGAGGGTTTTGGCTTACCTATCCTTTATATTCAACCTCACTGTTGGGAAGCTGCTGACTAAGGGTATAAAAATGTAAATGCAAAAGCAATTGATCATTTTCATCCCTAATTCCTGTGATTCTACCATCCCACTAAAAAGGCCAAAAGATTAAAAACTAGATGAATCACTCTTTAGTCTTTCCTCTACAATAAAAGCATCCAGGCGGCAGTGGGTGTAAGTACCATTTTAAAGGAAGGAGTGTGAGTGGGAGAGCAATATAATTTCACTGAAGATGAAAGAGTCTTTGGAACTGCACCTGTCAACAGAATCTGTTTTAAATGTGCTTGCAGACAAAGTTTAAATGGTTTAGCCAGTACCAAGAGAGGTGTTATTAACAGTAGATAATGGAAAATAATCTCTGAAAAGTATTTGCTCTTCTACTTGATATGCACTTTGTGCAATATCCAACCAGAGCAGGCATTTTATATTTCTCATGCCCTCATAATTTAATTATGTTGTATGTTTACATAGTTTACGAAAGGACTTTATGATGTATTCAGAATGTTTTGCAGGGAAGGAGATTTTCATTTGTTCCAGTTTATTTGCAGTAAAGAAAAAATTTACATTACAAATAAATTTCTCTACATAGAACAAGAAAATAGAGGCACAGACTGAATAGTGTATTAGTCAAGCTAGGCTCAGTTCTGCTATAACAAAAACTGACCTGTAGGTCTCATTGACACAGGACAGTGATGCTCAGTTTCATATTTATCACTGTCCAGCGCTTTGTTCAGAGTCACCATCACCTGAGACCTAGACTGTAGGATCAGTGCAACTGGGGACACTGCCAAGCTCAAGGGAGACGGGAAATAACAAGGTGGAAAACCATGTGATGGTTTGTAAATCTTCTGTTTGGAAATGGCACATGTCAATTTCCATCATTCCTTTGCCAAAGCCAGTGAGTCTCATGAACAAGCCAGTGAGGTTGATTTAGGGATGGGATTATGTCCCAATAAACCCATTGTAAGGTAGAAGTATCGTAAATCAAAATGCATTTAATACATATAACTTACCAAACATTATAGCTTAGTCTAGCCTACCTTAAATGTGTTCAGAACATTACGTGAGCCTACAGTTGGGTAAAATCATCTAACAAGGCTTATTTTATAATAAAGTGTTGAATATCTCATGTAATTTAATGAATGTTATACTGAAAGTGACAGGATAGTTATAGGGGAGTGCCTAGGTGGCTCCGTTGGTTAAGTGTCTCACTCTTGATTTCAGCTCAGGTCATGATCTCACGGTTCGTGGGTCTGAGCCCCGCATCGGGTTCTGTGCTGACAGTGTGAAGCCTGTTTGGCATGCTCTCTCTCTCTGCCCCTCCCCACTCCCTCTTTCTTTATCTCTCTCTCAAAATGAATAAATAACCTTAAAAAAAAAAGGAATGGTTGTATGGATATGGAGTGTTTGTAGTTATACTAGTTCCTTGCTCTTCTGATTGTGTGGCTGACTGGGAACTAGGTTCACTGTCCCCACCCAACATCATAATAGAATATCCTACTGCTTAACCGAGCCTGGAAAAGATCAAAATTCAAAGTATGCTTTCTACTGAATGTGTATTTCTTTTGCCTCATTGTAAGTTAGAAAAATTGTAAGTCAAATCATTATAAGTTGGGGACCATATGTATAGTCCTCCATAGAAAGGGGACCTAGAAAAGGAACAGCAGACATTTTGAACAGGCAATACCATCCGCCACACTATTTAAAAACTTAGTTGCTGGAGTCAGACAAGCTTGAATTCAAATCTCATATCAGGAACACCTGGGTGGCTCAGCTGGTTGAGCATATGACTCTTGATTTTGGCTAAGGTCATGATCCCAGGATTGTGAGATCAAGCCTTGTGCATTGGACTCATGTTGAGCATACAGCCTGCTTAAGATTCTCTCTCTCCCTCTGTCCCTTTCCCCTGCTCACAATGTTTCAAACAAAAATAAATAAAAATTTTAAAAATTCCAGATCAGCACTTAACTGTGTGACAGGTTCATGGAACTCTCTAAGTCTCAATGTTTAGTCTATCCTATGGCACTTATTTCATAGAGTTATTATAATATTTAAACAGGATAAGATATGTTAAAACACTTACAAACACACAGTGACAGTTTTATTATAATCAAGCTCTGTTTAAAGGGGTTTTTTTTGATGCTTTCAGTTTATCATAAATTGCTTTAATATATTGGAAAACCAACAGAACTTCTAAATATTCCCTGGTGGCTAACGGAAACTGATACAAGCTACTAGTTTTAAATACCTAGTAGTGATTAACATAATATTCCTTTACTCTTCATATTTTAGCTGGGAGAGGGAAAGAGGTTTGGAAAAAGGTAGCATGCAGTATCATTTTTATAGTGAAAGTAAAAAGAAAAATTCTGAATAATTAATTATAATAAATTATAATTCTAAAGTAGCTTTTGGCTACCTGCCTTGATTTCCTACTTTGTGATTAAGGTTCTTGTTCTATTCTACATCTACTAACTTAATTTTTCTTTTTCTTTTTTTTTTCTTTTCTTTTTTCTTTTTTTTTTTGGTATTTGCTTCCAATCTAAATTCATTATGTATATAGCACCATATTAATAAAACAATATTTTTAAAAATTCCAAAAGAGAACATTGATAAAAGAATCCAGAGAGTATACCTGGAAATTTTGTTAAATGTCATAGAATTAGTTCTAGAAATTACTTTAGTATTGGCAAATGGAAAAATTTTAATGATCAATATTCATAATTTCCCTCTGTATAAATTTTACTAATTCAAACAATTGAAAAGTCTTTGTCTGAAATATTAAAGGTTATAGCAGTAATAAAGGTGAAAGAGAATAGAATGTTTTTAAAAATGAAAGGACATTATTCTCACATTTAAAATTCATAAGCAAAATTTTCATAAAACGTGATATTTCTTTCTGCTGACATTTGAGTTGGAGTTTAGCCTCATTTCAAGGTCACTTGCTAAATGTTTAATGTGAAAAACTTTTATAAATCAAAATAAGGGAAATACAATACTAATGAATAAAAGCATCTTTCTTAAAACAAGCTTTTGGTGTCCCTCGAACCCTTTTGCAAACAAAGCAGCAATCAAACAAAAAAAAGAAAGTTTTAGTTTAGCTTTTAGAAAAGCAGATATTTAAAAGCATAGTATTTTGGGGTATCTGAGTGGCTCAGTTGGTTAAGCGTCCAACTTCGGCTCAGGTCATGATCTCACGGTTTGTAGGTTTGAACCCCATGTCAGACTCTGCTGACAGCTCAGAGCCTGGAGCCTGCTTCAGGTTCTGTGTCTTCCTCTCCCTGTGCCCCTCCCCTGCTTGCTGTCTCTTCATCAAAAATAAATAAACATTTAAAAAATTTTAGAAGGAGGAGCCAAGATGGTGGAACAGCATGGAAGTTTTTTGTGTGTCTCGCATCCATGAAATACACCCAGACCAACACTAAACCATCCTACACACCTAGAGAACTGATTGGAAGATTAACACAACAATCGGCACAACCTGAACCACAGAATTCAGCAGGTACAAGGCGCATAGAGGTGAATTTGGGGAGCGAGAAGTAGCAGGAAGGGAGGTGCTTTTGCGAGCAGAGAGAGGATGGAGACTGGGAAGGGGGAGAATATGGGAAAAGCACCTCTCCCCAAAAGCAGCTGGAGAGAAAGTGGAAAATTGGAAACAGCCGCAGGGACTAAACAGGGACAAAGGAGAAAGGAGAGGGTTTAAATTCCATTAAGACTGTAAACAAGGGGAGCGCAAACACTGCAACTCAGCAGCTCGATACCTGGCAGTGCTCTGGTGGGAAGGGTGAATCCCCAGGAACAGAGTGGGGTCCGGGAGGTTTTCGGGCCACATGGGGAAAAGCGGTTCCACTGCTGGAAGGACACTTGGTAGAGACTGTTGAAGCCACCTGGTCCCAGCAGACCCCAGAAGGCAGCCACATTCGCTGGTGCCGGGGTAAGGTTGTTGAAGGTGAAACCTGGTGCCAGATGTGTGTTGCGATTTTCCATAATCCCTGAAATGCGGCTGCTACACTGTCTCGCGAACTTTTTCTGGGGCAGGCTGGCACCTGGCTGCAGTCTCGGGGCACCTGCAACAACAGGATCCAGCGGGCGTTCCCGGGTGCAGCTGGTATTCAGCCATTGCTCGGGGAAACCCCCCTGCAGAGGGGTGGAGTGGGTCAAAGCCACAGTCCTTCAGAAGTAAAGGGCAGGGGAAAACAGCTGCATCTGAGACAAAATTCAGTAGAGAGGTACTGTCTGGGGCCTGGTCACAGAGAGTGAAAAACTGGAGAGTGGACAAGAGCTGACAACGGAGGATGGGTGCACAATTGCTGATCCAGAAGAACAGACTGGGTATCTGAGCGGCGCCATTTTCAGCACTCCTGCGCATGCGCATACGCACCTACGAGAGCCTCAACAATCCAACCCAGTAGGATAGCAGCGCCATCTAGTGGAGAGCGGAGCCATTACACTGAGCCCCGCCCAGCAGGGCCAACTTTGCTCTTCAAGAATACAAGTCTCACCAGCAGCTTAGTTTATGGACTATAAAGTGCTATGTAGACTGACCTCTAGGGGAAAATGAAGCAATTTCAGTCCTACTTCAATCTGTTAGCAGGTTCATCTATTCAAATTTTTTTCTTTTTTTTTTCTTTTTCTCTTTTACACTTTTCTTTTTCTTTAATATAGAAAGAGAAAAAAATCATTTTTATTTTCAATTTTTATTAAAAATATCTTTCTTTAATTTTATTACTGCATTTTTAAATTTTGTGTAAATTTTTTCAAATTCTACTTTACTTCCATCATTTTATTTTAGTCTACTACAGTGTATTCACCTTTTAAAATTTTCAAACAATTTCCTTTTTTTTCTTTCTTAATCTTTTTTCTCTTTTTTGTTTCTTTTTCTTTAATGCAGAAAGAGAAAAACTTCATTTTTTCAATTTCTATTAAAATATTTTTATTTAATTTTTTGCTATATTTTTTGCTTTTATGTAAATTTTTTCAAATTTTATTTTACTTCCGTCATTTTATTTTAGTCTACTACAGTGTATTCACTTTTTCAAATTTTCAAACGATTTCTTTTTTTCTTTCTTTATCTTTTTTCTTTTTCATTTCTTTTCTTTTTTCTTAAATACAGAAAAAGAAAAAATCATATTATTTTTAATTTTTATTACAAATATTTTTCTTTAATTTTTTCTACTATATTCTGTACCTTTGTGTATATTTTTTCAAATTCTATTTTACCCCCATCATCTCATTTTACTCTACTTCAGTGTATTCAGTTTTTCAAATTCTCAAATGATTTCCTTTTTTCTTTCCCCCACTTTTTTTTCTCTAATCTGTCAAACCACTTTCAACACCCAGACCAAAACACACCTAGGATATGCATCATCTATTCGGTTTTTGTGTGTGGGTGTGTTTTTAATTTTTAATTTTAATATTTTTTAATTTTAATTTTTTAATTTCAATTTTTCTACCTCATTAATTCCTTTTCTCCCTTCAAAATGACAAAACAAAGGAATTCTCCCCAAAAGAAAGAGCACCAAGAAACGACAGCCAGGTATTTAACCAACACAGATACAAGCAAGATGTCTGAACCAGAATTTAGAATCTCGATAATAAGAATACTGGCTGGAGTTGAAAATAGATTAGAATCCTTTCCTGCAGAGATAAAAGAAGTAAAAAATAGCCAGAATGAAATTAAAAATGCTATAACTGAGCTGCAATCACAGATGGATGCAGCGGTGGCAAGGATGGATGAGTCAGAACAGAGAATCAGCGATAAAGAGGACAAATGTATAGAGAATAATAAAGCAGAAAAAAAAAGAGGGAGATGAAGGCAAAAGAGCACGATTTAAGAATTAGAGAAATCAGTGACTCATTAAAAAGGAACAATATCAGAATCATAAGGGTCCCAGAAGAGGAAGAGAGAGAAATAGGGGTAGAAGGGTTATGTGAACAAATCATAGCAGAAAACATGCCTAACCTGGGGAAAGACACAGACATCAAAATCCAGGAAGCACAGAGGACCCCCATTAGATTCAACAAAAACTGACCATCAACAAGGCACATTATAGTCAAATTCACAAAATATTCAGGCAAGGAGAGAATCATGAAAGCAGCAAGGGGAAAAAAAAAAGTCCCTAACATACAAGGGAAGACAGACCAGGTTTGCAGCAGACCTATCCACAGAAACTTGGCAGACCAGAAAGGAGTGGCAGGATATATTCAGTGTGCTGAATCAGAAAAGTATGCAGCCAAGAATTCTTTATCCAGCAAGGCTGTCATTCAAAATAGAAGGAGAGATAAAAAGTTTCCCAGACAAACAAAAATTAAAGGAGTTTGTGACCACTAAACCAGCCCTGCAAGAAATTTTAAGGGGGACTTTCTGAGGGGAGAAATGATGAAAAAAATATATATATAAATAAATACCAAAAGCAACAAAGATTTGAAAGGATCAGAGAACACCACCAGAAACTCCAACTCTACAAGCATCATAATGGCAATAAATTTATATCTTTCAGTACTCACTCTAAATGTCAATGGACTCAATGCTCCAATCAAAAGACATAGGGTAACAGAATGGATAGGAAAACAAGATCCATCTATATGCTGTTTACACGAGACCCACTTTAGACCTAAAGACACCTTCAGATTGAAAATAAGGGGATGGAGAACAATCTATCATGCTAATGGTCAACAAAAGAAAACTGGAGCAGCCATACTTATATCAGACATATAGACTTTAAAATAAAGACTGTATCAAGAGATGCAGAAGGGCATGATATCATAATCAAGGGGTCTATCCACCAAGAAGACATAACAATTGTAAACATTTATGCACCAAATGCACAAGCACCCAAATATATAAATCAATTTATCACAAACATAAAGAAACTCATCGATAGTAATACCATAATAGTAAGAGACTTCAAAACCCCACTCACAGCAATGGACAGATCATCTAATAAAAAAATCAACAAGGAAACAATGGCTTTGAATGACACACTGGACCAGATGGACTTAACAGGTATATTCTGAACATTTCATCCTGAAGCAGCAGAATATACATTCTTCTCCAATGCACATGGAACATTCTACAAAATAGACCATTTATTGGGACACAAATCAGCCTTCAAGAAGTACTAAAAGATTGAGATCATACCGTGCAAATTTTCAGACCACAATGCTATGAAACTTGAAATCAACAACAAGAAAAAATTTGGAAAGGTAACAAATACTTGGAGATTGAAGAACATCCTACTAAAGAATGAATTGGCTAACCAAGCAGTTAAAGAGGAAATTAAAAAGTATATGGAAGTCAATGAAAATGATAATACCACAACCCAAAACCTCTGGGACGCAGCAAAGGCAGTCGTAAGAGGAAAGTATATAGCAATCCAGGCCTTCCTAAAGAAGGAAGAAAGATCTCAGATACACAACCTAACCTTATGCCTTAAGGAGCTGGAAAAAGAACAGCAAATAAAACCCCAAACCAGCAGAAGACAGGAAATAATAAAGATTAGAGCAGAAATTAATGCTATCAAAACCAAAAAACAAACAAACAAGCAAACAAAACAGATCAATGAAACCAGAAGCTGGTTCTTTGAAAGGATTAACAAAATTGATAAACCACTAGCCAGTTTGATCAAAAAGAAAGAGGAAAGTACCCAAATAAATAAAATCAAGAATGAAAGAGGAGAGATCACAACCAACACAACAGAAATAAAAACAGTAATAAGAGAATATTATGAGCAATTATATGCCAATAAAATGGGAAATCTGGAAGAAATGGAAAAATTCCTAGAAACATACACACTACCAAAATTGAAACAGGAAGAAACAGAAAATTTGAACAGACCCATAACCTGTAAGGAAATCGAATTAGAAATCAAAAATCTGCCAAAAAAACAGAGTCCAGGGCCAGATGGCTTTCCAGGGGAATTCTACCAAACATTTAAGGAAGAGTTAACACTTATTCTCTTGAAGGTATTCCAAAAAATAGAAATGGAAGGAAAATTTCCAAACTCTTTCTAGGCAGCCAGCATTACCTTGATTCCAAAACCAGAGACCACACTAAAAAGGAAAATGATAGACCAATTTCCCTGATGAACATGGATGCAAAAATCCTCAACAAGATATTAGCCAACTGGCTTCAACAATACATCAAAAAAATTATTCACCATGACCAAGTGGGATTTATACCTGGGATACAGGTTCAATATCCTCAAAACAGTTAACATGATTCATCACATCAATAAAGAAAGGACAAGAACCATATGATCCTCTCAATAGATGCAGAGAAAGCATTTGACAAAATACAGCATCCTTTCTTGATGAAAACCCTCAAGAAAATAGGGATAGAAGGAGCATACCTCGAGATCATAAAAGCCATATATGAACAAGCCAACGTTAATATCATCCTCAATGGGGAAAAACTGAGAGCTCTCCCCCTAAGGTCAGGAACAAGATAGAGATGTCCACTCTCACCACTGTTATTCAATATAGTATTGGAAGTCTTAGCCTCTGCAATCAGACAACACAAAGAAATAAAAGACATCTAAATCAGCCAGGAGGAGGTCAAACTTTCACTCTTTGCAGATGACATGATACTGTATATGGAAAACCCAAAAGGCTCCACAAAAAAACTGTTAGAATTGATTCATGAATTCAGCAAAGTTGCAGGCTATAAAATCAATGCACAGAAATCGGTTGCATTCCTATACACAAACAATGAAGCGACATAAAGAGAAATCAAGGAATCGATCCCATTTACACTTGTACAAAAAACCATAAAATACCTAGGAATAAATGTAACCAAAGAGGTGAAAAATCTATACACTGAAAACTATAGAAAGCTTATGAAAGAAATTGAAGAAGACACAACAAAATGGAAAAATATTCCATGCTCCTGGATAGGAAGAACAAATATTGTTAAAATGTCGATACTACCCAAGGCAATCTACATATTCAATGCAATCCCTATCAAAGCAACACCAGCATTCTTCAAAGAGCTAGAACAAATAATCCTAAAATTTATATGGAACGAGAAAAGGCCCCAAATAGCCAAAGCAATCTTGGAAAATAAAATCAAAGCATTAGGCATCACAATCCCAGACTTCAAGCTATCCTACAAAGCTGTAATCATCCAGATAATATGGTAATGGCACAAGAACAGACACTCAGATCAATGGAACAGAATAGAGAACCCAGAAATGGACCCACAAACGTATAGCCAACTAATCTTTGACAAAGCAGGAAAGAATATCCAATGGAATAAAGACAGTCTCTTCAATAAATGGTGCTGGGAAAACTGGACAGCAACATGCAGAAGAATGAACCTAGACCACTTATACCATACACAAAAATAAACTCAAATGGATAAAAGACCTCAATGTAAGACAGGAAGCCATCAAAATCCTTGAGGAGAAAGCAGGCAAAAACCTCTTTGCTGTTGGCTGCAGCAACTTCTTACTCAACATGTCTCTGGAGGCAAGGGAAACAAAAGCAAAAATGAACTACTGGGACTTCATCAAAATAAAAAGCTTCTGCACAGCGAAGGAAACAATTAGCAAAACTAAAAGGCAACCAACAGACTGGGAGAAGATATTTGCAAATGACATATCAGAGAAAGGGTTAGTATCCAAAATCTATAAAGAACTTCTCAAACTCAACACCCAAAAAGCAAATAATCCAGTGAAGAAATTGGCAAAAGACATGAATAGACACTTCTCCAAAGAAGACATCCAGATGGCCAACTGACACATGAAAAAATTCTCCGCATCACTCATCATCAGGGAAACACAAATCAAAACCACAATGAGATACCACCACACACCTGTCAGAATGGCTAACATTAACAACACAGGGAACAACAGATGTTGGCGAGGATGCAGAGAAAGAGGATCTCTTTTGCATTACTGGTGGGAATGCAAGCTGGTGCAGCCACTCTGGAAAACAGTATGGAGGTTCCTCAAAAAATTAAAAATAGAACTACCCTACAATCCAGCAATTGCACTACTAGGCATTTATCCACGGGATACAGGTGTGTTGTTTCAAAGTGACACATGCACCCCCATGTTTATAGCAGCACTATCAACAATAGCCAAAGTATGGAAAGAGCCCAAATATCCATCGATAAATGAATGGATAAAGAAGAAGTGGTATATATATACAATGGAGTATTACTCAGCAATCAAAAAGAATGAAATCTTGCCATTTGCAACTATGTGGATGGAACTAGAGGGTATTATGCTAAGTGAAATTAGTCAGAAAAAGACAAAAATCATATGACTTCACTCATATGAGGACTTGAAGAGACAAAACAGATGAACATAAGGGAAGAGAAACAAAAGTAATATAAAAACAGGGAAGGGGACAAAACAGAAGAGATTCATAAATATGGAGAAAAAACTGAGGGTTTTGGAGGGGTTGTGGGAGGGGGAATGGGCTAAATGGGTAAGGGGCATTAAGGAATCCACTCCTGAAATCATTGTTGCACTATGTGCTAACTAATTTGGATGTACATTTTTAAAAATAAAAAATAAAATTAAAAAAAATTTAAAGCATAGTATTTTAAAACAGAGCTAATTAGAAAAATAAACAGAAAAGAAACCTAAAGCCACCAATGGTGACAGTTTTATTTAAACCATCATCCTTCAGCTTCTCAAACTTTGAGAAACATACACTAAAATTAACACCTCTTATAGTATGTACCATGTTGTGAAACCTGTAATGTGTGAATTCATCTGTTCTACTCTATAGTATACCTCTTCCTTATGGCACACTTCTCTTCCATTCTTTCCCTGGCATTTCAGTTTGAATGTGATCACTTTCCAGAGCTTACTTCTTACTGATTTCCCTTGCAGCAGAATAGTTGTAGGATGCAAATGTCCCGCAGACCTAGAATTCCTGCTCCTTCCTCTGCCCTGGACTCCGCTCCCTCATCTATCTTTTGTTACTTCATCCTTGTTCTGCTTTTCCCTTTTATTCCTATCTGCATGTCTCTTTTCTATGTATCTTTGGATCTAAGAACTGAAGTCAGAAAAGTCCAATGACATAGAAATAGTGAGATGGGGGAATTGTCAATAACAGTCATAGGAACACAAGGGAAGAAAGAACAGAAAGGATCTCTTCAATTGGTGGAGTGTGTAATTAGCACAGCCCCATGAACTTGACTTCACTCAGTTTTCCTATACTGCAGAGTGGTGAGGAGCTTTCAACATTTACTTTTTAATGCCTGTTTTCTCTTCCAAATGCAAAAATAAATGAGAAAATGAATAAATAAAACCACAAAAGAGAGATCAAACAACAATACATCTTGCTTATTTTTTTAAATTTTAATGTTTATTTTTGAGAGAGAGAGAGATACAGAGTGAGAGTGGGAGAGGGGCAGAGAGAAGGGGAGACACAGAATCTGAAGCAGGCTTCAAGCTTTCAGCTGTCAGCACAGACCCCAATGTAGGCTCCGACTCACAGACCAGGAGACCATGACCTGGGCTGAAATTAAGAGTCAAGTGTTTAATGGACTGAACTACTCAGGGGCCCCTATATCTTGCTTATTCAAATCTACACTGGGATCTGGCCACAGAAATGTGAATAAATCATGTTTTTAATTCAGAGACTTCTTACTGCAGAAAGAAAGATAAATAAGAACACCACTACTATAATGAATGTGCTAAACAGTATAAGAAAGGCATGAACAAGATCATAGGAACATACAAGAGGGATGACTCATTCATTTTTATGATTTTCAGGTAACATTTTGTAAATAATACATGTGAGGCTTAATGTGTCCTTCCTTGAAAGACTGTGAACCTTATCCTGTGATCCATCACTAGGTGTAAAAAGTTTTCTATTCAGAAATAAAATAATAGATCCTATGTTTCAGCGGAAGAACACAGATGGAAAAAAAAGGCAAGGATTTAGATATACAGTGTATTGGGTGGTACTGAGTGCAATGGAGAAAAATAAAAACAAGTTGGCTAAAGAACGCATATGTGTTGACGTGGAGGATTATATTCTAGGTGGATGAGATATCAAGCACTGAGGCTCTGAGGCAGGAGCAAGCAAGCCACACATGGACCAGGAAGGGAAAGGCCATGGAGCAGACGAAGTAACTGAAAGCAGGAGATGAGATCAGATTTAACGGGCAGCTAGGTCAGAAAATGCTTTGTAAGCCATGGTAAAAAATTTGGCTCACTTTGAGCCGGTGAGAGGTAGAGATGAAGATAATAAGAAGTACTGTTCTGAAGGTGGACATTTTGAAGAGTTTAGAGTACCTTGTAATCCTAAGAGAATGGACCAGGAGTCAGCAGTGGAACTTCCGCAAGAGAAAGGTGGTGCTCTGAAGCATCTGGCTAAAGAAATGTCAGTGCTTTTTATTAAGTATGGGAGTGGTTTGTGTGACTTTGTTCTAATTGCTGGAATTTCCAAGGAGCAGGATATGAAGACTTATGTAATTTTTACTGTTGGTCCTCTGGGAGTGGAGAAGTCCTGTTCTGTTGCTGAGAAGTGTGCCTCTAGTGGTTGGAGTGTATATTACAGGCCTAGAGGTGAAGGTTGGGATTAGTGGGCTGGATGTTGCTCCTACTGATGATTTTTAAGGGTGCATTCCGAATGATGAGATGTTACATATTAGGGATAGATACCCTCAAAAATTCCCATAAAGGTTGATTTTGTGGAGTTTAACAGAAGCTGAGGAAAATAGTGGGGGAAGAAAACACTGAGAGATTTTGGCCAAGGATTTAACATAATCTGAAAGCTATCAACAGGATCATTCCAGCTGTTCTGAGGAGGATAGGCTAAAGGATGGGCAAGAGAGAGGCAAGTAGAGAGTGAGAGGTCACTGCAATAATTCTGATGAGATATGATGATGGCTTGAATCATGGCAGAAACAGTGCGATTGGTGAGCAGATCTTGCATTTTGGATATTTAATGAAGTTATTAATTTTCAATCAAATTAACATTTTGATGCTATACTTTTCTGGCACATAAATGTACTGTCGATCTAATTAAGTCAATAAACACTGTCAATCTTGGCAGTTATGTATTTAAATATTTTTAATGACCAAAGTGGGCTGATAATGTATGAATCAACCCAATGTTCTGTATTTTTTAATTTTTTTTTTAACGTTTATTATTGAGAGATAGAGAGACACAGAACGTGAGCAGGGGAGGGGCAGAGCGAGGGGGAGACACAGAATCTGAAGCAGGCTCCGTGCTCTGTGCTGTCAGCACAGAGCCCAACGTGGGACTCGAACTTACAAACTTACAAACTCGAACTTACGACCTGAGCCGGAGTCAGTGGCTTAACCAACTGAGCCACCCAGGTGCCCCCAATGTTCTGTATTTGATGTGTCTTATGTATTAATAGGAAGACTCTTTAATATTCTGACTTCAGAGAGTAGGCATGGGTAGCCAGTGGGAAGGTGGGTGTATTTGGTGAGAATCAAAATCATTTATGTTTAAAACAGATTACTAGCTACAGTAATATAACTTTATTATTTGATTGTATCTTCATATAGCATGCCTTCTCTTGCACTATTTTTATCAACATGACTGCTGTTCCAGGAAATAATTGCCCAGGAAAATAAATATTGCACAGACAGCATCATGAGAGTCTTGCCTCGAAATCTTCATCTATCTGTGTCTACCAATCCTTCACTAGTATACCATGAACCTTACCATTTTAATTAAACTCCCACATTGAGAAATCTATTTTATAACTTAAAGCCTCAAAAGTAACCCAATTTTTCTCGCTTTTCTGAAAGGCTACCAATCCTCTCAACCCAAGGTTCTCCCTCACTAGAGGATGCAATAGTCTCAGTTCTGCTTTATCAACAGGTTATTTTGGTGGTGCTTTCAGGAGGCCAGCATTTAATAATATTTTATCTGGGAACTGGGTCTCCAGTGTGGCTCAGTCGGTTATTCATCCAACTTCGGGTCAGGTCATGATCTCACAGTTTATGGGTTTAAGCCCCACATCAGGCTCTGTGCTGACAGCTCAGAGCCTGGAGCCTTTTTCGGATTCTGTGTCTCCCTCCCTGTCTGCAACTCCCCTGCTTGCACTTGTCTATCTCTCTCAAAAATAAATAAACATTAAGAAATATTTTATCTGGGAATAATGTTAGTTTTCTGGTTTTCCCAGATGTTTACAGTTAAAACCCATTGTACAATTATAAAATATTGTAAAGTCACTGAGAAATTTTGGCCATGGATAAAACATAATTTAACAGTTGTCAGCAGGATCACTTTGCTGCTGTTTGGAGAATAGACTTAAGGGACTGGGAAAGAAAGACTAAGAATTTTGTTCTGATCACATACAAGAGTGAAGTTACTGAGATGTGGAAGATTGTAGAGCATCAGGTTTGGGGAAATTAATAGGAGCTCAGTTTTAGATGTGTAAAGTTTAAGATACTGACTTGACACCCAAATAGAGAAGTTGACTAAGCATTTGGATATTAGAGTCTGAGGAGAAACATTGGGACTGGAGACAAGCTTTGATGTTTTAAACATATTCCCTTCACCTCCTTCTCCTCCTCCTTCCTTTTTCTTCATCTTTATCTTCTTCCATCTCCTCCTTCTTTCCTTACTCCTTCCCTCCTTCTCCTTCTTGTCCTCTTTTTCCTCCTCCTTCAAATCCTTCTCTTTCAACTTCCTTCTTCAGTATTTAGATGATTTTGCTTTCTGAACATATTTCTCTAATTTTATACTTATTACATTGTGAATTGTATTTCTACAATAAAAAAGGCTATTTTTATTTTTAAAAAAGACTTGAAATACTGCAAAAATTATAAACAGTGATTACTATGGTGGTGGGATTACAAAAGTTGTTTTACATATATATACATATTACATATGTGTATATATATATATACATATTACATATACATATATATATATGATAGACTAAAGAGTAGACAAGGTATATATATATATTTAATGGATGGCAACACCAAGCTACTACATAAATGTAGAAAATAGAAAATAGAAGAGAGAACCCTAAGGGACTCCAATCCTAAGGGACTCCAATGTTTAAAAGCCAGGTCAACAATGACAAATAAAGGAGAAAAAGAAAAGCCAACCAGGAGGAAGGAGGAAAACCAGAGTGTATCTTTCGGATAGTACAAAAAGAGTTTCATGAGGCTAGAGTAATCAACTCTGACAAAATTGCTTATACATCAAGGAAAATGAGGTCTGGAGAACTGAACATTGATTTTGGCAATTGAATGATCATCGATGATGCTGATAACAGGTTTGTAGTAGAGTAGAGGTAAAAGCCTGAGTGTGTTCAAAGGGAATGGATTCAGCAAATATAGAAAATATTTTTTATACATGTAGACAAATATCAGATTTCTGTTGAAACCTGAAGAAAAAAAAGTTGGAATTGGAAGGCAGAGTGGACTCACTTTTTTTTTAAGTTTATTTTATTTATTTATTCTGAGAGAGAGAGAGTGAAAGAGAGACCATCCCACATACGTGAACAGGGGAGAGGCAGAGAGAGAAGAGACAGAATCCCAAGCAGGCTCCCCACTGTGCTGACGATTAACTGATGAAACTGACTGAGACACCCAGGTGCCCCTGGACTCACTTTTTTTTTTTTTTTTGTGAAATTTATTGTCAAATTGGTTTCCATACAACACCCAGTGCTCATCCCAACAGGTGCCCTCCTCAATGCCCATCACCCACCCTTCCACTCCCTCCCACCGCCGATCAACCCTCAGTTTATTCTCAGTTTTTAAGAGTCTCTTATGGTTTGGCTCCCTCCCTCTCTAACTTTCTTTTTTCCTTCCCCTCCCCCATGGTCTTCTGGTAAGTTTCTCAGGATCCACATAAGACTGAAAACATATGGTATCTGACTCACTTTCTAAGGTAAGAGAAATAAAGCATGGTTTGTATGCTAATGAAGAGATAAAGCTGAGAGGAAAATGGTGACAATGGAGGAAAGACAAGGGATCATTATGAAAGCTAAGTCTGAGCAGATGAGACGATGTGATCTAGCTTAGGTAAAGAGCTAACTTGGTTATAGAAGCAAAGGGGGCCATAGATGCAGGAACATGAGTTGGTGCATTTATTAGAATTCTTTCTTTCTCAGAGTTTTCTTTTTTTTAATTTATTTCTAAAAAATTTTAATGTTTATTTATTTTTGAGAGAGAGAGAGCATGAATGAAGGAGGGGCAGAGAGAGGGAGACACAGGATTCCAAGCAGGCTCCAGGCTCTGATCTGTCAGCACAGAGCCTGATGCAGGGCTCAAACTCACAGACCGTGAGATCATGACCTGAGCTGACATCGGACGCTTAACCAACTGAGCCACCCAAGTGCTCTTGGAGTTTTCTTCTGATTGCTTCAGTAGATAGAAGGTGAGATGATCTGCCATGAAAAAGAATAAACAAAGAGATTTTGGAAGCTTGGAGAAACAGAAGACACAAAATAGTCATGAGGAAACATAGGAGTGGATCAAGTAAAAATGAGCACAGAAGAAAAGACCAAAAGGTAGATATACACAACCACAAAACACAATGATTGCTTCTGAAGAACTAGCAAAAACACAGTTGACCCTTGAACAGTATGGGTTTGAACTGTGTGGGTCTACTTATGTGTGGATTTTTTAAAAATATAAATATAATGTAGTCCTATAAATATATTTTCCCTACCTGATGATTTTCTTAATAACATTTTCTTTTCTCTATTTTACTTTTTTGTAAGAATGTAGTATGTAATACATATAACATACAAAACATGTGTTAATCTACCATTTATGTTATTGGTAAGGTTTCTAGTCAACAATAAACTATAGTTAAGTTTTGGGGGAGTCAAAAGTTACACATCTATTTTCAACTGCATGGGGATCAGCATCCCTAATCCCTCTTGTTCAGGGTCAACTATAATAGAATTGACAACATATATGTTTACAAAAAATTAAAAAAATATAAAAATTGATAAATATTAAATTAAGGACCTTAAGAGTAATTACACAATCTTTGAGAGGAATTCAGTGAAAAGAGAATCCCTGGTTTCAAAAGCTTTTCTTATAGAGGACAAACTTGATTTGGATCTGATCCCCCAAAGTATTTTTCTCCCTTACTTGAGAAATCTATAAATTATTTGTCCATTTACAAGTTTAACTTATTACAGCTATAATTATAGGAAGACCTTGCTTTCAGGTCTATTTCTATTTTTCAATAGGACATTTCAAAAATATCCCAAAGGAGAGAAAATATAAAAAATAAAATGCCAAGTACAGATACAAAAATGATGAAGTTGGGGCAACTTCTGTTTGTCTTTAATTCCCCACCTTTAAAGCTGACATGTCTAAAAAATTTGATTCCATTTTCCTAATAGTTAAAAAAATGAACACCTGCAACTATAGACAAGTATATATGTATAATTTATTTGCATAATAATGAGCACATATTTACAGAATATAACTATATGTAAGTTGTAAATACATTACCATACTTATTACATAAATATGCTATAGAATACTATATAATATACAATTTTCATAAAATAAGTTATGTTATATAATTTATTTATAAATTAGATACATGTATTACTATAGCAGTATGTTTATATATATTATAGTATATACGTGAGAAAAATTAGGATAAGATAAAAATAAATAAATGACATTTTAAATTATTACATTAATTTTTATTAGTCATACCCAAAATTCTTTGGTTTTAATAAATACTATTGAAAATCCTTCAGCATATTTAAAAGTGAATTTTAACGCTTTGATTTTGAATAATATTTTGAAGTTTTGGTTCTAAATTAAGTATATTATAATATTGATTTTGTTTTTTAAAATTTTTTAATACTTAATAAGTTTTGAGAGAAAGAGAGAGACAGAGTGAGATGGGGGGAGGAGCAGAGAGAGAGGGAGACACAGAATCTGAAACAGGCTCCAGGCTCTGAGCTGTCAGCACAGAGCCTGACAAGGGGCTCAAATCTATAACCCATGAGATCATGACCTGAGCCAAAGTTGGACACCTAACTGAACCACCCAGGAGCACCAATATAATACTGATTTTAAAAAGATGGCTGTGAAAGCTGAGAAATGTAGATTTCACTGGAGAGTTTAATAATTGGAAATATTTGGTAATTATGATACACATTTTTCTATTCTAATTTTGAAAAGTGTTTAACTGAAATTTAGTTCTTAATTTATATTCTAACTGATCTTGATAGATTATTCCTGAATTGTTTAGAATATGCTGCGTTTTTATATTTTAAACAAATAGTTCAAAGCTTAATAATACTGTCTATTTGGAGAATGTGAAACTGGTTCAAAATTTCTATTTCTATGTTTTAACGCACAGATGATAAGGTCTATGTAAATGACATATTTTTACAACAAAAATAAAATAAAAATCTCACATTGAGAGAAACTCTAACAAATACCCAAATTCAAAGGAGTTTCTTTCAAAATGGAGTTACTGTCATTTGTTATTAAAATATTATTTTTATTTTAAGGATACAGTGAAGGTTGAATTTAAAAAAAAATATCTGCTAGATAGCACACTACAGATAGCAGTTTTTATCACCAAAAATTCAATATATTGGAACACTTATCTTTTTAAAAGAAAAATGCTTTATTTATCTTTAAGCTTGACAGCTCTTTAAAGTACTTTGCCATGACATAAAGAGTGAACCCCTGAATGTTACAGAAATAAATCAGAATCACTTCCCTTCTCACATCATTGTTTTGTAAAAACTCAGCATTTAAGCCAATCTAATAGGGCACACATAAACTATTATAATTTAACTTTCGCTAAAAGTAAATAAAAAAAAGATAATACCATTCTCAACCTATCCACTTCATAAAACCCCCACTCTTCCCTTTCCATCTCTGTATGTATAGGACACCTCATCTGTTGACTTACAGGCTGAGTGAGGGCACCAATGTTAATCTGCACATTAAATACTAATATAAGTTGACTTTTAAATCATTTAAAGTTGTTTTGATAGGGGCGCCTGGGTGGCGCAGTCGGTTAAGCGTCCGACTTCAGCCAGGTCACGATCTCGAGGTCCGTGAGTTCGAGCTGATGGCTCGGAGCCTGGAGCCTGTTTCCGATTCTGTGTCTCCCTCTCTCTCTGCCCCTCCCCCGTTCATGCTCTGTCCCAAAAATAAATAAACGTTGAAAAAAAATTTTTTAAATATAAAAAAAATAAAAAAAAAATAAAGTTGTTTTGATAGAAAACAGATATTCTAGTATTTTTTTTCTCACACTATTTAGCCATCTCTGGTGCTCACAACTTTGGAGACCATTGCTTTAAATATATGGAGTGAGGCATGCTGTCATTCCAAAAGAAAGAAATGTTGAAACTTAGTGTGTTAGTGATGGTTGCTTTACAGGTAAAGAAATCAAATTGAGCTGGCAGAGGAAAATTTATTAGAGAAGACATTCTAGTGTCTCACTGAAATCAAGGAAGAGTTTTTCAAAGAAACTTCAAGGATTGGGCCCAGGATGGATGATTATGGGCCTTCCTTTATCACAGCCCCATTACTGTTATTCCATTATCCAAAGAATCTAGTCCCGATAATTTTGTTCAGAAATCCATGTTCCTGAGAACAGGACTTAGATCTTGTATGTATGCATGGCCGAATTTTCTATGGATAGAGAGGAGAGTCATATAGCAGAAATATACCTGCTAATAGCATAACATGAAACATGGAGAGCAGATCTCAGAGAAAAAGAGGCTGACCTGCCAAGCCAGATTATTTCTCTATATCAAGGAATGGACTTGGGAACACATGTGATATGTGAGGGACAGGGTGAGTGATGTAGTCTGACTAGACAGTAGTGCTCCTGTAACTGAACAATTGACGATCATTAAGACTGATAGATTAGGGCTAAATTTAGTGGGGTTAACAATCAGATATGGGAAAGTGGAATTTATATTAGAGTCATAAAAAGACATTTGAAAGTACCTGATCGGGAAGGAGCATAATTACAGGAGTCAGAATCCCATTAGGGAATAGTTGAAAGGGTGATCGAAGAGAATTGAATGGAAACTCTCTGGAAAACCATGGGCAGGGTTAAGGGAAAACCACTGTGGGGTTCGAAACATTAGACTTGGAGACGTAGGAGGAGAAAGTGATTGCCAGAATTTGAAGGAGCTGAAGGTATTGGAGCCTGTCATCTTATAAGAGTATGTCCTTACCTGGGACATATGTGGCGACCACCAAACCACAGCCCAGCAGGGTGGTGGATAAACGGTATGTTTACCTTTGTCCTCCTACTTCCTAACCTCCTGTTGGCGACTGTCACTGGCCAACTGAAAGGAAACCAGAGAACATGATTGCTGGTTGACTCTGTCTGCCAAAGATAACCTCTCAGACACAGAGAAGAGTGCAGAATGTGTAAAATGAATGCAAAGGGACAAAAAGAATATCCTAACCCAATGATCAAAGGTCCATTTTAGAAAGATAATGTCTTGACATAGACTAAGGAGTACTATACAAGTGAGATTATAGTGAGAAAGAGATTGAGTATTTCAATGGCCTGAGTAAGAAGGAATAAGACTTTTCACTTGGGTGGTAGAAATGAAAAGAAAGTGGAATTTAAAGGACACATAAAGAAGGAAAAAAAGATGACTTAATAGCTGATTGGATATGGTGAAAGTCATAGAGAAAAATCCAGAAACTCTCTATAAATTATATACCTTGAAGTACCACCCACAGATAGGGATAAAGTAAAAAGGTATATACTTAATTTGTGTGTGGTATATAATCAGTGTGTAGGGGGAGAAAGTGGCAAAAGCTCATTTGGGTGACCACCAAAATCATTTTTGATTTTATAAGTTAGCGGATAAGAAAAACACTGTTTATGGGGCACCTGGGTGGCTCAGTCGGTTAAGCGTCCGACTTCGGCTCAGGTCATGATCTTACCGTTCGTGGGTTCGAGCCCTACATTGGGCTCTGTGCTGACAGCTTGGAGCCTGGAGCCTGCTTTGTATTCTGTGTCTCCCTCTCTCTCTGCCCCTCCGCCGCTCATGTTCATGCTCTTTCTTTCTCTCAAATATAAATAAACAGTAAAAAATTTAAAAAGAAAAAGAAAAAAACTGTTTGATGGTGCAAGGTTCTTGGGTTTCTGCTGATCAACTGGTCAACTATATTGATTAACCAACATAGGATTGACCCTGCCTTTGATTTTCCCTGGCCCAGCTCTTTGAGACTCTACCCAATCCAATTGCATTTAACAAAATGTATTATGGCATTTTCTAAAAATGAGACTTCTTTGTATGAAGAATGGCAGTGGTACCCACTAAAAGAGCAAATATTATAAAATGGATACCTTTTCTAATATTATAGATTTCTAAATTTCTCTCTCTCTCTCTCTCTCTTTTTTTTTTTTTTGAAATTGTTTTAACTACAAGATTGGTTTCCCAGCTAAATTTTGAGTACACCATTTCACAAAGCTATTCTTGCCTGTATATCAAACATCTCTTAAATATGACATACTATTCCAAAGAGATTTGTATTTATGGCATGTGGTGGGGATGGGGATGACGTTAGTGGTTTTGTGGCTCTCAGGTCTAAAGATACTTTGTTCAACATTTTGACTTGCTTTTTTCTATCCTCAGAAAGAACTTTTAGACATCTCTGGCAATTAAGCCCAGTTAAAAATGTTTTCTCTTACAATAATTCCAAGAGAGGAGAGTTTAGTTTGGAACTTTCCTTAGACTTCGCACTATTGAATCCATAAGGTGAATTTATCTTTCAAAACCAGTTCGGTAGCAGCTGGGGAGGTGAGGACCTCATCACAGGGCATTGTTTAATGCCACTGGGACTATGTGGGAAGGAGAGTCCTTTTTCTTTTTCTTGGGCTTTTAAAATGTGGTCTAAGTTTCATCGGAAGCCTCCCTTACAAAAACACCATTAAACCAAAATTAAGGGCTCCATACATTCCAATGATAGCTGGGTGGTTCAGAATAACATATTTGCTGGCTGAAAAGTACCTATGAATAGCTCCTGGCCCTGCTGGAAGTCTTGTTCTCCAAGCCCATTAAGTTTATGCATTAGAGCACACAGACAGTGGCAGCTGCCTGACATCTCCCATTGTGCTCAAGGACTAGAAAGTGATAAGGTTAATGAGACTTTGTATTGATGCTGAACCAGAGTAGCAGGGCTAGGGAAGCACTGTCTTACAAGTTTTCCAATGATTTTAAAGCGTTAATAGGCTCACAACTGTGTTTAAGGAGAAAGGGTCTAATTTTGATAGCAATATAACCCTTAGAGAAAGTGCTTTTTATATTTAGACAATTTTAGAAGCATTTTTAAAGATTATTTATTTGTTCTGAGACAGAGAGAGTGCAAGTGGGGGAGGGGCAGAGAGAGAGGGAGAGAGAATCCCAAGCAGTTCCAGTGCAGAGCCCGATGTGGGGGTCAAACCCACGAAGCCGTGAGATCATGACCTGAGCTGAAACCAAGAGTCGGACACTTAACTGGCTGAGCCACCCAGTGCCCCTATATTAAAACTTTTAATGCTATCAATCATTAACAGGATTTTGTAAGGTTCTGGAAACAGTCTTTTTTCCAATATGAAGAGTTTGAGGAAATTCTGACCATTGGATAGAGGCATTTTTACCCCCCAGAGTTTGGGGGACAACTTTATGCAAGGTCTGTTCATTACCTGTTGTTACTGCACAGAGATGATCCTTCCTCATTTTCTGGGATGAAGACATCCAGTCCAGCTTCAAGTTTTCTAATACCCTAAATGACTGATGTTCAGAATGTTAGCAAGTGTTGGGTTTGGGAAGAGTGGTTGTCTCAGGTCCTCTGCCAGGAGTTTGACATTCATTATCTCATTTAGATTTCACATAAACATTTCAGTTTTGTAATTCTCAGCTCTGCCTGCATGTGCACCAAAAGCACGTTAGCTTTTTTTTTTTTAATTGCAAACATCTGCATATTATCCTTCGAGATTCAGCAGGTCCGAGCACCTGTATATGCATTTGTGATGCTGGTATATATCTTGTGTTTATGTAGATGACAAAAGCAATGCTCGATAAAGGGATATTGAACTGCTTTAAGCCACGTTGCCAGGGGAAGAATTATAATTCCTATGAAGCCTGAATGCTTCCAAAGCCCATGTGGTTCCACCACACAATGATTCTTCCCTCTGCTACCAACTCTTTGTGATTCGGGATGAGTTCAAGGGAAGTTCAACCCGCTTTGCATCAGGGGTCTGACATTTAGAAGATAGATGAATTTTAGATTATGATTGTAAATATGTGTGCAACTTTTAAAATCGCACATTTCCAAGTTGACAACATATGCAGTCCTCCACCATCATTCTAACACAAGCAATAAGTAAGCCCAGTACCAGTTGGTGTTAATAAAAGCCTTTGTAAAGGACTCCCTGTTTCCAGGCCCTCTTCTAGGTGCTTTACATGTGTCAAATATTTACTCTTTATAGCCACTCTATAAGGTAGATGGTAAAATTGTCTCCATTTCACAGACGGGGCAGTGAGGTTCTCAAAGTTTAAGAAATTCATTGGAATCGTGACTAGTAGTAGCAAGACTTGGCATTTAAACCTAGTCCTATTCTAAAGGCCACTCTAATAACTGCCATCCCAAGGACTGGCCAACTTTCTGTAAGGGGCCATATAGTAAATATTTTAAGTTCTGTCAGCATAGTTTCTGTCACAACTAGCTAACTCTGCCATTATACTACAAAAATATATAAGTGAATGAGTGTAGCAGTGTTCCAATAGCACAATGAAGAACACAAGGTCACTAAAATTTGGTTGCCATATAATTTATATGTTACAAAATATTATTCTTGGGGCGCCTGGGTGGCTCAGTCGGTTGAGCATCCGACTTCGGCTCAGGTCATGATCTCGCAGTCTGAGTTCGAGCCCCGCGTCGGGCTCTGTGCTCACTGCTCAGAGCCTGGAGCCTGCTTCGGATTCTGTGTCTCCCTCTCTCTCTGCCCCTCCCCCACTCATGCTCGCGCTCTCTCTCTCTCTCTCTCTCTCTCTCTCTCTCTCTGTCAAAAATAAATAAACATTAAGGGCGCCTGGGTGGCGCAGTCGGTTAAGCGTCCGACTTCAGCCAGGTCACGATCTCGCGGTCCGGGAGTTCGAGCCCCGCGTCGGGCTCTGGGCTGATGGCTCAGAGCCTGGAGCCTCTTTCCGATTCTGTGTCTCCCTCTCTCTCCGCCCCTCCCCTGTTCATGCTCTGTCTCTCTCTGTCCCAAAAATAAATAAAAACGTTGAAAAAAAAATTAAAAAAAAAAACAAACATTAAAAAAATTTTATTCTTATTTTGATTTTTTTCAACTACTTAAAAAGGTAATAAGGCTTTACATACATGGTCAGCAGGCAAGATTTGACTTGTGGGCCATACTTGCTGATACTCCTTATTGCAATTTCTCATTATTAAATCTTGGGAGACTATTGTGTATGGAAAGGAGCACTTGCCTCTTCTTTTGCTTTTTTATCGTTCAATTTATTAAGCTTGTAAATCATTAGGCAACTTTCCTATAAATTTATATACTACTTACATTTCTAATGAATATAAATATACATTCATAAATCCAGTATTCTAACCATTTAAAAGTTGTTTACCCAGCCAGCCCTGAATGTCAATAAAAATAACAATCTGATATAAGAGATCTTTTCAATACTTCAACTCGTGAGACAAATTAAATATGCACAGAATAGCTCAATTATTACAAATCGTATTGTTATACTGACACTTAAATCACTATATAGATATTGATACCTGGATTTATGGGCTTGAAAATTTGCATTTGCATTCATATCCTTGGATAGCCTAATCTTAGCAGTGTACCCCAAATAATATTCTTTCAAGCCAAGATATCAGGTTCTGATTTATTAACGATTTGTTCTTGGTCTGAAAATAAGGCCTGTTTTTAGCCCAAGGGGATTCAATTCCAAGTCTATACTAGTTGATATGGCTCCTCTTTTAGTACAAGTTCATGTGCTATTTCACAGACTTTCTAAACTGATTCCTTTTCTTTCACCTCCTCTTTTGTTCCCTTATCCATTGAGTTTGGGCTACAGATACCTCATATAATTATTTGCTTCACCATATCTTGTTAATACCTCATTATAATTAGTAGAACCATACAGAGATTTCCCTTCTAAGACAGCTGAGTCTGCACCTTCCACATCCTCTTACAGACATTCGATTGCACTACGGTCCTGCAATCCACCATTAAAACCTATTTCTAACCGATTGTTTTGTAGGGCCATTTCTGCTGACCACTCTTCTTATTTACAATACAGTTCTTGGTTTTCTGGTTCAGCTGGGCTCACTCATCATTCCTTTTGTCTACCATCCCCCGTCACACAGATAACAAATAATAAATATCTTTGATCACACATATTCTTAATAAAAACAAATAAAATCCTGAGATCAGCACACTCAGATATGTCAATGAAGCAACATGAGTTTGCTCCTTGATGAGTCACAAATGGCACCAGATTGAGTTGTCGCACAAAGAAAACTTTTATCTGCAACAAATAAAGAGATTACGGGGAGTGGCTTCCAAAGCCAAGAATTCCCGAGACAGAGTGAATGGGTTCCTTCGGCTTAGGGTTAGAATGAGTATTTAGATAGGGATGCCTTGTCATCCTATGTAGAGGTAAGCATAAAGTTGCACCTTAAAGAAAAATGCCAGTCCTCACATTGTATGTTATGTAAATGAGGCTGAGGCTCCTCCCTGGACAGAGATTTTAGCATAATGAAGTAAAGGTAGTTGTTGGTCCTTCCAAAGGTCACTCCATGGTACAGCTGCATGGGCGCTAGTCAGGGACTTAGCTCAAAAGGTGTGGGTGGTCTGGGCTGGTGGCAGGTCTTGTGAGGGCAGTCACCATCACCTGAGGGATGATTTCAGTTTCATTTGCCTGAGTTACGATGTAAGCCAAAAAGAAGAGTTTAAGGAAAAATGTTAGACAAAGATTAGTGAGTACAAGCAGGCAGGAAGTAAATATCAGGTGTTGGGGTCTAGCTGGTGACAAATTCAGTCACACATTAAAAGTAACATAAAAACATTTATTACACTTACCCTTCTTTTGCAAACAACTACCTTAATTTACATTTATGTAGTTTTTCCCCGTTTGGAGTTTGTTTATGAACTGAAATTTTTTCCATTGTTAAGCGTTTCTCAGTCTAAGCCCTGTAGTTTTAAAAAGTTTTATGTTTATGTATTTATTTTGAGAGAGAGAGTGAGAGAGAGAGAGAGAGCGAGCCAGCAAGCAGGGGAGGGACAGAGAGAGAGGGAGAGAGAGAATCCCAAGCAGGCTTCACACTGACTGCGTAGAGCCTGATGTGGGGCTCAAACCCATGAATCATAAGATCATGACGTGAGCATAATCAAGAGTCAGATGCTTAATGGACTGAGCCACCCAGGCACCCCTCAGTCTAAGCACTATTGACACTTGAAATTGTAAAATTTTTTGTGGGGAGCTATTCTGTGCATTGTGGGTGTTTAGGAATACCCCTGTCTTTACTCATCAGAAGCCAGTTCCACGTCCCCTCGTGGTAACAGCCAAAAAGTCTTCAGTCAATTAAAATGTCTCTCGGGTGGCAAATTGTCGCTGGGTAAGAACCCTTGTAATTAACTATAATTTTTTTTTTTTTGATCCTCAATATATCAGAATATAACAAATAGTGGCCCTTTTATTTGGCTCCATTGTTCTTTTACCACCATCGCGGGCATTTTTGAAACTACACCCACTTTAAGGAAACAAGAAGATTGTCTATCTTCATAATTCCTTCCCCTACTTCTTTAGGGAGTCTCAGATCTGAGTGTTAAAGTATGCATCACCTTTTGGGAGTTAATAGGTTGAATCCTATTCAGCAATGCCATTTGGATGATGGCTAAGGTAAAAAATAAATTTAAAGTCATAACTCCATAAAGATGTTTAAAAAACAGTATTTTTTTTCAGATTCTCCCCATTTTAAGATTATAATGCAAGCAATATTACCATAGTTATGATTCCATATTACTTGCCATATTCATATATCCATATTTTTTTCTTTCATATTATTGGTATAAGGGTAGAATGTCAATTTTATAAAACATATTCTGACAGATTTAAAGTTATATTATTGTCAGATTCAAAGTTTGGGGTGGATTCAGACTTGCTTGATAAACTGTGGGTCCTTTAAAGAAGTCAGAGAGAGGATAAGACTCCTGAGTTTACAAACACTAGGAGACAAACAGGATTCTGGGCAGAAGGGGGCAGAGTGAATAACAAGGCCTGTGTTGTAGAGGACCTGATGGCTCCTCGTTTGAGAACATGAGGTAGAGTTTAGCCATAGTCCCTGAATCTCTGTCTTTCAAACACCCAATTCCCCAAATGCTCGTGAGAGTCTTCATTTTGAGGAGATAGTTGTGTTATAGAAGATGGATTGGGTCATTAGGATCTCAGCAGCTCCATTTTGGTAACTCCTAAATAGTTTGGAGAAGCAGAACAAATTTATCTTAAGGCCCAAGGAGGAGAAATTTATTGGAATTCAGCGTTTCAAATGAGATCTATACATGGCAGCTACATTTCCTGGAAGCCCAGGAATCACAGGCAGGGAAGAAAAGCCCCACACGTTCACATTCAGACACCAGCTATGATTATAGATGTTAAGACCCTCCTTTCCTTCAGAAACTACTGCAGGAAATAACAGGAATGTCCATCAAAGGAAAACCAGGCTCCATGCTCACTGAGGAGGTGGCTAAGAACAATGGAATCTGAAGCACTCTTAAAGAGACCTATGTACCATACACTGAGGAATCTTCAATTCATATTCCACTTGTTGGAGTGTTTTCATCATTATTACATCATTTGATTCTCTCTACTAACTCAAGAAACAGGAAGGAATACATAATGTTACTCCTATTTTACAGGTAAGGACATAAGCCAGACAGTTAGCTTGCTTTAGATAATACAGCTTGTAAATTATATATCTTGAGTGAAAATCTAGGTTTTGTTGATGCTTAAGGTAGTGTTTGTCCCCATTATTTAAATGGTTTATGATCTTGGAGAAGTTACTTTGCAACTCTATGCCTCAATTCCTGTTTGGTATTGCAGGCATTATAATAATAGTTATAAACCCTAGATGGTGAAAGAATCAAATGAAATTTTATGTATGTGTGTGTGTGTGTGTGTGTGTGTGTGTGTGTTTGAGTGAGTGTATGATGCTTAACTTAGCACAGTGCCTATCTTGCAATCAGTTAGCAATAATCATCATAGTAAGACCACATAATAAAGAAACAGATTCATTTAGAGCACACAGAAAAATGAGTCTTTGCTAAAGCTGTGTATCCTAATGATAGCTAACATTTATTGTTTAAAATATGCTAGGGATTTTCAAGAGCTTTATAATAGTCAATTAGGTCTTTTCATTGGTAGAAAAAACTTTGAAATTAGGATTATTTTAATATCCACAGTACAGTTGATGAAATGAGATAGGGAGTGGCTCATCTGACATAGCTTGCCCAAGATTAGTGGTGAGGCTGGAAGTCAAGCCCAGGTGAGCTAGTCAAAGCTCACAAACTTGATTTGTTTGGTATGAACATGTATACACCATTTTCTACTAAAGTATACAGCTTAAGACAATTAGATAATCATATTTGTTTATATTTTGATCTATGGACTGTAGTTATAACAGTTATTTATGTATACTTTAGAGGCATAAATCTTGAAAAATTCATGGACCAGAATGATATTCAATACTTCCTTTTAGCTTCTAATCAATTATTAGTACTTACTTATAGTGTTTCCTCATCCTATTCAATGATACCTTTAACATACGGCGATATATGTAAAACTATTACACCTTTTCATTATATCATACCTGGTCAAATTCTAGGACTACACTTCTTAGGTATGCAACATTGTAATCTAGGTGTTTTTCCACATTCATCAATATTTTTATAAGCTAAAGTCATGTTTAAATTGACAGCAGGAACACATTGGATTAGAAAATTTAATCACCAAAGGCCAGTTAAAATTTAAGGGCTAATTATAGAGAATATATATTTTTTTAAAATGTGTGATTATATAGAGTGATGATTAAAATAACAATTCCATATGGTGCCCATGGAAATAGGCTCCATTGTTTTATGTCGCTTTCTTTTTAGAACTAGCTGTTGAAATACATGTTTGCTTTTCCCCAATCATAAGAATTGCTGAACACTCTAAAAGCACCAGGCCTGAGGCCAAGGTCCACTTCGTCTTGGTACAGGAAGAGCTGCATTCCATCTGTTCTGGCCTCGAGGAAGCTTGCACAAATCTATCTTCCCTTTGCGTGTCTTATGAAACTCCATGACCCTTTATGAAATCTAATAGAGGAATTCCATTTCCACCGGTGGAGGAGTGTCCATCAATAGCTTGCTGATCAATGGCTTTCCCCTGAAGGAAGCAGAGAGAAACAGCCAGATGAGAAAATGGACATACAGCATATAGGTTCTGAAAACAGGCCAATTATGCCACATCTTGTGTACTTTGTTTTAAATGATGGTGGTGATGATAAGAAAAGGGGGTAAAAGGAGGTACAGAGATATGTCTAAGCTGATTATTGAATTTATATTGCTTATTCAATGGGAATGTTTAAGAATCTGTTTTTGAGTGATGCTAAATTTGATTTAGAAGCATTGGGTCACATATAAACCTTGAAAATAGCCTACGAGTTGTTACTCCTGAAGATTTAAAATTAAATATGAATGACCCATGGTAATAAGGTCAGTTAATCTATGGCAAAGGAGGCAAAACTATCTAATGGGAATAAAGGTGATCTCTTCAACAAATGGTGTTAGGAAAACTGGATAGCTACATGGAAAAAATAAAAGCTGGACCACTTTCTTCCACACAAATATAAACTCAAAATGGATTTAAGATCTAAATCTGAGACCTGAAACCATAAACATAGGCAGTAATCTCTTCGACATTAGCTGCAGAAATGTTTTTCTAGATATGTCTCCTTTGGCAAGGGAAACAAAAGTGAAATTAAACTATTAGGACTACACCAAAATAAAAAGGTTTTGCACTGTGAAAGAATATAAATAAATAAATAAATAAATAAATAAATAAATAAAATAAACAAACAAATAAAACAAAAAGCCCACCAAATGGGAGAAGATATTTCTAAGTAATGTGTCTGATAAGAGGTTAATATCCAACATATACAAAGAACTTATACAACTCAACACCAAAACAAAAACAAAAACAAAAACAAAAACTAATAACCCAATTAAAAATGGGCAGAAGACATGAACAGACAGTTTTTTTCCAAAAGAAGACATACAGATTGCTAACAGACACATAAGATGTTCAACATCACTTATTAGCATGGAAATGCAAATTTGAACTACAGTGAGGTATCACTTCTCAGCTGTCAGAATGACTAAAATCAAAACATAGGAAAGGACGAGTGATGACGAAGATGTGGAGACAAAGGAACCCTCATGCACTGTTAGTAGGAATACAAAATGGTACAGCCACCATGTAAAATAATGGAAAATAGTATGGAGGTCCCTCAAAAAATTAAAAATATAATTACCATATGATCCTGTAATTCTACTGCCAGGTATTTACCCTAAGAAAACAAAACACTAATTCAAAAAAATGTATGCACGCCTATATTCATCACAGCATTTTTTACAATAGCCAAGATATGGAGACAACCCTGGTGTCCATCGATAGATGAACACATAAAGAAGGTGTGATATATATACATATACCATACATACATGGGCATACAATGGGATACCATACATATCCCATTGTATATATATGTGTATATACAATGGGATATTATGCAGCCATAAAAAAGAATGAGATCTTGCTATCTGCAACAACATGGATGGATCTAGACGGTATAAAGCTAAGTATAATAAGTCAGTCAGAGAAAGACAAATACCATATGATTTCACTCGTGTGGAATTTAAGAAAACAAAAGAATATAAAAAGAGATGAACTAAAAACCAGATTATTAAATACAGAGAATAAACTGGTGGTTGACAGAGGAAGGAGGGGGATGGGTGAAATAGGTGAGGGGGATTAAAGGTACACTTATCACAATGAACACTGAGTAATGTATAAACTTGTTGAATCATTATATTGTACACTTGAAGCCAACAGGACACTGAATGTTAATTATATTTGAATTAAAATAAATAAATAAAAATTAAAAAAAATAAACTTACGTATGAATGTTGCCTTCATGCCTGGCAACCCAGCAAACAGCATGTGCTTAGAACATAATGAGCAGTATCAACTCGTTTTATTGGGAAAAGCAATGTTCTTTCTGTAAATTTAACTCATAGTCCAGATATAAGATTCCATGAGTCTAGGGGCACCTGGGTGGATCAGCCGGTTAAGCATCTGATTTCGGCAGGTCATGATCTTGTGGTTTGTGAGTTCGAACCCTGCACTGGGCTGTGCTGACAGTTCAGAGCCTAGAGTCTGCTTCAGATTCTGTGTCCCTCTCTCTCTGCCCCGCCCCGGCTTGCGCTGTGTCTGTCTCTCCAAAAATAAATAAAACATTTAAAAAAAATTCCATGAGTCTAAAATTGGCTGGCAGAGACACTTTTTTTAAACCACATTCTCTGTCTGAAACCACTTCTGTATGGGGTGGCCATGGCAAAGCTCGATTCAGTGACAGGGCAGTATGCATTGCTGAATGGCTCCTTTCCTGAATTTTCACCAGTAAGGGAAGCTCGTTCTACTCTGCTTTGCATTTATCTATCACATCTAGATACCCTATTCTACTACCCCACCCCTCCCCCAAGAGAAGGGCATCTCTAGACCAAAGAGAATTATTTTCTGTCTATAAAGAATGTACAATGAGGTAGAAATACAAAATGCAGGTGGTATTTTACTATGGCATTTGGAAAAATCTGTTAACTATGTTGACTTTTATCACATTCCTGTGAGCCTGGATAACAGTGAAGGGGAAGAAATCCTCCACATTTTGGGGTTCTGGAGTACAGCTTAACCGCAAGAAACACTCTTCTCTAGATAACTTGGGTAAGACTCATGCATGCTCTTTGTTTACTTATGACATGACCAGACATAGACTCTCCAGATTCCTGTTCTCTGCCTCATAAATGATTTGATGAATTGTTATCCCCACCGATCCTTTGGAACCAAATGCTTATTAAGCAAATTTTGGTCAAGCTTCTCTTCTTGCCCCAGGTTCCTAGCTTTTGAGCCACTCTCAGCCTGGGCCATCTTACAGCCCTTCTTCAGAGCTCACCTGGGTATAGACTGAGTTCAGGGTAAATAGGGTAAAGCATTCCTTTTTTTTTTTTTTTTTAAGATTTTATTCAGTAATCTCTATACCCCACATGGGGCTAGAATTTATAACCCCAAGGTCAAGAGTCACATGCCCTATGAGGGAGCTGGTTGGGTGCCCCCAGGGTATGATAGGATTATTCCACCATCCTATCATACAAGCCCTTCATCCAACCTGCCCACACCCTGCTCTTTCTAGCTATATTCACTTCTCTCTGTAAGGGAAATGCCCTTTTTGACTCACTCCTAAGACGTTTGTTGATCTACGGTTAGCACTTTCTATTGTAATAGCGCCTTTTCTCACCTTACAACTATCCCCTTGAATAAAGACTCTACTAAGTCTGAATTTGTTCTTTATTTGACATTTATTTAATGATTACTTCCTAAAACGCGTTAGACACCAGTGATTTATTTATTGTATTTTTTAAAGAAAAAGTCCTAATTTGCTGCAACTGAATATAAAGGGCTCTATGAGAACATTTATGTTTTGTTAAGTTCCTCATTTTTCAGCCTGGCAGGACTTTTTAAAGAGTGAATTAGATGAATGTTTTAATGTATTGCAGTCATTTCCTTAGCTTTTAGCTAATGACCTCATCTGGACAAAGTAGATATTTCCATTTCTTATCAGTAATAATTAGAAATATAACTGGTGTTGTCTCATGCCCCCTGAAAATTCTCGAGGAGACTTCAATGACTTCAAAGGAGATGACTTTGTGGAAGTGATAAGGAATGGAATGAAGAAATTTAAAAGTAATGTCTTTGATTCCATAGTGACATGATTGTTTTTAGAGTTCCTTTAATATATAAACCTCTGTAGAATTACAAGTAATGCAGAAAAAAAATGGCCACTTTATAGGAAGAAAATTAGATCTTTCCAATTCAGAGGAAAAAGAAAAAAAAAAAACACAACCATAACCACAAGCAAACAAACAAACTAAGATCCCCAGAGCTAAAGCAGCTACATTAAATCTGCAGGGGTAGTATAGTGGGTGTATGGAACTCAAACCTTATTTTAGTTAATAGTTTTGTTTTCCTACACATTGAAACCTTTTATAAGACATTCTACACAAACTTAAAACCACTCAGTGGATCTTCATCTTCAATCTTTGCCCTTCTTGTGAAAGTAGACAGGAGAGCCATCTTCATAAAAATTAACATATCAATAAAGAAACGTTAAGGGGCTTGGCTTCTCAGAAAATCTATTATACTAATCCGCACAGACTGTAAAAGCATATTGTTTTATCATTTTTAAAATACTCTAAACTACATTTTCATTATCACATCCTTAATTTTGATGGGTCCTGTGGCATATGGCAGTGTTTCTCATGTAAACTTGACCCCGACCCTCCTGAATCAGGAACTTTTTTGGTGTGTCCCAATGATCCATATTTTCAACAACCTTCATAGATTATTCTTCTGCAGTCAGTGAACGACAGATAGAACATGACAGCATCAATAAAAGAGAGGTAAAGAAACATGTAGTCTGCTTTGCATAGAATCTAAGGAAATGTATAGATCTTCTCTCCAAAGCAATGCACACAGGAAGCTACACGTCATTTTGCCAATAAAATTCTAGGACATTCAGAAATGTCTTCAAGAGAGAGGCTAACATACAGTTTCTTAACAAAAGATTATTTGTTCCAAAGTTAAAAGCACCTCATTTACTTTATCCAATAGTCATTCTATTGATGAGGAAACTATAGCCAAGAGTGTTAATATTTGTGATTAAGGTCACACATACAGACTACTTACATTTTCAGGTTTCAACAATTTAAAAATCAAATTTAACTAGGTTCTAGGCAGGCACAAAAGTGATTTTCAAATAATTTAGTGTAAGATAACCATTTTCCCCAATGTATACGTAAAAATCACAGTCAGTAAATTTAGTTTGTGGATTCAATTTGAGAATAAATTAACTTTTTCCCTAGACATCATTCTTATTTATAGAGCTACTTACTATTGACTTTGAAAACATTAAAATGAATTCTGCTAGTTACATTTCATTTTAGTCTCAATAAAAATGCATTGACTCATATTGATGAAATGTATTGGGTGTGGTAGAAATGAATCCACCATGGTAAATTCAGTTTTCTGTTATTAGAAAGCAAAATGGAAATTTTAATTCCAGGCATTTCTTTATAATCATACTTTTTGTGTCCCATCATCCTTAATTAACCATTCCTCTAAATTTCGTCTCTTTAAGAAATTCATCTTATGAAATGTATTTGCACTTTAAGATATATATTGGTAAATATCCTCCTAGTCATGTTAATGAGAGTTAGTTCTAAAACTTTAGAAGAAAGAACGTAATCACTTGTATAAATGAGGAGAATATATGAACAGATACAGAATGATTTTCGAAGGGGGAAGGTCAATGTGGGGCACAACAATGAATTACAGAAAGCACCAGAGAGTTTCTAAAATGAAAGGAGAAACCGAAATAGGGAGAGAGGGCAAATTGAACAAACACAATACAGAACAAAGTAGACATCTCAATCTTGCCCTGCAGTTTCTTCTATCATTATTGGGTTAGGAGATCCTCCTATGCCTACATTTCCCATAAATTACTTTAAATTATGTTCCAAATTTAAATTATGCTAAATATTGGTAGTAACTGTGTACACCTGTGCTTCACTGTTGGATGTTCCTACTCTGATGTACTCTATAAGCATTTACAGCTTTAATGAGGCTGTTTATTTGTAATTGGTCCCCATAGGAATCTGCTGCTGTATTTCATCCAATTTGAGTTATTTTCAGTTTTTCTCTGGAGACATCATTTGAAATAAAATACCTGAACTTACATACAAAGAAATATATGACATTTTTAAATGACAAATAAACGACCATGCTCTAATCCTGCCTTCAGAATTTCACACTTAATATTTCCCACACCACTGCTGTTTTCCTTACCTGGCCACTTGCACTCAATTTTCCATAACAAAAGAGAGCATCAGCTCTAAGTAAGAAGATTTAAATTGATAACTTCTCCTTAACTTCCTTTGCACTTCATCTTGGGCAAGTCAATTTCTGTGCACGTCGGTTCGTGTATCTGTTAAATAGAAAAAAGTTAGATCTTCTAACCTCATGTGGCTATTGCAGAGGTGCAATGAGATAAGGAGGTTAACAGAGCTTTGTGTTTTGGAGATGAACATACATATTCTGAAATCCAAGCATATTTTGGGTTTTCAAGGGTGTTCAATGTTTCTTACCCTTTTTTTTTTTTTGAAAGCACAAGTGTTCTTGTTTAATCGATAAAAACTTTGGATTCTGATTTTTTTGTCTTTGTTTTCTCTTTTGTGTTCACACTGATGAACACAAGTTCTTTCGGTCCAATGACCAGATTTTCACCTGTGAGCTTCTGTTATTGGATGTTCTGTAATATAGTTGTTTCAAGTGTCTGTTTTGATTATTTATTTCCTTAGCTTACCCTTTTTAGATAATAATAGTTTTTAACCTCATCATTGTGGTCTTAGATTTTTTAATTTGTTTTCTATTTTCTTGTCTTTATATATTCCTCTGGTCATTCCATTATGTTTTCTTACAAAATGAACTCCTTATTTCATTTCTTTGTTTTTCTTTACTAAATTTCTTTCTTTTATTTCTCTTTCTTTACCATCAACCCCCCCCCCCCCACTTTCTTATTAGCTATGGTCTTTATCATTGATACCATGTTGCTGTGATGTATCACTTGTCATTTGTTCAAATTCAAGGTGGTCAGCCCTTCTACTTACTGTATCTTGAAAGCCATTTTTCTTACATCAACTCCCTACTTATCTGGGACTGTTGGTCTTCCCTCTGAGCTCCAGTTAGAGGAGTATTTTATCCTGTTTTTTTCAGTTTGGGCATGTGGAGGAATCTCAATTTGGTCTTCTGTTCTTTCTTCTATGTACCTCTAATGGGATCTTACTCTTCAGTCTATTTCTTATCCTCTTGTATATAAACTCAACAATGACAGAAAATAAATCTGTAGTCCTTTTATAACTTAGTTAGTAGAATTCTGTGGATTCTCTATGTGACCCCACATAGAGATATCTAGTTATAAAGACAAGGAAAATTAGCATTGTGCTTGCATGTTTTTTGGTGATGTATTCAATTATTTCATACTCTCCTCTAAGCACCATGGTGACATATTTCACAAAGGGAGCTGTTCTGGTATTGGTGGGTGTCTGGTAAGTAATACACTTTGGTATCATGAAATATAAACTAGGTAAAAGCTGAATGCAAAGGTAAGGAATTGAGAAGAATATCTTCTCTTTTATAATTGGGAAGGGTGAATTATTAGGGCCTCATCTCAGACTGAAGGAGAAACCAAGCTTTCATTTATTAATCTGACTTACATGGAAACAAAATAATCTGAATTAAATATGTAAAAACAATGCATACAATTTAAGATCCCAAAAGATCCCTCTTTTTGGCATCTGGAAACTATTTCCACTCCACCTTTGATATACAGTATCTTTTAAGGTCAAGTGAGTCAAGCTCTCTAATATTTAAAATAAATGGTAAAAGAAAATTGCTAATATCTCAGCATGGAATGGTGACAAGGTATAGTGCTTGTATTTACCTTTCAGACATGATTAGACACCTTTACTGTATTCTTTGCAATCTACATCTTCTTTTGATTTACTAAGAAATATTGATTTGATTCCATAAGAGAAAAATGTCATTTATTCAAAACAAAACTTCCCTGCAGGTTTTTTTTTTTAAGTGTCAGGTTGACAAGTGTTATAAAATAATAACCTTCTCGTCTATTATACATTCTCCCTCTTTCTCTGCATAACAATAGATGGATGTGATGAGGGGAGGGGTTGAATCCAGAGCAGATGTGTTTAACATTGTTCTCTGAAGAATGACTGTATAGTCAATAACACTTTAGTCTCCAAAAATATGATTGAAGAGAGGCAGCATTTTACCTAGAGGGCAAATGAGAAACAAGAATGATTCTCAAGTGATTTTTTTTATACTTAGATGAATCCTTTAATACTCTCTACCAAATCCACTTAGTGATAAAATCCCTGTAACAGCACTTGATTGTGTGCAATATTTCAACCTGAGATTTTTTTTTTAATATACTATAATGCATACATGGAGTGTGGCTCATGTCTGTGGGTGATAGCTGAACATAAAGGCTGCCTCCATGGTAGATAATAACATTTATGACAGGAAGAATGTTGAAAATGGAAAAAATATATTTTAACAATACTTTCAAGTACCCAAAATACTGAAGAAAAAGGCTTTGGGAGATATTTTTGTTGTTGTTATCCAGATTTCACTGTCATTGTCAGCCAATTTCTTACATGCAGATATAAACCTTTATTAAACTTCCTTTTTCTCTAAGAGTATGAAAAAATACATATATTTTGCCTATTTATATATTAATCATAGAAATATTTTTCTTTATAATAAAAATAATGTATTTCATTATACTTTTGAGGAAAAGAGACCTGATGAGAATAATTCTGTGGAATATTTGAAGAAATGGCACATTAGGAAATAATAATTCAATAGTTCTTAAAAGTATTTTCTTGTGGAAGTCTAGATAGAGGCTGTTTGAGTGAATATATATTCATGTGAATGAACTGTTTTTCTATAGGAGGAAGATAGAATCAGGATGCTTGTCGGTGGTCTAAGGGAAACGTCACAGGTGTGTTCCTCCCTACTTCCTTAAGAAAATGGACCATTAGAAATAGGATTCATAAGATTCTATACCTATACCTGCTTCCTTTCTCCACAGCTCCAAGAAGTAGGAATCTATCTATCTATTTTCTATCTATCATCTATCTATTTATCTATCTATCTATCTATCTATCTATCTATCTATCCATCCATCCATCTACTTATAATGATAATCTGGAAATTGTATGTTTAAAGTCCTTCCCTTGATATCAATGTAGTTTGTAACTACTGCTCAGATTTTGTTATCAGCAGCATCTTCAATTTGTTCATTTGGGAATTCTATTATTATTCTAAGTGAAAGATTTTCATTATGTTGAGAGATCTAGTATCTCATGTTTTACATTATCATCAGAAGTTCATTATGGGACTAGAGTCTAGATAACATTAATTCTAATGGCCTAGAAAAGAGAAAAGTTTGGGAGTTTAAGGCAATATAAATAGGAAGTTATTTTAGAAAATGTTATATATAGATGTGT